>NC_083108.1:56784157-57107600 GCF_949774975.1 Lagenorhynchus albirostris
TTTCTCTAATAATTAGTGATGTTGAGCATCTTTTCATGTGCTTTTTAGCCATCTGTATGTCTTCTTTGGAGAAATGTCATTTACATCTTCCCCCATTGTTTTGATTAGGTTGTTTGTTTTTTTATATTGAGCTGCATGAGCTGTTTGTATATTTTTGAGTCTTACTTCTTCTTGATTGACTTTTCTGATATTAGAAAATGATTCCATTAACTTCTAGTGGTATTTTTTGCTCTGTAATCAAATTTTCCGATGTTAATATAGCCACTCAGCTCTCATTTGATTTTTTTTTCAGCATGGTGTTTTTTCTGTCTGTTTGCTTTTAACCTATTTGTGTCTTTGCATATAAAGTGGACTCCTTGGCAACACTGGGTTTTGTGTGTGTGTGTGTGTGTGTGTGTGTGTGTGTGTTTTATTAATCTAATCTGACAATCTGCATTTAATTGGGAGGTTTAAACCATGTACACTTTAATGTGATATGATTGGGTGTAAATCTACTATTCTTATATATTTTTTGTGCTTTTGTTTTTTATCCTTTTTTTCCTTTTTGGGGGGCTTTTGGGTAAATCAAGTATTTTTTACTTAATTCTTCATGTATTTTGGCAATTGCTTTAACTACATATTTTAATCTTTAACTTATCATAATCTACCTTCAATTAATGTATATTATCATTTGATTATATATTATATTATATATTAATATTATTAACCTGAAATGTTATTTTTGTTTCGAACAATCAATTAACCTTTAAGGAGATTTAAGTAATAAGTTAAAAAGTTTTGTGTTTATCCCTATAGGTACCATTTCTTATGCTCCTTATTCCTTTGCATAGATCCATATTTCCATCTGGTATTATTTTCCTTCTGCTTGAAGGATTTTCATTAACATTTCTTGCAGGAAAGTTCTACTGCTAATGAATCTTTATGTCTGAAATAAAAACTTAGTTTCCCTTGAATTTTTGAAGATATTTTCACTGAGTATGTAATTCTAGATTGATAGTTTTTTCTTCAAGTATTTTAAAGCTACTGCTCTGCTATCTTTTGGATTGTATTGTTTTTAACATGAAATTTGCTGATATCCTTTTCTTTGTTCCTCTTTACACTGATGTTTTTCAGTGTCTAATCTGTCATTTATTCCACACAGTGAATGTTTTATTTCACATATTATATGATTTATGTATAGAAATTTCATCTTTTATATTTTCTACTTCTTTCTGCATTACGTTCATCTTTTATTTTAGGTCCTTAAGTATTTTGAGTATTTTTATTATAGCTGTTTTAACATTTTTTTCTGCTAATTATATTATTTCTGTCTTCCTACTGACTGATTTTCTTCCGGTTATGAGTCACTTTTTCTTCCTTCTTCATATATCTTAATTTTCCTTAGATACTTGAACTTGTTAATTTTAGGTTGTATATTGGTATATTTTGTTGTGTTTCTTTAAAGAGTGTACAGTTTTATTTTGGCAGACAGTTATTTGTTGATTTTGCAGAGGGGTGGTGAGTGCATTCTAGAGTAGCCTCTAGCTAGGGCAAACTTTACTATTACGACATGAGACTTCTAAGGTTTCTACTGTGTGTCCTGCGGATTCTATCATATCCCTACTCTGCCTGGTGTGAAGTCTGAAACTTTGTCATGGTTGAAAGCAGAAGTTCACTTGATAAATTTTTAGTATACACACCAATGTACATACACACATTCCTGGCTTTGTTTGAACTCTGGAAATTTTTGGGGTTATAGCTCCCTGGTTCTTTCCTCAGGAGTCAATTTTTACCAGTTCTTGCAAAGTTTTAACTTATGCAGCCCTGATAGGTGTTTAACCAGAGTCAAGGCAACCTCTATGCCAATTCCTGGAGCATTTTCACTTTGTAGATCCTGCCATTCTGGATTTGCTGTCAGAGGTCAGATACTGAACTAGTAAAGCCATTCATCTCCAGTGCGGGGAGATCTTCAGAGCCCCACCACATGAAGTGTCAGCCAGTGTGAAACTAGTTATTTGATTCTCTTTTGGTGAAACTTACAGCTCATTTTTTTGTCATGCTGTGAGAAGGACTTTGAGGACCCTAGTCCCGAAAATTGTTTTTATGGCATTTAGAGGGTGTGAAGTGCTCTGACTGCTGGCTCTTTGATTTGCTCAAGGAATTTATCTGGTGATGAACAGTGTTTTGAGTAAATTGGAGAGGGTGAGGTAGAGTACTAATTTAAAATGACTTCAATTGGATGATGGTGATGATGATGATTACCAATAGCAACAGTAACAAAAATGTGAATTTAGGGCTATGACACCTGGGAATTGTCTCTATATGCCACAAGGAAAGCTGAGTAAAATGGGAGTCTTAGCTTCTACTACCTTGAATGGTTTTAAAATAGAATGAATTATTTACACTATTTCAATAAATTTTAATATATTCTAATATACCAAGAAATGGATAAATTAAAAATGTGATTTATGTTTAATAGTGCTAATATATTACTTTTATATTGGATATATAGCAGTTGTTTTTTTTTTGTTTTTGTTTTTTGTTTTTTTGCGGTACGCGGGCCTCTCACCGCTGTGGCCTCTCCTGTTGCAGAGCACAGGCTCCGGACGCGCAGGCTCAGCGGCCATGGCTCACGGGCCCAGCCGCTCCGCGGCATGTGGGATCTTCCCGGACCGAGGCACAAACCCGCGTCCCCTGCATCAGCAGGCGGACTCTCAACCACTGCGCCACCAGGGAAGTCCAGCAGTTGTTTTTTTAATGTGTGTTTTCTGTCTATATTTTATATACAGCTTAGATAATTGGTGTATTTGGTCTGCTATACTTGCCGATCTTATTAGTTCACTTTCAGATTTTCAGAGAACTTTGCTTTTTAAAAAATCTTTATTTTGTGGGACACTTTTGCATGTAGTGCTCTTGTTCTTTAATGAAAACTGACTGGGGACATAATTTCCAACATATTTTACGATAAAAATATTATCCACTTGATTTTTTAATCATGTGCTCTTTAAGAAATACATTAAGGGGACAAAGAGGATAATCTCTAATGTGAAAACGTGAATCTTTATTTATTTTGGTGAGTGGGTGAAGAATAAAGCATAAATGAATTAGGAGACTGGTGGTCAGGGGAGAAAGAGCATGGAATAAGGCATCAGGAGGCCAAGTTTGCAGTTCTAGTTCTCAGTAATTAGCTGTGTGATTTTGGATGAGTTGCTTGACCTCTCTGATCTTCATTTTTCTTATCTTTAAAACGTGGTATTTTATTTGGCATTTCTCAGATTCCCTCTTAGCTCTCCAATTCTAGGATCCTCTGTTTCATTGGAAATCCTAGTTATGGCTCTCCAATTCAAAGCTGTTTGTAGGGAAGTTAGGAAACAGCTGTCTTAAAGTTAGACAGTGAAAACAAATGGAATACAATATGGTTATTGCTCAAATGGACCCTGTGGAATTAAAGCCATCATGGAATGAGTCTGAGTGTGGAAAAGTATATTGTGAAAGAAGAGAAATCAATTTGGATAATTATTCATCCAAATGGCCAACTCCTGTCAGAATATGATAAATTGGATTTATATTCTACTTTGGATTCTATACCAAATAGTTTAAAGCTGAGCTGATTCCAGTGCCCCGTGAGGAAGAAGGTCAGTCCCACTTCAGGGAAAGCCTTGTCGGGATGGACCGCAGAGCTCTTTAAGGCCACATGAAAGGTTCAGTCCACATGAGAATGACCATGTGGGACTACCTGAGACTCCCAGAGATCCTATTTGTGCTTCTGTCCTGCTATTATTGAATTTTTGGAGCTGGAGAGAGGCAACAGACAAAGGCAATTGAAAAACAGTACAAGGATGCAGTAGAAGAACGTTTTCACATTGCGTGGCTGAGCATTAATGGCTGGGTAGTAATGATAATAAATACAGACCAGAGATGTGAAGGAAACAGAGGTTGAGTGGTTGCATTCCAGCAAATCATCACAGCACCAGAGAGGCACACAGGTAGCTGGAAAACAAAGGCAGACCCTCAGTAGACATCAGAATGGGGGACTCATCTGTTTAATTACTTTGAAAGTCAGACATAGCAATACCAGCCACAGCAGACTCCTCAAAACTACATAATAAAAATATATACTGGGGCTTCCCTGGTGGCGCAGTGGTTGAGGGTCCGCCTGCCGATGCGGGGGATGCGGGTTCGTGCCCCAGTCCAGGAGGATCCCACATGCCGCAGAGCGGCTGGGCCCATGAGCCATGGCCGCTGAGCCTGTGCTCCGCAACGGGAGAGGCCACAGCAGTGAGAGGCCCACGTACCGCAAAAAAAAAAAAAAAAAATATATATATATATATATATACACACTGCTATTTGGTACTGAAGAATAGAGGGAATATGTAGCTTACATTTGATATTAAAAGACATCCTTTAAAAATTACTTATCCAGATTACGTGGAGAAGAGTAATCTCAGAAGCACAAAACATAGATCACCAAGACTCTTATAGTGACATGTGTCGCTGAATGGATAAAGGATAGAATTCTATTAAGGAGTAAGGGAAAGCTGCTTTTTGCTCGTATTCTGTTTTATAGATTCTTTCCTGGGCATCTCCTAATTTTATAAAAATACGAGCCTCTGAGCAATAATTAGGTGTCACCAAACTAGTCTTCCACTCATAATTTTAACTTATCCTTAAGGATAATGTGACAAGAGTCACTTGTGGGATTGACTGAGCTTCACCAAAATCAATATATACTTCAAGCTCATAAACTGCATACTAGTTTTAAAACAGAACATAAAACATTCACACTTGGTGATTTCCTTTGCCTGCATAGCAGACATTTCATCCTGTCTCTTGTTTAGATGATTATTATTTGAGCAGATAGGACCATTTCCCATCTGTGATTGTTATTCTTTGCTCAAAGCAGCCAGTAGCTTTTCATAGAAGTATCTTTCCTTTCTTTCTAACCCCCTGGGTATTTTTGCAAATTTGATTCCTTTTTGCATTTTCCTAAATTTGCCTTTACTTTGAAATTCCAAAGTACTTTTCTTTGAAAAAAAAAAAAGACTTTATCTTTTTAAAGAAGTTTTGGGTTCACAGCAAAATTGAGGGGAAGGACCAGAGATTTCCCATATGCCCCCAGCCCCACACATGCACAGCCTCTTCCATTAACAACACCCCTCTACCAGAGTGGTACATTTGTTACAATTGATAAACCTATATTGACACATCATAATCACCCAAAGTCCATAGTTTACATTCTGGGGGTTTGGACAAACGTGTGGTATCATACAGAAAAGTTTCACTGCCCTAAAAATCCTCTATGTTCCACGTGTTCATCCTTCCTTTCCCCCTCCCACTTACCCTGCTGCCCCCAAGCCCTGGTAACCACTGATCTTTTTACTGTCTTCATAGTTTTGCCTTTTCCAGAATGTCATGTAGCTGGAATCATACAGTATGTATGTAGTCTTCACAGATTATCTTCTTTCACTTAGTAATATGCATTTAAGATTCTCTCATGTCTTTACATGGCTTGACAGCTCATTTCTTTTTAGCATTGAATAATATTCCATTATCTGGATATACCACTGTTTATCCATTTGCTTACTAAAGGACATCTTGGTGGCTTCCACATTTTGTCAGTTATGAACATAGAACTCCTATGAATATCCATGTGCAGCTTTTTGTGTAAACATAAGTTTTCAACTCCTTTGGGTAAATACTGAGGAGAGAGCGATTGCTGGATTTACAGTAAGAGTGTGCTTAGTTTTAAGAAACCACCAAGCTGTCTTCCAAAGTGGCTGCACCACTTTGCATTCCCACCCGCAGTGAATGAGAATTCTTCTTGCTCCACATCCTCCCCAGGGTTTTGTATTGTCAGTTTCAAAGCACTTGTAATTATCAAAATTAAAAAAAAGAAAGGTGGGGCTTCCCTGGTGGAGCAGTGGTTGAGAGTCTGCCTGCCGATGCAGGGGACACTCATTCGTGCCCCGGTCCGGGAAGTTCCCACATGCCGCGGAGCGGCTGGGCCCGTGAGCCATGGCCGCTGAGCCTGCGCGTCCAGAGCCTGTGCTCCACAACGGGAGAGGCCACAGCACTGAGAGGCCTGCGTACCACAAAAAAAAAATAAAATTAAATTAAAAAAAAAGAAAGGTGATATTTTTCTCATACAATTAAAAAATTGAGATATAATTTATATAACATAAAATTCACCCTTCTAAAGTGTATACAGTTCAGTGGTTTTTAGTATATTCACAAGTTGTGATACCATCACCACTAATTCCAGAACATGTTCATCATTCCAAAAAGAAACCCCACACGCATTAGCAATCACTCTCTACTCCTCCCTCCCCTCAGCCAAAGTAGGGGAAATTTAAGAACCATTCTCTTTTGGTTTTGTCATGTGTATGTTTGCATGTATCCATATAAGTGATGTATTATACTTAAGTGGTAACTGTTACAAGCATTGATTTTAGTTAGTGGCTTTTCTTGGTAGAGCAGTAGACAGAACATAACAGGTTACTTTCCTTCAAAGTCAAGCATGTGGAGTTGCTTTGCAGGAGAAGTAGAAGTACAGAAAAACCTGCTGTCCTCCTCCCACCTCCAGGAAGAGGTTCTGTCATTCTCTCTTACAGAAGAGCTTGTGGCCCCATTTGAGCCCCCTCCTTTGTAAATACTGGAGTTCAGTGTATAATAGTTGGAAGTTATTATTTCCTCATTCTCACTTTTCCCATTTCTAGCCCAGTGCCTGTACTCAGAGGTGATACACGGCTGCATAAGGATTTAATTGCTGCTGTGAACCTCAATTGGTTAAAAAGAATTCTAGCTTTCAAAACCATTTCAGATATTCCCTGCTGAGTGACTGAGGTTTGTTTGCTGTTTTAAGCCTCCCCTTAATCTACAAACACATTTTTCTGTATCTTTTTCTGCCAACAGAGAGGTTCAGGCAGACCTGTTTACCTTTTGAAGGAAAAGCTTCATCAGCTTTCTCCTCATTCCCCTAGGAGGGCTGAGGAAGGCCAGGAACAGAAGAGAAAACTGGGCTGGCAGGATGCGAAGGAGAGGATGCCAGAATGATAGTGAAAGACCGAGTCAGGGAGCCTGAGAAAGAGCGGGAACCTCCTCTGTGTTCTTGCGTCTATTAATCTGAAACCATAGCTTCTTTTTTTTTATCACCATTGCCTTTCAAGTGCTTTTTCCAAGACATCCAAGTTGAGCTTGTTTATAAGCATGTTAGAATCCAAAGATATTGAGAAGCCAGAGCCTGAAAACAAGGGATTTGTCCTCTTTCTTTCTCATGCTGAATGGCCTCCCCAGGAAGCTAAGAGTGCAGACAGCAGCATTACTGGGACTGTACCCAGCGTCTGTCCCAGAGAGCCAGAGGTTTCTCTTGCAAGAACCCTGCTGCACAGGCTCACTGCGGTCAGGGTCCAAGATGATTTCTCTAGATGGTCATGCTGTGCCTCATTCAGTGATAATGACAGTGGGGAATGCAGTCTTATTCTTTCAGAAAGAGAAGGGGAAATCTTTGATTTTGATATATTCTTCCTAAAATGTTTGGAATATGTTTGATTTGAGAGCAATGTGAATATATTCCCTGCATACTCAGGCAGGGAGATCTTTAGCAGGAATGAAGTTTAACTCCATAGTGTACTGATCAAGACCATACCAAGACTGGGGTTAGGCGAATAATTTGGTCACCTTTAAAATGGAAAATCATTACATTAGATCCCACCTTCCTTTAGGAGGCAGGTTACTGACTGTCTAATCTTACTTGAATAGTCTCCTTAGTGGGGTGGAGATGGTGTCTCATCTTACCCCACCCCAAATGACTTATTAAAGTATTTCTTCTAGGTATATCACTTAGGAATCGTTTGGACTGCAAGTAGCAATAACAACAGCAACAGAGATTACTGTAGTTTTTAAAAATAGGAGTTTATTTTTCTCACGTTTCTGGAAGTCCAGAGAATTGGCAGCATCTGATGTTATTTCTGAGACTCCATAATATCAAGGCTGATCACTACAATTTTCATGGCTTTTTTCTCATAGTTGCAAGATGACTGCTGAGGCACCAGTCATCTTGTCTACATTCCAGTAAGGGAGAGGTAGGAAGAGAAAGGGGTAGTACCTATATGAGGAAAATAAAAGATTACACTGAAACTATGGAGAGGGGTTTTTCTTATGTGACTTGGCCAGAATT
Organism: Lagenorhynchus albirostris; assembly: GCF_949774975.1. NCBI lineage: Eukaryota > Metazoa > Chordata > Mammalia > Artiodactyla > Delphinidae > Lagenorhynchus > Lagenorhynchus albirostris. The sequence goes on from NC_083108.1 coordinate 56,792,313, forward strand.
GTGTCAGATGGTCACTTCTGGCCTAAGGGAGTTGGAGAAACAAGGCTTGGGAATGGGGTTGGATCAGAGATGAGTTCTGATAAATGCAGTTTTATTTATCTCATTATATTCCTAGTAAATTTTAGTGCTGCTGTGATATTTTACCACCCGTTTTAGTCTGACCCTAAACCTAGCCATAGGCATGCCAACAAATTAGTTAAATTATAGTAATAACAGATGGGATTACTATGTGCCATGCATTTTACATATATTTACTCAGTTAATCCTCATAATAACCCAGGGCATGTATGTGATTAATGTTCCCATTTTACAGATTAGGAAATGGAGGCCCAAGGGTTCAATTCCTTTCTCAAGGTTGTAGATCTAGGAAGTGGCAGAGCCCACATTCAAATCTGGACCAGCTGTCTTCAGAGTTTTTCTCTAAATCACGATACTATATTCCTGGTATAAAAATATGTAGAGCTATACACAGATACGCAAATACCTGAGGAGACATTTGAAATTAAGAAGAATTACTGTAGGGAAAGCATTTGGAAAGAATTGAAAACGTGTGAATTCATATCCTGGCTTCACTGTCCCTAGTCATTCTTTCAGCAAATATTTCTGAGTTCCTGCTATTGGCCAGATACTGTGTAAATAAGACAGACACGGTTCCTCTATATTCTAGTGGGGAAAATAGTTCCCCAAAATGAAGTAGGTGAATAGATAAAGTTATGTTGTTGATGAGTGAGAAGAAGGAAATGCAGAAAGCTGAGATGGTGGGTAATTGGAGGAATGCTATGTTAGGGTGGCAGGGAAAAGATCCCCTGAGGAGGCGACATTTACATTAGGAGCTGAATGATGAGAAGCATCTTGCCATGGAAATAGACAGAATGTTCCAGGCAGAAAAAAACGGTAAGAGAAAGGGAAGGAAGAGCTTGACTTTTTAGATAAACTGAGAAAAGATTAGCAGGCCTGGTGCTAGTGTTAGGGGAGAGTGATATAAGGTGAGACTGGATAAGACGTTTGAGGACAGAACATGCTGGGCTATGAGGTCATAGAAAAGAATATGCATTTTATTGTAATTGTGGTGGGAAGTTAATGTGTCTTCACTTTACTCTCTGTAACTGTTTCCCTTACTGTATACTGAGATGTATAATACTTGCTTTGACTACTTCAGGAGGTTAAGGTAAGAATCAAATGATGGAATGTGTATGATAGTAAACTGTTTCATGTGAAATTCTTTATAAAATAAGAAATAATAAAGGCCACAGAATATTTCATAGCAAGAAGTATGTTTTTTTGAAATATTCTGTGGAATATACTCAGAACAATTGAACTTGTGGTTAGACAGAGCAAGCAGTTCATTAGTAGATGCAGCATTTTAAAAATATCTGATGTGTATACAGTGTTCTGTGGGAGTTCCATTTCCAGTTAGAACACAGACTAGGTTGCAGCCGATTATCTTTCTCACTGTTGCAACTAGAGAAGAGACGATGCATGTAAAATCATATGTTTTAAAGCTGTTTATAATGGAGAGCTGTGGACACAAAGAAGTCTAAAGGAACTCAGTTCCAGGGAGGGAAGAGCTCTTTCTAGGTGGCCAGAGCCCAGCAGTCACTTCAGTGTGTGTCTCTCCCTGAGTCTGTGTACTGCTGGGCAGAAGATCACACCTCCCTTGGCAGAAGGACTGTATGGGGAGAGGAGACACCCATGGGGCTGCCTGCACTGGCACAAAAGGTTGGAATCTGTCGAAGCCCCAAATGCAGAGCTAGTTCTCCAAGTCTGACAACTCTACCCCTTGGGATTTTGCTGAGAGCCCAACAACACAGGAGGCTCGCGGCTAGGCTCTAAAGTAGAGAGCAATTTCTGTAGTCCTGTGGTGTTTATCCGAAAGCCCTGTTGAGGGAGGGACCTATAATACACACAGGACAGATCAACCCCCTCAAAACATTTGGAATCAGAGGTAACCTAAAACTGATCAAAGTTGCAACTCAGCCCAGACCCACCTCAGCTCCTTAAATGGGTTGAAGTGATCTGTACCTCATTTCAACTACCAGACAGAAAGCTTACCCTTCTTGGGGAAATTACTATTTACTCCAGTTTTCTAGAGTTCTTTTAAAAACAAAGTCAACAAAAAATTGTGAGATTTGTAAAAGAAAAGGCAAATATGATCCATAGACAATTGGCTGTTTTTTTTAATCAATATTAGCAGATGCACTGACAGCACAGATGTTGGCACTGAGACAAGAACTTTTAAATAACAATAATAAGTATGTTAAAAAGACAGAGAAAAGGGATAAAAGATGAGTAATGTCAACAGAGAGATAGAATCTTTAGAAAGAACTAATAGGACATTCTTGATTTGAAAAAACATGGTATCAGAATTGAAGCATTCATTGGATGGTCTTAACTAGCACTGGGCACATAGAAGAAAAGAAAAGTGAACCTGAAGACAGGGTAGTAGAAATTCCCTAAACTGAAGTACAAGGGGTGAGGGTTGGAGGGGAAACAAAAATATCGTGAAGGACATTTGGGACAATATTGGTTGTGTTATTGGAGTTCCAGAAGAAGAGGAGAGAGAGAGTTGGACAGAAGAAATACTTGAAGAGAAAATGGATGACTACCCTAAAGGTGATGAAATACATCTACCTACAGATTCAAGAAGCTCAGTAAACCTTAAGTAGAATAAATACAAATAAAACAATCTAGGCATTTTATAATTAAGCTTCTAAAATCAAAAGATAAGGGGAAAAAATCTATTAAAAGCAGTTAGAGAGGAAGAACATTATATTTAGAAGCATGTCAGTAAGAGTTATAATTGAGTTTTCATCAGAATCAAGAATACAAAAGACAATGGAATGCTGTCTTTAAAAGGATTATAAAAACAACAATAAATCTGCCAGCCTAGAGTCCTATGCCCAGGAAATATATTCATCAAAGATGAAGGTGAATTAAAGACATATTCAGAAAGAAATATGAGGGGATTTGTTGCCAGCACATCCATAGTACAAGAAATGCTAAAGAAAAAGAGAGGAAATACCAAAGGAGGTTCTCAAAACCGATTAGAATGATCTGTTATGGATACATGGACATGCAGGAAGGATGAAGAGCACCAGAAAGGATAAACATAAAAGACTACTTATTTAATTTTTAAAAAGATTATTGACTTTTTAAAAGAAACAAAAATAATAACCATTGTGGGGTGTAAACATGTGAAGAAGCAACATGTATGACAATAGTAATATAATAAGGGGTGGAGGGAGCATTAAACTCTTATACGTTATTTGCATTGTTCTGAAGTTGTAGCATCTCCAGTAATCATTAAAATATAAGGTATTTCTAAAAACATTATGGAGGGGAAAATGGAATAGTAAAATCTTTTAAAAAATTTTTTTTATTAATGCCACTTTGAATTTATGGTAATTATCATCCACTTAAATCTAATTTTAAACCTAATGGTGTTTTGGAACTTCCCTGGAGGTCCAGTGGTTAAGACTCCGTGCCTCCACTGCAGGGGACCCGGGTTCAATCCCTGGTCTCGGGAACTAAGATCCTGCATGCCGCATGGCGTGGCTAAAAAAACCCCACAAACCTAATGGTGTTTTCCCAACAAAAGTTGCTATATAATGCTGTGTAACAGTTGCATTCTGTTTTTCATGTAGTGTTTTCCTGGTATTGTTTTGGAATAAAAAATAACAAACAGCTGATGAAGCTGAAGCTCTGTTTATCCTAATATGGTGAGGTTTGAAGCTGTGAGGCTCATCAAAGTGCTGGATGAGCCCAAGCATCACAATTATGTAATACTTTAAGACTGGAAGGTCACGGTCCCTACTCTACCCTGGGGTGAAGGGGGAAATATTTGGATCCCTAACTAAAGAAGTGAGAACTCTTCCAAATGCGCTTATCCCAAAAATGCTGTTTGACTTACTTGCCAAAAAAAATAGTTGACCATTGCAATTAAAGGATTCTTTGGGTGGATTGTCTCAGATGAAACCAGTGTGTTACGCAGATGTTCATGACCTGTATTTCACCTCCAATCCTCCCGTTCCCAGCAGAAGTTTATGAAGATCTCTTCTCTGAGATTCTACCAGTATTCCCTTTGCATGAGTAAGAAACCGTGCTGTAACTAAAAGGATCATTATTAGCCCTAAATATATATGCCCCTCATCTTCTAAGATTCACTTAATATTTCCCAGATTTCTCACTTTTTCAAACATTTTCAGTGCTTAGGTATATCTGCATGTTTTCTTAATTTCTAAGAGAAATGGTGCTTTTCCATGCAGCCATTGAGGTGTTATCTCTGTATTGGCATGGAAGAGATACCTATGACATGTTTTTGTTTTTGTTTTTGTTTTTTGCGGTATGCGGGCCTCTCACTGTTGTGGCCTCTCCCGTTGCAGAGCAGAGCACAGGCTCCGGACGCACAAGCTCAGCGGCCATGGCTCACGGGCCCAGCCGCTCCGCGGCATGTGGGATCTTCCCGGACTGGGGCACGAACCCGTGTCCCCTGCATCGTTAGGCGGACTCTCAACCAGTGTGCTACCAGGGAAGCCCTATGACATGTTTTTGAGTGGGGAAAGCAAAGCAGCTTATCGAACAATATGATATGATACAGATAGGAAGAAACCTTCAGCTTCTGCTTTATAAATCGTGTATTACTTAAACTTTTATGCTTATAATATACCGCCTTATAATTTTTAAAAACTTAGTCCATGTCTTCTGTTAAGACTGTTAATTTTTTATAAGTTACATTCATTTTCAAAGAATAAACCTAAAAAAAAAACCCCAAACTGGAACTAGAGAAAGTTTTGGGCATCTATATACTTTTTCCTGAATATGGTACACGGAGGGCAGTAGGCTGTGTGAGCAGTGGTAATTGATTACAGTTTCACAGAAGTAGATGTTTATATACTATAATTCTATGAATTCATTAGTGGTTTTCAAAAGAGAAAAGGCTGAAGAGCCTAAAAATAGTAAAGGGAGCAGTAACTGCCTTCATGACCTGTGTTGATTTCCTATGTATTTCAACCACTAGAATGTGTCTGTCTTATCAAACTGTAAAGAATTCAGTGAAGAACTCTCATCACCCAATTATCAAAGCGTCATAAAATTATTTTTATCAGCAAAGAATAAAAAAAATAAAAGTGGATATCTAATATTTTCCTGAAATGCTCTGAGTTTTAAAAATAAGTTGGCTAACTCACTGCAAAACTAGAACTACTTACAGTCTGGTACAGTCTCAGGATCAGTGATCAAATTCTAGAAATTTATACTAAAGGTGATTGAGAAATCTAGGATTCCTAGAGGTATAGACCATATGAGCACATGGAACTTTTTTCTTATTCCCCTTTCTTTTTGTACTGTTATACATATCAGTGTGCTTTACATATGCTCTAGGACACGGCTAAGTTTGGTAGTAATCCACTGCTGCTCTGAATGTCAAAATTGAATTGTCCTAAGCGAGTCAGAATGCCACGGTTGGACATTACTATGTCCTTGCTCTTTCTATCTGGGTTTCTTGTTTTGGATAAAACAGCTCTGACCACACATTGGTTAAGTAGTCTCAACTTTTTGGTTCAATTCCACCTGGACCCAAGGAGAAGAAAGCAAGTGTGGAGGAGTTCTTTGACAGGAGTTGCATATACACTCCAACTGGAAAATTAAAAAGAAAAAAAATCATGTAAGAATAAGAACAGAAGATCATACTGCATAGACTAATTCAGTCATTCTTCCTGGTTGAGGACTGAAGTGTTATATGTAATCAAACATTCTGTTCCTAAGAAGTGTAATATTTGTCAATCATATATCATAGAGTCAAACATTTAAAAACTTTTCCAGCTTTATTGAGATAGAATTGACATATAACATGGGGTAAATTTCAGGAGTACGACCTGAATATTTGATATATGTATATATTGCTAAATGATTACCACAATAAGGTTAGTTAATGCATCCACCACCTCACATAAAATATTTTATTTTTATGTAAATCTCCAAACAATCTCAGAATTCCAGCATTTTGGCATCTGTCTCCCCTACTGTGTCTCTTGTTTTTTAGACTAACATCTGTTGGATGTTTTATGTCCTAAATGCTTTACGTGTGCTAACTCACTTAGTCCTCGCAGCAATCCCACGAGGAAAGCACCCCATGGAGCTGCTCTGTGCCTTGTTCAGCCGTTGTCTGCTAGGCTAGCAGTGGTCCTGCTGGGTGGCGATACCTGGAGCTTCGCTGCCCCCCTAAGCATTTGGGCCTTTCCCTTGGTGGTGATCTGGTTCTCCCTGAACTGAGTCAGTGCCCCACTTCCCCATCCTAATACAGAGTTTTTCCATTTAATGTCATGGATTATTTCCTCTCATTAGCTCATTTTCTCAACAGCCAACTTTTAAAAAATGTATCTTTAAATTTAAAAATATTTGTTTTTAAATTCTGGTGCAATGTGCGACATAAAATTGACCATATTAACCCCTTTAAGCCTACAGCTCAGTGGCATGAAGCACATTCACACTGTTGTGCAACCGACTCCACCTTCCAGCTCCAGAACTCGTTCATCTTGTAAAACTGAAACTCTCTACCTGTTAAACAATAACTTGCCATGCCTCCTTCCCCGCAGACCCTTACAACCACCATTCTACTTTCTGTCTCTAGGCGTTTGACTCCTTTAGGTCCCTCACATAAGTGGAATCATACAGCATTTGTTTTTCTGTGACTGGCTTATTTCACTTAGCCTGATGTCCTCAAGGCTCATCCATGTTGTAGCATGTGTCAGAATTTCCTTTCTTTTTAAGGCTCAATAATATTTCGTTGTATGAATAGACCACATTTTGCTTATCCATTGGTCTGTCAGTGGATGTTTAAGTTGCTTCTGCCTTGTGGCTATCGTGAATCACTGTTATGAACATGGATGTACATGTACCTCTTCAAGACTCTGCTTTCAGTTCTTTTGTATGTAGAGTCAGTGGAATTGCTGGATATCACAGTAGTTCTGTTAGAGTTTTTGAGGGATTGCCATGCTGTTTTCCACAGAGGCTGTACCATTTTACATTTCCACCAACAATGAACAAGGGTTCCAGTTTCTCTGCATCCTCGCCAATGCTTATTTTGTTTGCTTAATAGTACCCACCCCACTGGATGTGAGCAGCCAGCTTTTTTCACTCTTCTCTGACATCACCTTAGATACTTTACAGGGGCTAACTTTTACTATATATGTTTTGACTAACATGAACAGCTTCCCACTTTATGAGTGTGTGAAAGGTATAAAAAGTATTTTTGTGGTAATTTCCGCATGGCCACAAAGTCATTATGAATTATAGAGAATGAAAAGGACAGGGCCACCGCAGACTGGAGGTTATTCCCTCAAACCCCTCTCTTTCACACTAACTCCATCTCTCCATTGATATCACACCTAAATTTAATTTTGTGATTTGTAACATGAGACACTGATTTTCGTTAACAGATACTATTCTTTTCTCAGAAAATCCATTTCTCGCTGCCGAAGAATTAGCAGGATGCTCTCCAATGAATCCTTACAATCCCCGGCATTCAGCCGCTCCAACTCTCAAGCCTCCATAGACAGCGCCTCCATGGAGGATTTCTGGCGGGAAATAGAAAGTATCAAAGAGAACAGCCTGGGAGTTCAGGAAGAGCAGACGCCAGCTGAGGCCAAGCCCCTGGATGGTGAGGTGCTAGATTGGTCTTCCCCTGTGCTGTCTTTCTTTGTATGCTCTCTTATTCTGTTGGCAGGTAGAAATCATTCCACTAGTAGTTTAACAAGTGAACCAGTAGAATTTGGCAGATCAGCTGCCTGCTCCCACCAATTTATATCTGCTGGTCTGGCTCAGGGTGGCTTCTGTGTAAGGTGACATGACCTGAAGGAGGGCTGTCAACACAATGCAAATTGATCCTTTACGTATCACCACTTAGGGATGCTGTACCCGTCTGTTGACTTGATTCATAATCATCTAGCAGATTGAGTATTCTCATTTTGATGGCTTTTATATTTGTATACTTGACCATTAATTACCAAAAGAGAGAGACAGACAGAAAAAAAATTTACCAACATAACTCTGGATTAAAAATATTTAGCTATGAAGCATGTACTAGCATTAATGTATTTAGAGAACGGATAATCTAGTACTTCACCAAATAAGAGCCGTGTCAGATATGTCAATTATACTAGTTTCCAGTGAAATTAGACAAGAAGGTTGAGGACCCAAAACGTATAATTGTCCGTAATTGTCAAAAAGTACAAAATTACTCACCTGAGATTAAAAGCATAGGTTATCTTCTCCAGGTACTACCTATGGACAAGTAAATGCATAAGAAAGACTGAAGGTAGTTTAGCAAGTATCTAAGAATGTTTTCATTAGCCAGTGATTAACCTCAAGACAACTATCAAGATAAACTGAAACTTTAAAAAACTTTTTTTTCTTTATTCCCTTTCTACAAGCCTATCCTTCTTAGATCTGAAAAACAATAGTTCAGATGTACCACAATTAGTATATTTTCACTTAGCATTAGAAATAAAAAGTCCCACCACAGATTTAATGAAAATCCATTCAAGGGAACTGTCCTCCATCAGAGAAGGATATTTTTATTCCTTTTCCTTACATACTTACATTTTGCCTTTTCAGATCCAGAAAGACACATAAAGGAAAATACCTCTTATTCTCCACTTCTTTTTCCTTACTAGCTAGCTAGCTATCTATATTAAAAATCATAAGTTCGTACTGATAACCTCCAATTCCAATCCAACACCACAAAGTTTGTTGTCTTCCATTTTTCTGTATTTATAACCCCCTTCTCCAATAATGACAAACCTGTTCCTCAATGTACTTTTTCATTTGCTCAAGCCTAGAGTATACAGAAAACATTCTCAGGCGTGCTAACATAAACTTCTACAAAAAGCATACCTACTAACTGGAGTTCAAAATTTATTTGACTGATATTATTTTCCTTGAAGCATATGCCTAGATCTTAAGTGTGCAATTCAGTGACGTTTGACAAATACTAACCCTGTAACCTCACACAAATCGACATAACATTTCAGTCAACTCAGAATTTCCTCATGGTTTTTCCCAATCTCATCATCCCCGTGACTTGCTGTCCCTAGCCAGAGACAACCAAGGTTCTGATGTTTTTGCAGCATATAGTTTTGGGTTTGGCTTCTTTCACTGAACATAATATTTTTGAGATTCATTTGGTGTATTACTATTTCATTGCTTTTTATTATGGGATAGTTTGTATTAGTTTCCTAGCGGTGCTGTAACAAAGTACCACAGAACTAGGTGGCTTAAAACAACAGAAATCTGTTCTCTTGTGGTTCTGGAGACTAGAAGTCCAAAATCAAGGGGTCAGCAGGGCCCTCCTCTCTCTGAAGATGGTAGGGAAGAATCTGTTCCATGTCTTTCTCTTAGCTTCTGGTGTTGCCAGCAATCCTAGCTGTTCCTTGGCTTGTAGACAACACTTGCCATTCTCTACCTCTGTAGTCACGTAGCCTACTCCCTGTGTTGTTGTCTGTGTCTCACCTCCTCTTCTTTTTTTTTTTTTTTTTTTTAATTTTTTTTAATTTTGATGTGGACCATTTTTAAAGTCTTTATTGAATTTTTTTTTTTTTATCTTTTAAGTATGGCTAAAGAAATTTTTTTTTAACATCTTTATTGGAGTATAATTGCTTTACAATGGTATGTTAGCTTCAGCTTCACAACAAAATGAATCAGTTATATACATACATATATTCCCATATCTCTTCCCGCTTGCGTCTCCCTCCCTCCCACCCTCCCTATCCCACCCCTCCAGGCGGTCACAAAGCACTGAGCTGATCTCCCTGTGCTATGCGGCTGCTTCCCACTAGCTATTTACCTTACGTTTGGTAGTGTATATATGTCCATGCCTCTTTATCGCTTTGTCACCGTTTACCCTTCCCCCTCCCCATAACCTCAAGTCCATTCTCTAGTAAGTCTGTGTCTTTATTCCTGTTTCACCCCTAGGTTTTTCATGACATTTTTTTTCTTAAATTCCATATATATGTGTTAGCATACGGTATTTGTCTCTCTCTTTCTGACTTACTTCACTCTGTATGACAGACTCTAGGTCTATCCACCTCATTACAAATAGCTCAATTTCGTCTCTTTTTATGGCTGAGTAATATTCCATTGTATATATGTGCCACATCTTCTTTATCCATTCATCCGATGATGGACACTTAGGTTGTTTCCATCTCCGGGCTATTGTAAATAGAGCTGCAATGAACATTTTGGTACATGACTCTTTTTGAATTATGGTTTTCTCAGGGTATATGCCCAGTAGTGGGATTGCTGGGTCATATGGTAGTTCTATTTGTAGCTTTTTAAGGAACCTCCATACTGTTCTCCACAGTGGCTGTATCAATTTACATTCCCACCAACAGTGTAAGAGGGTTCCCTTTTCTCCACACCCTCTCCAGCATTTATTGTTTCTAGATTTTTTGATGATGGCCATTCTGACTGGTGTGAGATGATATCTCATTGTAGTTTTGATTTGCATTTCTCTCATGATTAGTGATGTTGAGCATTCTTTCATGTGTTTGTTGGCACTCTGTATATCTTCTTTGGAGAAATGTCTATTTAGGTCTTCTGCCCATTTTTGGATTGGGTTGTTTGTTTTTTTGTTATTAAGCTGCATGAGCTGCTTATAAATTTTGGAGATCAATCCTTTGTCAGTTGCTTCATTTGCAAATATTTTCTCCCATTCTGAGGGTTGTCTTTTGGTCTTCTTTATGGTTTCCTTCGCTGTGCAAAAGCTTTTAAGTTTCATTAGGTCCCATTTGTTTACTCTTGTTTTTATTTCCATTTCTCTAGGAGTCACCTCCTCTTCTTATAAGGACACTAGCTATATCGGATCAAGGGCCCTCTCTACTCCAGTATGACCTCACCTCAACTTAAATCCTAATTATACCTGCCAAGGCCCTGTTTCCAAATAAGGTTACATTCACCTGTATTGGTGGTTAGAACTTCAGTGTATCTTTTTGGGGACCCAATTCAACCCATGACAGCAGTATTCTGTTGTATGAATATGCCATAATTTGTCTATACATTTAACTGTTAATGGTTGTTTGCAGTTTTGGCCATTATGAATAAGGCTGCTGTGAACAATCTTGTAGAAGTCTTTCGGTGGAGATATATTTTTATTTCTCTTGGATATATGTATTTTTCATAGAATATGTGTAATTACATAAGAAACTGCCAGCATTTTTCCAAAGTAGTTGTACCACTTCACACTCCTCCCAGCGGTATCTGACAGACAAGTCTAGCTGCTTCACATCCTTGCAACATTTGATGTTTTAAGACTTATTAACATGAATGATTCTAGGGATGTGTGGAGGTATCTCATTGTGGTTGTAATTATACTTCACTGATGACTAATGATGTCAAACGCTTTTTCCTGTGCTTATTGTTCATTCATATATCTTGCTTTGTGAAATCTTTTGACTATTTCTTTTAATTGGGTGTCTCTCTCTTGTTCTCTCACCTCTCTCATTTTTTAATTATTTGCAACTGGTGTGCAGTACAATTGATTTTTGTACTTGACCTTATATTTCATTACCTTTCTAAACTGACTTACCAGGAGTTGCCTACTACTAGATTTCTTAGAATTTTCTACATAAACAAAGAGATCATTTGTGAATAGAGACAGTTTTACTTTTTCCTTTGTGACTTCACTCCGTCCCACAAATTTTGATATTTCATATTTTCATTATTATTCAGTTTAAAAAGTTTTCTCATTTTCTTGTAAAGCGTGTGGGAAGGCTTTTGTTCATGTACCAGTGATAGAATAACATAAGCAGAGTCCAACGCCTCTGGACTGATGATTTGATAGTGTACTTGCAAACCAGTCAATTCTGCTCTTTAAAAGAAACCTTATTCAGGTAATGCCTGTTTAGCATAGTTCCCAGAATGTTATAGTGTGTACAGTGGATTTTCTGTTACATGATGTTGTTATTCTGAATTCTTTAGTATTTCTGCACATCTAATTTATAATAGCGATTGATCTTCATCATGATGAATTTTAAGTTTTTTAGCTGCCTTCTGAGAAAAGGAAAGATTACCTAATGTTCAAAATAAGGAGAAAAGTAAGAGAACGAATATCTATTGAACACATACTCTGTTCTAGATTTTTTCCATCTGTCACAAATTCATTGATAAAATAATCCTCATAGCCACCTAATACTTTGGTGATTATTACCTCCGTTTTGCCAAGAGGACACGAGATCTAGAGATACTTAAAACTCTCCAAAGTCATTCAGTTAGTAAATGGTGGTTGGGATTTGAACCTGAATTTGTGTGATTAAAAAATTCTTTTGTGTGCCATTAAACCACATTTTTTCTGTCATGGTTTTAGTTTAGATATTAATATTTTATCATTTTTTGAAATTGGCTGTTCAGATATGGCTTATATTTAACTCTCTGGTAAGGAAAATTACCTTCCCAAATCTGCCAAATAACCTTACTCTACTAGAAGATACTTTAAAAATTTGACTTACTTAAAAAAATACAATACAGACTTTTTATTCATTCCTATAGGCCGTTCCCACAATTACTATGGGAAAAAGAATGGTCTTTTAAAGTTTTTTGAGGTTTAATTTACATACAATATTATATTAGTTTCAGGTATAAACATAATGATTAGATATTTGAATACATTGTGAAACAGTCACCAAAATAAGTGTAGTTAATGCCCATCGTCACACATAGTTACAAATGTTTTTTCTTGTGGTAAGAACTTTGAAGATCCTACTCTCTTAACAATTTTCAAATATGCAATAGAGCATTATCAACTATAGTTACGATGCTGTACATGACATCCCCATGACTTATTTATTTTATTTTATAACTGGAAGTTTGTACCTTTTGACCACCTTTACCCATTTCGCGCACCCTCCACCCCTGGCCTCTGGTAAGCACCAATCCGTTCTCTATATTTATGAGCTTGGACATTTTGCTTTGTTTTGTTTTTAAACTCCACATATAATGAGATTATATGGTGTTTGGTGTTTTTCTTTCTCTGTCTGACTTATTTCATTTGGCATAATGTCCTCAACGTCCAGGATGGTCTTAATATATTGTCTAGTGATTATTTCTTACTTGCTGATGTGTACAGACTTACAGATATGCATGGCTTCCAATCTCAGAGTATTCTAACCTTCTCTTGGTAACTTCATCTTACAGAAGGAGAACTTGAAGCAGAGTGGTTGCAAGATGTAGGTTTATCAACCCTGATCTCGGGTAATGAAGAGGAGGGTGGCAAAGCCTTGCTCTCGACTTTGACTCGAACCCAAGCAGCTGCAGTGAAGAAGAGATATAATACTTACACTCAAACCATGAGAAAAAAGAACAAGCAATCCATCAGGGATGTCAGAGACATCTTTGGAGTCAGCGAATCTCCTGTAAGTAGTGAACAGGGCTCAAAAGGTTTGGTTTGCTTGAGGGGAGGGAAGGGGAATGTGGAAAAATTATCAGAAAAGGTCAATCATCTTCTAGCTTTAAGAGAAAAGTAAAGCAGACAGCAAACTGCAAAATTTTGCAAATTTGAAACTTAAGTGATTATTTCTTATTCCCCATACAGCAGTCTCCCCGCACACAAAATTTATTCCCTTCTTTTGAAGTTGATCACTTCTTTGGTAATGGAGCAAGTCTTTGTGGATGAGATACACGGAGCCTTTACTTAAACCTCAGCACTGAATGGAAACTCTGTGGACAGGCAAAGGAGTCCCAGAGAAGTGGGCCCAAGTATTATGTGCAAGTCTGTGTAATTTGTTTTAATTGGGGGTGGGGATGGGAGAGTGGTTAGGGTACCCTTTATGTTCAAAGAAATTAAAATGATGAAAAGTGAAAGATGCAGCATTAATCAAATGGGCCAGAGAATGATTCAAAAAACCATGAGGGAAGCATCACATGTTTTCTGAGAAATGGCTGGTTGAAATGCCAGCGTACCCTTGGCTATTCCACGGCCACAGTTTTACTTCTGAGGCTGAGTCACGTCCTCCTATTTCTGTGGTTGTTTTAATGGTAGCTCTGCTTTACAGTTCACTCATTCATCCATTTATTGCATCATTGCAGTGTTGCATTGAAATAATTGCGTCATTGATGCAACAGATAATTACTGGATACATTCTCTGTGCAATTCTTATATCAGGTTCTATGCGGATAGGATTCTTGGAACTTTGGGGTAATTCATATATAGGAAAAGGGGAACTTGATATTCTGCTGCAGTCACAGGTAAAGTTGCCTGGGGCAAGTTGGTTAATCACTTTGATTTAGGTTTCTCATCTGTTTAATTGTAATATCAATAGTGACATAAATTAAAACTTCAAGGATCTTGGGTAGCTGGCATAACTGAAGACAGTCTCTAATTTGAGTTAGTTTAGGTTGTCTGTAAGTCAAATCTTCTCTTAGATGCATTAATCACAGCGGGGTGTTGCCAGGGCAGCTCACATATACAAAGTTAAGCTTTGTATTTGTGTTTACAATGTCCTAGAAGAGCACTGTCCTTTAGAACTTTCTACGGCGATGGAAATGATCTATGTCTGTGCTGTCCAATATGGAAGCCCCCATCACATGTGGCATTAGCACTTGAAACGTAGCTAGTGTAAGTAAGGAACTAAAATTTTAATTGTATTTAATTGTAATTGATTTGAATCTAAAATGTCACATGTGGCTTGTAGCCAGTATAATGAACACAGTTGTAGAATCCTCTGCTGTATATAATGATATATACTCAAGGTAAGCCATTTTGAGTTCTACGCTGTTTGAACTTTCAGCCTAGTTGAAACCTGGGTCTTCTTGGAAGGTGAGATTGTCTCAAGCTATAACTGAGTAAAGGTGATGCCCACAGCTTGAGGCTAGGGCTCCAGCCACATGAGTCCTGGACAAGATGCCTATCAAAGAAAAGGTTTACCCTGCAGGTTTAAATTCCCTGGGTCATTTTCCAGTTATCTCCCAGATCATCTTGAGAGAATCCTAAGAACTTGGCCTACATGCGTCCTTTCCCCATTTCTGTTTCCAGCTACTTCAGACTAATATTTTTCCTCTTCCCTAGCAAACTGCAAAATATGGGTCTATAGCTTCTCCTGAATCCTCCAGTTACTCAAGAAAATGCATAACTAGCCTCTCTAGGTTTCCCAAAACGTTGCGCTATAGTCACATAGAAGCAGTGCTTCTCCCATTTCTTTCACTTGGACCCCGAAGGGAATCGTAAGGTGGGCACTTAACACATTAGGGCTTAAGTATAAAATGAAATGAAGAGTCTTACTTTTCCATAACATGTAAGTGCAATAAACTGTTTGGTGTTTAACTCCAGCAAAGGCAGAGAGAGGGCCGCATTCTTGGTGGGCAAGGGGAGTAGCCCCGGGGGCTCTTCCTCCAGTCTGCCTTCCTCTTCTCCCACATACCCCCCCAGTCTTGCTGCGGAAGCCCCAGTTCTAGAGAGAATGGGGAATGAGGCAGGGGAAGTGGTCACAGGTAAAAGAATGACCATATATTCCAGGGAGTAGAGGTCTTGTGGTGTCCTGAGAAGTGGGGCACCTGGAAGTCAGGGAAAGCCTGGCATTGTATTATGCTGCTGAAAAATTCACATTGTTCTTTGTCAAAAATGTAAAAAGCCATATAAAGGCAGCCTTTTAAAAATATGATATATTTACAATGTGTAAGTCCTAATAAACATTCCCACAAGATTGTTTTTTCCTAAAAACTTCAGCATCTGCTTCTGCAGGTAAATAGACTTGGAGGTTCTTAGAAATGTACCTAAACTTTTAAGTTAAGTTAAACTTTTAAGTTTCCGATTTGAATTTGACGTCATGAATACCAGTTCCTCCCTCCTCCTCCTTCTTCTCTTCCCCACTCTCCCTTCCTTATTCTCTTCTATTCTTTATTTCTGTCTTTGTCATCATTTACCTACATTAATAGAACAATTACATAAAGTTTCCATTCCATTTTCTTGAAGTTTTAACATTACAAGTTGCATTAGGTAATTTTGCATTAATCTTAGAATTATGAATCTGACCCACTATACTCACCAAATGAAGATATAAATAATTTTAAAAATAAATGTTTTTTCCTTAATTTTTTGCATACAGAATCCCAGGTTCAAAATCATTTTTCTTCAGAATTTTGAAAATATTTGTCCGTTATCTTCTCTCACGCACCATTGCTGTGGGGAAGCACAATATCTACGTCAACTTCATTCCTTTATATACAAATGTGGAAGCTTTGTGAATTTCACTTTTTATTGTTGGAACCTTGAAATTTTAGCAGTTTTCCTTTTTAAAAAAATTCATCCTGGTCACTACCAAGTGAGCTCTTTCATTCTTCATCTTGTTCATTCTGCATATTTTCTTCTAATGTTTAAAACAAGTATTTATTCCCTTCATTTTCTCACTGTCTCCTTCTGGATATTAGATGATTGTTGTTAGATGATTGTTGTTAGATGATTGTTTCATTGTTTGGATTGAATCTCAATATCTCTTAAATGTCCTATTTTCCAAGCTTTGTTTTTGTGTATGTTTGCTCTACATTCTTGGCTGTCCCTTCAACTTCATCTTTTATATCATTAATTTGGCCTTGGTTGTATTAACACTTTTACCTTTCATTAATTTTTAAAACTTTAATAGTCCTCTTATGAACTTACTGAAGCCCCTCCTTTCCCCTAATGTTTCCTTTATTTTGTGATCTGTTCCTGTTTCTCAGCCGCAGTAGCCTCTCAGCACTCTGAAGGTACTAAATTAAACCTTAAATTCCAAGGTTCTCTTTTTTCCTTGAATTATCTCTTTCCTTCAGGGTCATCTGTTTATTTTTGGCATCATTACATTGCTATTGTTCATTTAACTTTAATCTTTGGATATTGATTTATATTCATTAATGGAGAACTAGATTGACTGATTGATTAGTATAGGTAGTGGTCATATATTTCTTATGCAGTTATGTAGACCCATTTTCTCCCAAAAACTCTCCCCCAGAACAGGAGTCTGGGCCTGTGTGAGTGGTGAAGTGTGGCAACGTCAACTGTCACACTTCACTTTAAGAAATAAATATGGTATCAATGCCAAAGTAACAAGATCCTGCAGAATCATAATTGGTTTCCTTTTCAGGCAAACCCAACTTTCCTTTTTATACTCCTGTCTATATCCTTTTAGAAGGCCCCAATAAAGTGCAATTCAACATTCTTTCTATCCGGGACCACCGCACCCATACTAGGACAGCCACTACCACTCCCAAGGCAGGTGGTCACTCTGTCACCGAGGGGACACTTGGGTTTTATCCTGGAATTACATTTAGCTGCTGCCTGCTGTTCTTCTAAACAGCTGTTGCCTTCTGAATTGGGCGATGCCTTCCTGCTGTTTTTATTTTCACTCTGGATATGTGCTTTTTCTGGATCAGCATTTACCGTCCACACATTTTTCTCTTATACCTTTTTTCAGGCCGAAGTTTTTCTCTACCCTTATCAAACCGCTCTTGCTTGCTTTTTATCTTCCAGAAGCATCCAACAATTTCTGTTCTGCTAATGGAAATGTTTAGTGGTTTCTAGATCTACTCTTTGAGAAAGGTATCTCTTTGACATTTTGAGTGATTTGCAGGGGGAGGAGAATGTGGTATGTGCATTGTGATATCTTGATCCAATTTTCCTACGTTGATTTTTCAGTAGTATTGGTTCCTTTCAAAAAATGTGTTTTTTTCCTTATTATAAAAGTAATGCAGCGTCTTTAATGGAAATTTAGAAAATATGGACAAGCGAGGTAAAAAATGAGTATTTCTATGGGCCCAAATAAAATTTTATGATTTAATTAAATATCCAATGAATGTAATTTTCAGTGAAATTCTAACCATAAAAGAATAGAATATTTAACCCTTGTTTTGGTAGAGCTCTTATACACTAAATCACAGATATTAAATCACCCTTTGGATACATAATGCAAGGTCTACAATCCATTTCATCATGAGCAGAAGTTCAGTGCTCAAACAGATTTTTTCTAATATTCAGAAGATGTGAATCAATTATTACCTTCAGTAACACATTTAATTGAGCAAAATAGTCAATCTAATTTCATAATTGATAAACAGTTAAAGGTGGGACTAACTCATAATTAACTGTATAAATATAGGCATACAGTCCTTAAAAAAAATGTTATATCACACATATACATTTGACTGCATGGCCCAGAAAACCCAAGAAATCATGAGTTTATACAAATATGAATTTGTTTTTTCTCTCTTTCAGAGGAAACTGATCTTTGCTTTAGCGTAGATCCAGCTTCCTTCCATCTTTCTATTTTATCTTTCACATGTGGCCTCCATTCTTTTGCTTGCCAAGGGGGCTGGGCCACTCCTGCCAGCATGCCCGTGTTCCTGGTGGTTCCTGGAGCTTGCACCAACTGACTCTATCTCTCTGACTTCAGTTTCCCAGAAATCTTACTTGGTAGAATTCCAGTTACCTCTCATTGCCTAGAAATGTTATACAATCATCCTTAGCTGCAAGAGAGCCTGGGAAGTTGATATTTTTTCATTGTACACAGAAGTTCCTGAAAAAAAAAATCAGGATCCTGTTAAGGAAGACAGGTGACTGGGTTTGGGGCAGGCAGTTGACAGGATCTTCCACACGTACCAGTGTCTGTCACCGGGCCTGGTGTGTGGTGAGCTCCCAGGACTGGCTGCTAAGTGGCCAAATGCAGTGATCAGTGCATAGGCAGTCATATCTGTGGGTGTCTCAACATGTCTGTATGAATGTGCACATCGTATGTGTAACACGTGATTAAATGCAGTTACCCTTGGGAGAACATGCCTGAATAAAAATGCACTTTCATTTTTCTCAATAGCCAGATGATTTTTGTTGTATCCCAGCTCCTCTTTTGGATGTGAACCCAGATGAAGAAGGGATGCCAGCAGTTCCCTGCAGAAATGGTCAACTGGTAAGACAGAGCAAGGGGATCAGGAGAAGTGGTTAATTCAAGGCAGCCTGGAAAGTTTTAAAAAAAAGCCTACTTACCTTGTAACAATGAAGAAAAAAGGGGACTCAGACTCAGGAATGAATAATTAAATAGTTAAATCCACAAATTCTGCGGGGCCTGCTTGTGCGTACAATAACAAAAACAATCACAGCTGCAGCTGCAGCCAGAAGTCAGTGCATGTGGGAGGTCATCAGCTAAACTATTGTTCTCTTTGCTGAGTGCATAGTGGAAAATTTTATGCTACCTTCTATAAATCTTTCAAAATTAATTTAATTGTCACTGTAAGAAATATTTTGACATTTAAGTTACTTTCTAAATGTAAATATATTGTGGGACGCAGCACTATAGCATCTTGAACCTGTAACAATAAGTGGAAAAAGTGCACAATCTTGCACAGGAGGTAAACACGTCTTATTTAGAGCCCACCTCACCCAGTTTAGTGCAAATTTCAAAGAGTGATGATCTGAGTTCCAAACTGTCAGTGAAGCTATTTCAGTGAAAGAGATGAATCTCATGCTGTGATCTGTACCTCCTGGCATGAGGCCTGGGTCCTCTTACTGAAGTGGTGACCCTTCACCCTGATAAGGACATGGGTTCCTGACATCTTCCTCCACCTGGACTCATGGCAGCAGAAAATTTACAGTAAGAGACCTTCCTCTATCATGCTTCTATGTGTTTCCTTCTCTTTAGCTCTTTATTTTCTTTCCTAGCAGAGGAAGAGGGATTCTTTGTTGTTCTAAGAGTAACCCCTATACCATTCTTGATCTGATTGATGATGATGATGATGATGATGATGTTTAGATTCTCTACAGTTTACTTTCATCTTGCATATATTTTATGTGGGGCACTCTGTCCACATCTTGCAATTGTCTCGATACAGGCTAGCCCCTGGTCCCTTCCAAAATTCTGCTCAAGGGTTTGGATGTGGCCAGTTTGTGTTCTGGCTGCTCTTCTGTTGCCTGAGGGTAGGTCAAGGTCTGGAGGTGGAGGGTGGTCAGCTGGGGCTGTGAGCAATCCTGTATTCAGATATTTGTCTCAATTTTTTTCTAATTTCATTGCATTTCTCATAAGAGTGTGAACTCTGTCTAGTCAGAGGTCTTTACATTTTCTGTTGAGTTGGGAGATTTTTCCCTCGGTTCAGGGAGTCTTCTATACCATCCTTCCAGCCAGGACACTTGATCCAGGCATTTGTTCCTCTCTGCCCGCCTGCTCCCCTTCACAGCAGCCACTACCTCTTCTCTCAGCTAGAGGAGGGGCAAGTCAGAGTAGACACGGGGTGTTTTCAAAGAACGATTTCTATGAGCTTTTCACCCCACCTACCTCTACCTACTGTTTTGATTGCCTCCTCTTCACCCTGGGGTTATAGGGATGGCTCAGCACATGACCCCTGACACTGGAAAGATGAGACAACAGCAATTTATTACATGTTCTCACAGCCCAGGGAGGGAGGACACCGCACACCATACAGAGCCACATGTGGGGTGCACTTGGGAACAGAGTGAACAAGCTTTGTAGTATCAAGAGGGGGAGTGCCCCCTTGGTTCTCACAGAGGATGGATTGGCTTGTTTGAATAATTCCATGGGTGGACAGGAAACTGAAACCCACTACTCAGGGATAAGCAAGAACTGTGTCTGGCCCCCTGGGTAAGAAGTGTTGTCTTACTAGGGGACCTTATCTGAGGGAGCAAAGTGGGAGGGGAACTTGGGCTTAGACCACTTAGGGCCCTCCCACTTTTACCGGATGTCAAGGCAACGTGTAAGAGTGAGTCTTATTTTAGATCTTGTTGCCTCATTGACACTCCACATCCAGCCGTGGACTCTCATGATGAGTCTGTGCTTATTTTGTTTCTTTTCTCTTTTAGCACTATCCCTTTTATTTCAATTCTTTGATGGTCTTGTCATCTTTTAAAGGTTAAAGGCAAGTGTGGTGACGAAACACATGAAGAAATCTCCCACTGAGGTGAACAAGAATGATTAAGTTTTATTCCAGACACACCCCTGAACTACTCACCAGTTTATAGAATGAGAAAGCAGTACTGCTCTTATCCCTGGAGGAGGATGAGGGCTAGCCCGCCAGAATGACCACAGAGAAGAGTAGAAATACTAATTTCCATAATCACATATATTACAAACTGTTACATCTTCTTAGCAGATTGCATCTTTTATCCTTTGAGCAAATCTGGCAAGAAATATCTCTGGATACTAAATTTTAATAACTAAAAAGCTTAAATCCTAAACTGGTTAGTATCAGTGTGCTAGGCTGTTGATCATTTTCTTTCAGAAATTTGTAAATATTAATCTATTTGCTTTTCATATAGTGTTAATGTTGAGAAGCCTGATGCCTCTCTAAATCATTCCTTTATTTGCATCCTACTCTCATTTTTATATTTCTGGAAGCTTTTAGGTTTATCTTTGTTGTTAGAGACCTGAACTGCCATCAGGATATGAAATCTTTTTTTTTTTTTTTATCATGATCCAGCACTCAGCTTTTTGTTTCTGAAACATGTTTCCTTTCAGTTCTGAACATTCTTTTCCCATTATTTCTTTTACTTCATTATCTCCATTTTCTCTCTTCTTCTTTTCATTTCTTACATTAAACTCACACAGCTCTTAAGTTGTCTCTTATATTTCCCATGTCTTTGTTTTCCGTTTGTTCTGTATGCTAGCAGGTTTTGTCTACATCATTTTGTGGGAACCTAATTCTCATTTTTGTCATGAGTGGTTATAATTGGGTCCCTGTTGATTTTTAAATTCAGCAATCATACTGTTAATTCATAAGAACTCCTCCTTTTTTCACTGATTTACCCTTTATTGTTATAGTTAGTCCTGATTTATGATTGCAATAGTCTCTCAGATCTCTCTGAAATTATTAAATCATTATAAGCCTTTTTCTCTTCCCTCACTTATCTCTTTCTCCCAGAATGTATACCAATATACTTTTTTTTCAGAATGTTGATTTTCTCCACAGCTGACTTTTTTATAGTGTTGATTTTTCTCCAGTGGCTGATGATCCTTAGTGATGGTCTGGATTGACTAGTTAACAACTTTTAGGATATGTCATTGCTGTATGATTTCTCTGCCATTATATAGATATTTTCCCAAAGGGCTCTTTATTGAATAAGAGGGCTGACTTTGGGTCCTGTGTAAGCAGTAAGGTATGTGAGCAGTCTGTGAATGGACGTTATTTTAACAGCACACATGGGTGAGTCCGTGCATGTGTGCATATGTAGACACACGTACATACACACGTACACACACAAATACACGCATGCACATACCTTCAATGCCAAAGGGAGAGTGGCAAATGACATCATTCCCAGACAAAACTCATGTTCTCCTTTTATTCTCCCATCCATGTCTTTCATGAAGGTCCAGAGTGACCTGATATTGAGGTCTGTTTTGGTCCCAACCCTGGGCATCTTCCCAAGGCAGGTAGTTCACTTCATTCAGAGTGCTTTCCTTGGGTCCATACGTGGCTGCTGTCTGCTGTTCCGTGTAAAGGGAACTGTTGGGAGTTCGGTCGGGCCCTTCCATTAAGGAAACACTTTGCAATAAATTATCCTAGCCATTGCCCTGGGACCCCTTCTTGTCCTGTGTGGTTTTCACTCTAAGCTTGATTGTTTGTCTGTTTGCTTTTTTGTGGATTTGCCCTTTCTTTGTCTTATGCTATCCTTAGGCTGAGAATTTCTTTACAATTATGAAATAAATTACTTATTTTCCAGGAATTTCTAACAATTTTTAATCTGTTATTAGAACACTTTGTTGGTTTTCAGTGCCCTTGGAGCTATACTTAAAAATACGCCCTTTCTCTAATTCTGAGTGATTGAGAGTGGTACACTCTCTGACCTCCATCCTGACCTAAGTTTTCTTGTACTGCCTTTTCAGCATTGTTTCCCCTTCCAAAGAGATGTGTGTTCTTCATAGCAATATAATACATACACATTGGGGGAAAGTTAGAAAATATGGAAAAGTCAAATGAAAAATGTTTCTAAGTTCTCGTGTAAAAGTTTATTTCATTAATATCCAGTATGCTTAGTTTTGCAAAAAGTTGCTTTAATCATGGAGTAGAATATTTACATCTTATTTTGGGAAATGCCATTATATCACAAATGCTGCTAAAAATCTTAGAGCATATGCACAAGGCCTACAGTGCAGCACATCGCAATTAGAATAGTCTCAAATCCATTTGCTGCATAGTGAAAATCAGATCTTTTCCAATACTCAGTGATGGGAATGAAATATTTGGTTCAGTCATATGTGTTTGTGAGATAATCAGTCTAATGTTTTTACAGTTTCAAAATGAAAAAAAAACCTGAATACTCTTGCTTTTGATTTGTAAATCACTCCAAAATACAGTCATAAAGTCTGATTTTTAAGTAGCATAGTTTAATCAGTAAGCTTCCTGACTTAGACAATTAGAGGTTTATTTTCCTTACAAAATAAGAAGTCTGCGGCTGGTTTGACTAATATCCCTCTCATGGACCTACCAAATTCTTATCTTTCCATTCTGTTCCACTCAGCATACAGGCTAGTATTTAATGCTTACAGGATGTCTGGGCATCACAGGTACCATGCCCATGTTCTGAGAGAAGCATCAGCCAGCTGATTCCATGCACTTCAACAAGAAAACATTAGCCTTCCTGGGTGCTCTACCAAGTAGGGTTTCACTCGAATCTCTTTGGACGGAGCCATCACATGATCACACTTAGTCCTTTTAGATAGACACGCAGCATCTTAGAGCAAGATCATGATATTCATATGTTAAAGAAGAAAAGAAAAGTGGGTTTTGGCAGGCAGGCAGCAGTGTCTGCTTTTGAGACTCATTTCTATTGCAGTGCATGACGTTTAGGAGGCTCAACATCCTTTTGGAGGAATTGGTGAATGCTACCAATTGCACTGTAGTCATTAACTCTGTGTACGTCCACATGGCTGTGCATTTATACAGATTCTAGTGTGATGTATAATTGAATAAACAATCACATAGTGAAAGATATGCCTGGATAAAAATGACTTTCGTTTCTTTCATTAGCCAGGCGATACCTGTGACAACCATCCTAGTCAGTTGGACGACACCCAGGAGGAAAAAGAGCTGCCGGGAGTTATCAAAACAAGTGGTTCCTTGGTAAGTGATAGCAGGAGAACTGGGGTTAGGGATGAAAAAAGAAGCCGTTCCTTCAAGACAATCATGCAAAACTTCAAAACAACGCAACATAATTCAGGTGGCTGGACAACTCCAGCTGTCAACATGCCTATCTACTTTTATTTGATTTGTAGGAAGCCATTCAGCAGTAAATGAACCCGAGTTTAATAGTTAAAGCCACAAACAACTACATGCTCTATTAAAACAGATACAAACCCAGAAAACCAACGATGGTAGGCATTTCTTTATGACAGATTTAGTTCCTTTCCATTTTTCGTTTATTTTGAAAAATTCTCATAAGAGTGTTGGTTCCATTGAGTCACAGCTCCACCAGCTATGGACGTCAGGTCACAGGACAGCAGTAGGTGTCCTCAGGTTGTCCACTGCTTCCCTGGTGCAGGGCGAACACCAGGCATCTTAGTTCTGACCACAGTCTTCACCCTAGGTGTCTAGTGCCCTCCCCTTCCCCATCCCCCTGCTTTTCCCCAGAGCCACTTCCACTCCCCACTTACCCAGAGGAGGGCAAAGTCAGGCAAACGTTGGGAGAAAGATCCAGCTTCTGTCAGTTTACAAACGGGAAAGATTGCTTTATTTATGGTTTAGCCAGAGCCTGTTCTCACGTCTGTTTTTACTTGCACTTCTATCCTAAGCTATCTTTTCTCTCCCTTGGTGGAGCTTATGTACTCTACCTTTCCTTTAATTTTTCCATCTTCATATTCCCTCACCTAACTTCCTCCCAGGTAGAAAAGAGCAAAATGGTGAATCCAATAGGTTCCCTCCTCCCTACTGAGATGGTGTTGGGGAGAGACTGAGTTTCAAGGGCTCTGCTCATGTTGACCCCAGATGTGGTTACTCACACCTTCAGTTGTTTTCCCTCATGATTTGGAGGAGATAGTAGTTGTCTATTTCAAAAGTGTCTCCGTTTGATTAGGAGGGAGGTGGATTTTGGAAAAGAATTTACATTATTCCTGGAATATTTCTCTCTGACCACCACTCGTGTGAATGTTGCTGGGATTCTTTTTTCTTTTTTTCATTATGTTTTGTTGACTCTACTAGGTTTTAGGAGAGAAAGCCTTGGTCATTGACTTAACTCTCCCATTTTATTCCAGAATATAATCCCTATTGTTTACAGAAATAATACATAACTCTTTTTTTAAAATTAATTTATTTTATTTATTTATTTTTGTCTGTGTTGGGTCTTTGTTACTGCGCGCAGGCTTTCTCTAGTTGTGGCGAGCAGGGGCTACTCTTCATTGCGTTGCGCGGGTTTCTCATTGCAGTGGCTCCTCTTGTTGTGGAGCACAGGATCTAGGCACGCAGGCTTCAGTAGTTGTGGCTCATGGGCTCAGTAGTTGTGGCTCACAGGCTCAGTAGTTGTGGCTCGTGGGCTCTAGAGCGCAGGCTTAGTAGTTGTGGCGCACGGGCTTAGTTGCTCCCTGGCATGTGGGATCTTCCCAGACCACGGCTCGAACCCATGTTCCCTGCATTGGCAGGTGGATTCCTAACCACTACGCCACCAGGGAAGCCCCAACTCTTTCTTTTTATATTAAAATTATCCACAGTTTTTTCTCTGCTGGTATTTCCAAGCTTTAGTTCCCTCGCCTTTTTTTTTTAATAACATTTATTTATTTGTTTGTATATTTATTTATTTGGCTGTGCCGGGTCTTACTTGTGGCACGTGGGATCTTCTTTGCGGCATGCAGGATCTTTTAGTTGCAGCGTGCGAACTCTTAGTTGCGGCATGTATGTGGGATCTAGTTCCCTGAACAGGGATTGAACCCAGGCCCCCTGCATTGGGAGTGCAGAGTCTTAGCCACTGGGCCACCAGGGAAGTCCTAGTTCCTTCGACTTTATCACACAAATCCTCTACTTTTGAAAACAAATCAACTTTCTGTTTCAGGAACATAGTTGGAGCTTTCCAGTGATAAAATTTTGTTTGGTCTTTTCTCATCTTTTCAAATGGGCAAAAGATTTGAATAGACACCTCTCCAAGAAAGAGATTTGGATGGTGAATCATCTTATGAAAAGTGCTCAGTATCATTAGTGATTATGGAAATGCACATAAAGCCATGATGAGATAGCTCTACATACCCTGTAGAATGGCTGAAATTTAAAAAGCTGACCGTATCGACTGGTGCTAAGGATGCAGAGCAACTGGAACTCTCATACATTACTGGTAGGAATGTAAAATGGTCCATCCACTTTGGAAAATAATTTGGTAGTTTCTTAAAATATTAAGCACATGCCTTCCATATAGACCCAGCCGTTCTACTCATAGGTAATATATATTCATACGAAGACTTATCCACAGAAGTTTATAGCTTAATAGCCCCAAACTGGAAAGAACCCAGTTTTACCTGCAGCTAAATACATGAACAAATTGTGATATATCCATACAATAGAATATTTCTCAGCAATAAAAAGCAATGAACATTTGATATACAAAGCATGGATGGATCTTAAAATAATTATGCCATGTGAAAGAAGCCAGACAAAAAAGATTCAATTTATATGAAATTACAGAAAATGTAAATAACCTATAGTGAGGGAAAGAAGATCAGTGATTGCCTAGGGGTTGGTGAGGAGGAGAGGGAAGGAGGGATGACAAAGGGGCGTGAGGACATTTGGGGAGTGCTGGTTTTGTTCATTGTCTTGACTGTGGTGATGGTTTCATAGGTCTATATATTTGTCAGAACTCATCAAATTGTATACTTAATAATCTATCTCAAGAAACCTTTACAAAAGAGTCCATATAATATTTTATGATTTCTTTAATATCCAACACATTTATTTTGCAATAAGCTACTTACAATAAAGGAATTGTCTATTATAATACAGATGATTGTCTATTGTCTATATATTATACATGGTTGAATCTTGACTCTGGATCACAAATGCCACTAAATCTGGGCATTTACAAAAGATTTACAGAAGATTTACAACCTGTACAGAAGGCTTACAACCCAGTCTACAGTCCTTACAAACTAGTCTACAAATCACTTGTATAGATAAAAGAAACATTTTCCTTATGTGTAGTCAACATAAATGAATTAGTCATTAGAGGTGTTAGTTAACTCAAAGGCGAAGTAGTCGATCTAGTTTTTTTCCATCTAGTTTATTTCCAATGTCTTAAGTCAAACTCAAATGGCTACATTTGCTATTGATTTATAATTCACTGCAAAATACAATCATACCTTCTGTTAAAAATGATCAATTGCATCTGTGTTTGCTTTGTAGTAAAGAAAATCTAAGGAACCTTGGTTTAAACAAGTAGGAGTTTGTTTTAATCACAAAATGAGCAAGTAATGGTGGATAAACCAAGGCTAGTACAACTGCAGTGCAATGCACTGCCAACCTTAGCCCGAAACTTCTAACTTTTTCCTTTCATGCTGCCACCATAACATGTGGATTTAATCCTTAAACTTACAAGATGGTTAGCAAACTCTGGATCCCATTAGGAACATGTGCCAACTGAGTGTTCATTGTTAACAGAAAACCTTAGCTCTCCTGGAGAACCCGCACAGTGACATTTCTCATATTGCTCATTGACCTACTCTTGCACTCTTACATGACAATCTGGGTTTCTTTTCTCTTCTTTGGTTGCCTGAACCTTATTCCTTTATAAATAAGCTTTTTGTGTTTGCCCTCTCTACAACTTTTTTGAATTTTGAATTTATTGCTGCAATTCTGAACTTTCACAAGAATCAGCCCCTTATTTCATTCATCTTGGTGACTGCTCAGTGAGTTCTTTCTGAGAACTGATTTCTTTCTTCAGTTTCTGGACATTGTCTTCTATTATGTCTTAAGTTATTTTTTTCTCTGCATTTTCTATGTTCCCCCCTTCTAGAACACATATTAGATGGTTCCTGCTTTGCTTGAATTGAATTTCAGTATCTCCTAAATTTTCTCTCCTGTTAGTCTGTTTGCTCTGATTTCTTCATCTTTATCTTCCAGATTAGTAATTTTTTTCTTGGTCATGATTCTGTTTTTTTTTTTTTTTAAGCTTGTCTTACTCCTTGTACATTTCAGCAAACATATTCTTATTTCCCAAGAACAACTTTTTTATTTCTGATTTACCCATTATGGTAGCTGTAGGTTCTTGATTCATAGCAGCAATAGCCCCTTGAAGATAAGAATTATATTATTTGTAAGGAATGAGATTATTTCTGTCTTTTTTATTGATATATATATATTTTTTAAAGTGCATGCATTTTAGGTATATAATTCAGTTTGAAGAAGTGTTTTCACTCATATAACTACAGTCAGTCAAAATAGAAAACATTTCCATCACCAAAGAAATTTCTCTCAGGCCTTTTCCAGTCAGTTGTCCTCCTTTTCCTGCAGCGGCAAACCCTATTGAGATTAATATGCACTCTTGTGTCTGGCTTCTTTCACTCAGAATAATTTTTAGATTTATCCATTTGTTGCGTGTATTAGAAATTTAGTCCTTTTATTATTAACAATAATCCATTGTGTAAATATACTATTATTGGTGTAGCTATTCACCTGATGATGGACATGTGGACTGTTTCCAGTTTTGCGCTATTATGAATAATGCCGCCAATACATTCATTTAGTATAAAGGATGTATATTCTCATTTCTCTTCCGTAAAGATGCAACATAATTCAGATTGTTGGCAAACAAGCCACCCTCCGCCCCATCACCCATAACCCTTAAACTCAGCTAGGAATAATTCAATAAATCAAAAATAACTAAATTCTATCCTTTAAAGAAAGCATCTACAGGCAGAAACAACAACAACAGAAACTAATTTTTTAAACTTATATCCTAAGTGGAGGATGTTGTCAACTAAAGCTTGGTCCTTGTGGGTGAGCTCATATGGAAAAATAACAGATTACCATGTAAATTGTTTTTCATTATTTTCAGTATCAACTAAGAAACAAAAATTTAGTTTTTCCCAGTTATTTTCCAAACGTAAACATCTTGTGTGGAGAACATGCTAGCTTTTGGAATGCATAGCAGTAAGTGATACAAGCAGTGGAGTCCTGCCCATGTGCAAGCACCATCTGATTAGGGAAGTGCACATCTCCTGTCGGGTGACAGCAAGTGTCCCCAAGCTTACAGTGCAGGGAGAGCTTCTCACCAAGACTATGGATCCTGAATGTTTTTTCAAGTCCAGCTCCGCAGTCCCTCCACTGTACCCCTGTCTATCAGAATCCTGTCACAGCAAGACGGTGGGACGACCCACCAAAGCCTCCATCAGGGCTGAAAGTGTTCAACAAGACAGAAGATGCCAGCACATTTTCAGGTGGAACTACCATCCCTGGGCCCCTAAAGTCTGCAATCATAATGCAAGTCTTTATTAATTTTGATTGATTACTGGATTTCCTACTCTTTGTACATTCTGTTATTTTTCTCTTCCCTCTCTAAAAAATTTTCTTTTATGCTGTTTTCAAGTAGAGGTTTTTATTTTACCAAATCAATTCTATTAGCTTTTCTTCTAGAAATTTCTATCAGCTATGGAATTCTTTGCTGGTTTCCATTGCTGTTAACAATCTGTTTCTTTAAAATATATATATATATATATATATATATATATATATGTTTTCTGCCATTTTTAGTGATTTGGGGTGAGGGGAGTTAGGTGATTGTCAGCTTGCCATCTTGACTTAAATTTCTTGAGCTAGATCTTTTGTTCTATTTGTTCCTTTAAAGAAAAAAGAGTCTATGTTTTTTTTTGCGGTACGCGGGCCTCTCACTGTTGTGGCCTCTCCCGTTGCGGAGCACAGGCTCCAGACGCGCAGGCTCAGCGGCCATGGTTCACGGGCCCAGCCGCTCTGCGGCATGTGGGATCTTCCTGGACTGGGGCATGAACCCGTGTCCCCTGCATCGGCAGGCGGACTCTCAACCATTGCGCCACCAGGGAAGCCCAAGAGTCCTATGTTTATTTTATAAAGTAACACATACCATCTATAGAAAATTTAGAAAATGTGGTCAAGAAAGATGAGTGACAGTTTTTTAAAAAACAAAATATCGTATGTTTTTATAAGTATCGAATATATTCGATTTTGCCATAAGTTTCCTTCAGTAAAGAAAAGAATATTCATTTCTTAAATTTCAGTAATGCCCTTGTACACTAAAGCAAAAATCTACTTCAAGCTTTATAAATGAAAAAACAATTTGGTACTATTGCTATTGAATTCTAATCACTGTGAAAGATAGTCCTAGGGTCTGTTTAAAATAAATAAGATTAGACAAGTTTGTGTTTGGCTGCATGTAATAGGAAAGTCGGAGTTGCTTTGCTCCACGTGGAGATGCTTAAGAGGGGGTGGTCCAAGTGTGACAGGGCAGCCATGTGATGCCCCTTAGCACAGACCCAGCCATCTCTGCCATCCATCATCCTCATTGGAGCAAGATGCCTGGCAACTCCAGGCTGTCACCTAGAGTGCTGTCATGAGCATGTAGCAGCTGACCCTACTCTTTTTGGTCAGGAAAGCCTTAACTTTTCTGGAGGCACTCTTCTTAATATTACACTTACACCTCATTGACCACACTTGTCACATGATCACTTTTAGCTGCAAAGAAGCCTGGAAATCAAGTTCTCTGGTTTCACACCTCACTCCCTGGAACAAAACCAAGATATTCTTAAGGAAAATGGAATTTGTGGCAGACAAGAGCAGTGTCTGCCACAGGGCCAGGGTCTGTCAGAGGGCCAGGCATTTAGCTGGTTCGCAGTGATGAGCCCTGAAGGGCTGGTGCAATTGCCCATGCCCTGGCAGTCATAACTCTGTGTATTGCCACACATATCTAAATACGTACGCATAGTGGAATACACAAACATGTTAGAAAGTATTTGCCTGAATAAGAATGGTGCTTTCATTTCTCCATTTAGCCAGATGATGCGTCTTTCAACATTACTACCCTGTCAGATGGGTCCCAAGATGAAGAAGGGAGTTTTGCAGTTCCCAGGAGTGGCTCCATGGTAAGTCATCACATGCTCAGATGATTGCATGTCAGGACAAAATTGCAAATTCAAGGCAAGAAGAAGAATTTTTTTCAAACAGATGAGAAAAACTTGAACTAACACTGTGAGGAAACCACAGCTGCCAATAGACCCATCAACCTTATAACAATTAGGAAGAAAGAGACTCAAAACTGAGGAATGAATAGATCAGTTTGAAAGAGGACTCCATAAATTAATACTGATGCAGTGTTCTTTAGGAGCATCAAGCATGGAGCGATTTGTTAACTTTTGTCCCCTTGTCTGAGTTCATACAGATGATCTGTCCTAACTCTGCCATCTTAACTCAGAAGTCCTTTTACCTGCAGGATAAATTAAAATTTCCTCCTCCTGATATTGAAGGCTCCCCACTGTTGCCTGTGTATCCAGCGTTGGATCTCAGGACTCATCCAAACAAACCCTCCACTTACGACAGATTCACTCACGTGGCCTTGAGTAGTAGAACTTCTACTTTTCTTTGTCTCAAACTCCCGTCATTCCTCCCCCTCCCCACCTCCACTGGGAACCCCCAGTTGGTGTTTCTGTGCAGGAGCCCTGGCAGGGTGTGGCATAATGGACCAGAAGTGAGAGACCCTGTTAGATAGGGTAGTGGTTCTCCACTGGCAAGTTGATGGAAGGCAAAAGAGCATGACAAGATGGGCAGATGGAGGGGGCACATTCAGCGTCCTCCTGGGCAGTAGTTTCTCGTCTGTTGTCGAGTTTGATATACCGGGTAGTTGATATGCACAACGCACTCCCAGGGCACCCCCATTGTTCAGGGAGATAATGCTGTTAGCCCCATGTGAATGAGTTTTTCTGTTGTGTTTTTAGATTTTTGGTTATGAGGTTGTTTTGTTTTGTTTCATAGTGATCATTTAAGAAGCATAAAGTAATGTGAGTGATTTTTATCAGTAGCACTCACTACAGGTTATAGCACCGATAGGCTAAGGGTTACCCACAGTTTCTGACCTACTGGCTTTAAATTCAGCTGTTACTTTCCCATTTAAGACCATGCATTGGAATGCAGATAAGTGAGAATATCTCTACTTCAGAGATAATCTCCAGTTCACCCCACTTAGCGATGAAAACAAAGTAAGTCATTTGCAAACTGGTAACTCCTAGAAATGAGGAGTTTCCTACAGTAGACCTTACATGGTGTGCTGTCCACCCCCACCCCACCCCGTGACCGAGGATTCCTCTTCTAAGTAAGGCCTTGCCCAGGATATTTCATTTTCAGTCTCAGCTGGAGATACCCATGTGCCCAAGACTCAGCCCCAAGTCTTAGCCTCACCTCTACTTGTCTTCTCTGACACCTGTTGATTTTATCTTGTACACAGTTCTAGAATATGTCTACTCCCCTCTTTTCCTACAACTACTTCCTTAGTACAGAAACTCATCATCTTTCTGTGTTACTGAAGCAGCCGCCTAAGTGATCTCCCGGACTTTAGCTTATACCCTCCATCTCATCCTCGCCGTGGCTGCAAGTCATCGGTCTACAATGCAAGTCTTGCTCCATGCCTGCAGCAGTTCTCCCCACTTTCTAGTTAGTGTTAGTGTTAGGTAGTTAGAAAGCTTCTGTCTCTGACCTCTCGTCCGTCCGCTAGCTGACTTCACCTGTTCTATAAGCCAACAAGAAAGTACTGTGTGTAGTTCTGTGCACACACCAAGCAGAACTTGAAGCATGGTGTTTGCACCATTGAGTTGCTAAAGAAGAGGAGGTTGGGTAGGCCTGTTTTCTAGGCTTTTCCATGGCAGCTCTGTGACCACAATGCTTGTGACGTTTTTCTATTTCTTCATTCTTTGCTGATTCATTGATTTATTCATTCACCAAATCTTTATTGAACACGTGTTGTCTACATATAGGATCCTTGAAAGTTTGACAGTGTAAGAGAAAGAAAATGATCTTGCATGGCAGTTATAGATAGAGCTTCCTGGGGTAAGTTAGTCACTCAGATTTCGTTTTTGTTTTCATTTTGTTTTTCTGAAAACTGATTGAATGTCAATAATGACATAAGTAAAAGTTTCAGCAGTAATGACACTCAAAAATATTTCATTGGAACCTGTCTCTAGTGTGACTTACTTTGGATTGTTTGTTACTCATAATACCTTTACTTTGAAATGTTAAACAAATTGGTTAGTTGCTAAAGTAGCCCACAGATGCCAACTTCACTCTTTCTGCATCTGTACTGAAAATCATTCTAGAACTTCTTACCATGACATAAACACATTTTTGACTTCCCTGCTTCTTGATTATAAGGAGCCATGGGCACCCCGGTTTGGTTCCCCAGTTTCTTCTACATGGTGGGATTTCCAGTGATTCAGTGCAGTGGAGGCAAGGGCTTCAGGGGTCCTGGCCATGATGCCTATAAAGGTAAATCTCGCTGGCCTGTCAGGGAAAATCTCACTGACTATTTACTGTTATCTCCAAGACTCCAGAGGCTCTTGACAACTTTCACTATTGGCATTTATGTTGTGGAATGGGATAAAGTAGGTAACCTAACTTTATTTTTTCCAAGGGGATAGACTTGGCTTGACCAACATCTTGTTTTTTCATTCTTTCATCTTTTTTACTTGTTTGATTTGCACCTTTATGATAAGTGAATTCTCTACGTACACAGGATCTATCCTAATTACTATGACTCTATGTTTTGTTTATTTAAATTTGTTACAAGTTTGCCATCATTGTTTAGAATCAAAATTTTCTTTCCTCTTCTCAGAAGTTTTTTTCTTTCAGATGAACTTACATTGAGGCTATCACTACCCATTAAATAAAAATCTTGTTAGTACTCCACTAAGAATTTCATTGAATTTAAAGATTGTTGGAGAGAATTCACATCTTAAAATATTGAATCTTCCCACTGAGAAAAAATTGTGTCTTTCCATTCATTTGTATCTTCTATCCTTCAGTAAAATTTCATGATTTCCTCTCATATTTTTTCCTACACATTTTTTCATTTGTTAGTTACTAGGAACTTAATGGCTTTCATTGGTATTTTAAATGGTAGGGGTTTTTCATGGTATCTTCTTGTCTGTTTTTGTGGATATACAAGGAAAGTATTTTTGTTACTCACAAAAGTCTCTCTTATAGTTTCCTTTCTGAAAATTCTTCTTTATTTCTTAGAATTTTTCATTTGATTTTATAATTTGTGCAGACATCGTCTGAAATACTGAAAGTTTTATTTGCCCAATCTTTAAAATACAGTTAGCCCTCTTTATTTTTAGGTTCTGCATTCTAGGATTCAACCAACTACAGGTTGAAAATATTCAGAAAAAAAAAAATCCCAGAAAATTCCAAAGAGCAAAACTTGAAATTGCTGTGCACCAGCACCTATTTACATAGCATTTACATTGTATTAGGTGTTATAAGTAATCTAGAAATGATTTAAAGTATATGGAAGGATATGCATAGGTTATATGCAAACGCCACAACGTTTTGTATAAGGGACTTGAGCATTTGAGGATTTTGGTGTCCTTGGGGGTCCTGGAACCAATCCCCCATAAATACCAAGGGACGATTGTAGTTATTCATCTTATTTACTTTTCTTATCTTATTGAACCAACCTCAAGCACTTATAACATTGAATAATAATTATGGAGATCTTTTGATACATTTTTGATTTTCTCATGAATTCTTCTAAGTTTCACTATTAAGAAGAATATTTGTTCTGGGTTTCTGAGCCTTGTAGTTACTTTTATCAGGAGTAGAGATTGAGTTATATCAAATGATTGTATCATCTATTAAAATGAATGTATTGTTTTTCTTCTTTAAAAGGCAATTACTTTAGGAAATTACATTGATAGGTTTTTCTAATGTTGAACTATAATTTCATTGCTTAGTTAAACCCTACTTGTGTTATATTATTCTTTTCTTATGCTACTGAATATGATTTGCTACCATTTTAGCATTTTTAACCACTATTCTAGTAAGTGGGGTTAGCCTATGATATATCATTTCTTTTTGTTATTACCAGAGTTATGCTAATCTTGGTACAAACATGTTGAGAACTTTGAATCTTTTTCAGTGTTTTGGAGCTATTTATTAAACTTTGGTGTAAACACATATAATCTGTGAAAACTATTATATACAGTTTTATGCCAAGGTCTGGCATCGCTGTAGACCTAATGCTTTGATTAATTTTTCAATGGATATGGTTTAGGGATTATATTCCTTTCAATCCCAACTTGTATGAATTTGGTAATGTGTATTTGTTCTAGCAAAACATCCAGTTCATTTAAAATTTCAATATATGTTGGTGTGTGTGTGTGTGTAAACACATATGTATACAAATATATATATGTACATACACACATTTGTTTAGGTGCATAATTTTAAAATTTTCTGTGAAGGTAGCTATTACTCCTTTTTTCTTCCTAAAATTTATGTCTGTCAGAATGTAAATACTTGCCTGTGTTGGCAGTATTTTTTTTTAAAGTCACTACCTTTAATTAATTAAGCCTACTTTTTCTATCATATTAATTTATTTAATCCTTATTAATTTTTTTCATTCATTCTTGGGTCTACTTGGATAATTTTTCCTAGTCTCTTGGATTATAAACATTTTTCTTCTTTTTTTTGAAATATATACTCATTTTAATGTCAGACACAAAAATTTCAGAATATCCCTTTTTAGAAGAATTTGCTCGGAACTTATCCATTACATCAGCAACTTTTTTTTTTCCTGAATTTTATTTTATTTATTTTTTTATACAGCAGGTTCTTATTAGTCATCAGTTTTATACACATCAGTGCATACATGTCAATCCCAATCGCCCAGTTCATCACACCACCACCCCCAGCCTCCTGCCGCTTTCCCCCCTTGGTGTCCATTTATTTTTAAACTTTATTATTTGTGTTTAAGGTTAAAAAGTAATCTGAATAATACTTCGGCTATTCACATGGATTTTTGGAATTTATTACTCTCATTGTCTTTAATATTTAATTTATAATTTCAGATGTCATAGATGGCATCAGAATGCCTTTACGTTCACATTTGGATAGATTTTGTAATTTTTATTTTATTTCAAAATTGGTTACGTATTTGTCAGTGAATGTGGCTTATTTACGTTCATCTCTGGGGAATTTGGCACAGTGGATTCAAGAGGTGGATATTTATCAGTTCTGATCTCAGATGCAGAAGAGGAATATGGGGAGCCTTATTGTCTGTAATGACTGAAGCACAGGCAGATTAGTGTATAGAGTTATAACACATAGATTGAAACCATGAGAAAAAACCAAGCAGCCAGTCAGGAAGGTCAGAAACATCTTTTGAGTCGGTGAGTTTCTCCTGTAAGTAATGAACACGGAAAATATTTGGTATGGTGTTTCTTTAATGTGAAGGAAATATCAGATAGTCGAAGTCTAGTTTTAAGAGAACTCAAGCAGATAGTGCTAACCTTCTAAATGTTGGAATTTAAAATAATAATCCTTCAACCCTTACTCTCCGATCCCAGTGCAGTAGGATTTGGGCAGCGGAGCAAGCGTTGGTAGCTAGGAAGCTTTGCCTCTCCTAAAGCAGCTGAGGCCCCAGTGGGGAACTCTAGTGGTTGGGCATGTAGGGAAATGGTAGGATCCATTATGGACAAGCTAGGGAAGTTTGTTTTAAATGGGAGTGGCATTTATGTTTGAAATACATTAAAATCACTAGTGAAAATATTTTAACGATTCTAATATTAATATGTTTAATGAGTAAGTGGATGTTTTAAAATTATGAATACCAAGCACTGAGCCTTTTCATTCAACCTGCTTCAAAACTCATGGTCCCTTTATTGGCAGAGAGATCTTCCTTTCCATTTTCACCAAGTCATCCCCCTGCTTTAACACATGAATGTTCTTTTGTTTGTTCTGTTGTGTTTTAACCGTTACGAGTCTAAGTCTGAGAACCTCTACCTGGCTTTCAAAACCTTCTTGACTAACATATTTCTCATATTTTTCTAATACCTTGTCTCAACTCCTGACAAATCAGGCTCTCCTTGATCCTCTCATGAAGCCAAAATGCTTCAGATTTCCATACCTGAAATTTATGATTCCACGTCTGTCCTGAATGCTTTGCCCTCCTCCCTGCCTTTGTAAGTCCTTTTCATCATTCCTTGAGTTTCAGTGCAAGGTCAGCCGCCCCTTCAGTGAAACCTTTCGGGTGGCACCTCCTTCCTCTCCTTTACTCTCCAGTAAACACAAGTAGTGTAGAAATTAGCTCTTAAGAGTGGATTGTCTTTTAATAATGTTCCATAAATGTTACTCTCTTCTCCTCATTATAAATAGCTAAAGAGCAAGGGTCACGATTTAAATTTCTGCTTCCCCCAGGAAAGTCCCAGAATAATTTATATTACAGAAAGTGGGACCTCATTCAATACTATAGACTGGCTGGAGGCCAGTTAAACCAGACAGCAGATGGCACTTCTCCACTTTACGGATTACGAAATTGACATTTAGTCCATTTGAAGATCCCAAGCCATCAGCTCCAAGCCTTACATGAGTGTTTCTCAATTTTCAGGAGTGTTCTCTTCTATAGATGAGTTATTACAAAGTTTAATAGAACATTTCTTTCTAGAAAAACGTAAGGAAACCACTGAAAAGTGTTCCACATCTTTTTAAGGATTTCAGTGTATAGGTAATCTTTAATCTGTAGTGTTAGTTTTTAGAGCCACCAATTACATAATTGAGCATCTGTGTTTTAATAGTTGGCAATATATTCACATTCTGTTTACACAATAAGATATGTTATCTCCTTTGGAATAAAATAGGAAAGAGAGAACGCCAAGCTCAGCATTCGAGATTCCCTTGTGCAATTTGTAGTACATAATAAAGGATCTTTCATGAAGCAGGTGTTCAGTTCATATTGCTAAATAAATATGAGCGACATCAGGCTCTGGGGGAAGAAGAACAGACTTATGTGTGAAGAGCATAAAAAAGGTTCTTGATGGAATAGCAGATTTTCACCCTCACACATACAGCTGATAACTTCCACGTTAAAATTTATATTGGTAGAAATGGTAGAATTTGTGTGTAAGTGTTTACTAGTACCCATCCAACCTGAGTTAGAGTTCTACAAAGCTCTACAGAGCTCTACAAAGTTAATTACTCAACTTCTGATAACATTGCAGAGGAGTACAGTGCTTTGGCAGGATTGCAGTGAAGAAAGTAGGAAATTAATTAAGAGAGGACACTGAACTAGAAAACGTACTTAAATTGTTGGTAGTTATTATCACTCTGTATTTCCTAGCAAAGAAGTTAATGTATGAGTATATTAATAGTAGCTAGCCCTCGTGCAGTACTCACTATGTGCCAGATATTGTTCCATGTGATCTATAGTCATTTAAAATTCATAATAACTTGTTGAAATATGTTCTATTATCATCTTCATTTTACAGATCAGGAGATTAAGCAATAGAGAGTCCTGTAACTTGCTTGAAGTCACACGAAGTGGAAGAACCAGGATTAGAATCCAAGCAATCTGGCTCCAGCATCCCTGTTACTAACCATCTAGCTATGTCATGACTTAGAGTTTACGACCAAAATGTGTGACCAGCTGCATCAAGAATAACAAATATAATAATCATCAAACTATGTGACATCAAGCATTGTAATTTTTACGTTAGGAACTGTATGACAACAAACATTTAAGAAGATGTGGTTATTTTGACCTTGACTTAGTTCTCTTTTGAGAAAACTGTGTGAGCTGTACAGGTCTGAACTGAGTGAGAAAACAAAGGAAATGAGATGCAAGCCCTTCATGGAGTCAAGAATTGCTTTTTGTGAAAAGAATTCAAATATACAGCAGAACATAAATCAGGTTGAAACGTAGGGTAGACTGTATTCATGATAAGCTGTTTTGTGTTCGTCTTCCCTTGTTTCACAGTCTATCCTGGAGACTATTCCAGATGCGCCAGCTCATTCCAATGGCTCAGCAGACCCTGGACAGTCGGTGCAGAAGGCAGTGAGTGGTGAGTGACACAAACTCCTACTGAACTCAAGCTGCGTCTTTTTGCTTTTGTGCTGGCACTCAATTCAGTGAGAAGTGAATTTCTGAAAGCAAAATGTAAGTGTGTTTTCTCCCCTTTTTGATTCTGTCACCCGGGCCTCTCCTCCCATCACCTCCAAACAGCCCATCTGGTATACCAGACGAAACTAATTGAACCACATTGGAAGCAGAATCTTTTCCACCTTTACTCCCACGGCATCATTTAGAAACTACTCACTTAGGCAGTGTCTTTGATTTGGGGCCTCTCTCACAGGTAATCTGGATCTGCTTAACGGTATCAAGCAGACCAGGAAGCAGACCACTTCCAAGAACCTCTAATTATGCTCAAGTAAATGCAGCAGCAGAGCAGCTTGTGATATACAGAGTAACAGGGTTAGCTTTTAAATGGGCCTCTTCCACTTGAGCATTGGATACTCTGCATGGACTCAGTATGGAATCTCAAATCCTCCTTGTTAGAAATAGGCCCCTTTAGGCCACACTTTAGTGATTCCTCAAAATTTTCCCTAAATAATGCACTGTCTTCTCAGAAACAGCAGAACCCCATACTTGCAGCATTAGCTTCAAAACTCAAATAAGTTGGGGTGATGAAAATGTTCTAAACTTGATCGATGGTTGTACAACTCTGCAAATATCCTAAAAACCGTTGACTATACACTTCAAATAAGTGAATTCTAGGCATGTGGATTACATTTTAATAAAGCTGTTTCCAAAAAAAAAAAGAAAAATCGAAGAGAATGGATTTGCTGTAAATTATTCCACATCATTCTATTTGCTACCATATTGTTATTCAGTTCAACTCATACCACTAAAAGATAAAAGTCTACCTGGAGTAGTCTGGTGATTTGGAGTATCGGCCTGTATAATCAACACTGTCCAAAGAATCTGTCCATAGGTCCTTAAGAAATTAGCATTTTATTTAACAATCTTACTCTGATTTGCATGCAAACCTCTGTATGATGAGTGAAAATCTTAACTGTGCCCTCATTATTTTCTAAGTTCTTACTGTATCCATTTATTGTGTTTTAATTCAGTATAACTGTTTAGAATTTTAAATTTGTTGATTTACAAATTTCTCTGTTAAACTTTTAATTGAGATTAACTAGGTCTTCTGTCATTTCTATCTTTTGTTCCTTTTGTTCTGTTTGGTTTTCATTTAGTCACTGTCTATAGAAGAGGGTAAAAGAGATGAGCTCTTTTTTTGGTAATCAAATAATTCTTTTCATGACATATGAACAGTTTTGCCAGGCAATGAAACAAGATGGCAAGCCAAACTCTTAGTCAAAAATCAGATTTAGATTTACTCGAATGATTTCACTTGTTTTTGGTAAGGAATCTATTGTCTTAATTTCAGACTTGAGAGAAACATGGATATGGGACAGTACTTGTCACCCATTTAGCTTTGTAATGTGCATCATACGAGGTCAGGTAACGATACAAAATCATAAGAATTAGAATTAATTCACCTGAACAAATCTAGTAGTGAAGGGCAAACTGAATTTGAACAAATCTTAAGAGGCACAGTTCCCCAGTTTGGGAAAAACCCAAGAGGAATGAAAGTAGGCAGGAATTTCCTGTGGGGCCTCCACCCTTTCTCCCTCTGCTTTAAGCTTTTGCTTCCCCAATAGCAGCAACGTTGGGTCTGGATGGACTTAATTTTAATATCATGAGAATATATAGAAATATTTCATTTTTGTCTTTCTAATTAATCTTCAATGCTTTTCATGAGACATAAACATCTAAAATTAAAAACATCAGATTAAATAGAAAGTTTGCTTGGATAATGATTATAGAAGTTTGTTCATGTGGAAATCTGATGACACTACATTAATTGCTTAACCGAAATCATTCTGGGTGAGTCTAATGCTTTTCCTGGATGTAAACATTCTAATGTGCTTATGGATTAACTTGTAAACATTTTGTGCTTACTTTACAGTAAATGGTATTGATTGATTAAATGGCATATTAAATATTCCACATCCTCTGTTCTTTAGATGATGAATATCTGGAAAAGGACATTCCACTACAAGCTGAAGAGCTGTCCTTTGAAGAATCTTATTCAGAAATGGTTACAGAGGCTCCAAAAAGAAATAAATTGAAGAAGTCAGATTTTAAGAAAGAAGACTATGTTTTACCTGTAAGTAAAAACCTTTCATGATTATTCCACTAGCTTCCTGTGACTTCTCTGTGGGACAAACTGGGATTTTAAAAAAAATTTCTTTGTGTGTGCACAAAGGCATGGGGAGAGGCCAGGCATCAGTGTTGCATCACACCAGGGACATTATTTGTTGCGCAGTACACAGCCTGCCTGGCTGTACCTGGCAGCCCTGGGTTGAGGAAGAGTTGCTAGGGTATATGCTTGAGTACTGCTTTATAGATGAAATAGGTTTTCCACTTGGCTTGTGTGCTTTCATGCACTTTCTATCCTTACTTTACTTATAACAGTTCTAACTGTATACAGTTCTATATATACAGTTCTAACTGTAACTGTATACCTACTTGTGCATTAGAAGCCACACGTCAGAAAGTCACAGTCATTAACAATAAGAAGTGAGAGCTTATAGGGCAGACACTAAAAACTCATCAAAAATAAATTCAAGAATTTGTAATATTATTATGGGATGGGAAAGTAGAGCTACATACTTCATTAGCCTGAAAGCCTCATTATATATATCCAGGATAATTATATTCTGAAAGCCCAATACAGGAAATATGCTACACTGATCTATTTGCTACTCAGTCAATGCATTTGTGAAGAGTTCAAGATGTGGGGTCCTGAATATTCTGTGCTGATCAGGGCTGGAGGCATGATGAGCAGGGCTCAGGCCGTTTCAGGGCTAGAGAAATGAGTCATCTAGAATCAGGCAGAGGCTTTGCCCCAGGCAGCCTGGACCATTCCTGTGAAGGAGGGGAAGAGGACAGGGCAAGAACTGTAAGACCCACCAGGCGCCTTCTATAGGCCAGACACTGCAGTAGGTATTCTAGTTCTCATCATC
The DNA here is from genome assembly GCF_949774975.1 of Lagenorhynchus albirostris. Lineage (NCBI taxonomy): Eukaryota > Metazoa > Chordata > Mammalia > Artiodactyla > Delphinidae > Lagenorhynchus > Lagenorhynchus albirostris. The sequence continues at coordinate 56,834,343 of NC_083108.1, forward strand.
CTAGTGATTGCTCCCATTTTACAGTTGAGGAAACTGAGGCCCAAACAAGCTAAGTAACATATCCAAATCTTCACAGCTAATAGGAGGCAGAAACAGAATTTAAACCTACACGTGTCCATCTTCAGAACCCCTCCTGGACCCTATGCAGCCTCTATGTCAGAGGGCACAGTGGCATTCTGGGACAAAAGAGGGAACCCAGCTCTGGGACTCTGGTTGCAGGGGGAGTCCCTCTGAATCTTTGGAGAGAATTGTCCAAGAGAGGATGCTGACCCCCAGTCTCCTCATCATGTCTGTCTCCTCCTGAGTTTGGGCTCCCCTGGGGTGCAGGGCAGCCTCCCATGAAGAGCTCTGCATAGGGTATAGCACGTAGTGTCAATAATCGCTCAGTAATGATGGCAGTTCTTGTTGTGTTGCTGTTCTTGTTATGTATTATTGTCATGTGGGGCCTTGGTTTCAGAAAGAAGGTAAAATAACCAAGTGTTTAATAGCACAAGGTATACCTCAGACCACACCCTATGTTTTGTTGTTTAGCTTTTAAATACTTGGAATTTCAAAGAACAGTTGTTGAATGAATGAATAAATGAATGAATGAATGAATGAATTGGAAGATGCTTTAAAAATCCCAAGGAAGCTCTAGTTTAGGGAACTCCTATGGAGAATGTATACTTACAACTTTGTAATTTAAATAACTATTGTATATTTCTACTTTAGCCATTTTCTTTCAATACCAGGTTTTCTGAGAGCAAAGTATTTGTTATAGATTTTATATATATACTTAAATATAAAATTTGTATTTTACTTATTATGTAATTATATATTAACTTATATAATACTTATATTTTATTATTATTACTTATATGTAATATTTCTGTTATTTATTACAAGAACAATCTCTTGTTTTTTAAAGGTCTTACTTCTTACAGTCTTCACAATATTTCTGGACTGTTGAAGGGTTTTTTATTGTTCTTTTAGTGTATTTTGTTTCCTAGTGTGGAAATGGAGAATATAACAATATAATTGGCTTCAAAATGATAGTAGAATTATTTGGCACTTTCTGTGCATTTTTCTTTTTTAAGAATATTCTGAATTACCTAAATTTGATTTTTAAGGTAGAATAACTATTGTCTCAGCAAGCAGGCGCAATCAGTTTCAGTTGAGAAATTACCTACATTCTTTACATCACAGTTGTGATGATGACGTTATGGTATACTTCAGATCACTGTTTTGTTTCAATTTAGTGTAGTAGTGATCTGCAGATGTTCTAAAAATCATATTCATAATCTTTCTGTGATGCAGCATGCTCCTCAGAGATTTTTTTATGAATAGCATGTCTTGCTGTACAGATTTAGAATGTCCAGGTGGCATTTGAATGAAGGTATAATAATTTTCCTTTGCCATAAAAAATAAATATCCTCAATATGTATTTTAGAAATTTATTGTTCAGAAAACCAGATTTGGCCTAACTGAAGCAGGAGATCTGTCTGCTGACGACATGAAGAAAATCCGCCATCTCTCTCTGATTGAATTGACGGCCTTTTTTGATGCCTTTCGTATTCAACTAAAAAGAAACAAAACGGAGAAAGTAAAAGGACGAGGTATTAAGACTTATTCTGAAAACAAAACAAAACAAAAAGACTTTTTCTGGCTTTAACACTTTGATACATGGGAATAAGACGGTGCTTTTCTGATTCTTTTTTCTTTCTCGCCTATTTTACAATGAAGACAGTGGGATTTTTGGAGTTCCTCTTACAGTCCTGCTGGAAAATGACCGAAGGAAAGATGCTGGAGTGAAAGTTCCCCTTGTGTTACAAAAAGTGAGTTCAATATAAATAAAGGGGGAGTTAATAGAGCCCGTGCTTGCAATGTGCTATTTGTAAACCCACTAATGAATTTTCCTCTAGATTTAAAGACACTAAAGCCCTATTAGGACTTGGGCCTTGGTGATTTCCAGGTTTCCTCCATACATCCACATGACATCCACAAACACTTGGGCATGTCTGCCTTGCTGAGAACTTCTGTAGCCTGTTTCATTGTCTGATCATAAAGCATCAGGTGATGAGTGCAGATGCTCTGTCACATGGCTTCCTTCAGTTATATTTCTTTGAATATTTAAAAAATGTTATTTGTGTGTATGTTTGTGTGTGTATTTGATTATTCTGTCCTGTATAAGAGATGACTAGCAGTCCATTTACTAATCATACAAGTATTTGCTGAGGTATATCACAGGTTGGGTGTTTTTAAATGTGTATGTATAATTGTTTAGAATTTTCCAGACAAAGCTAAATAAAGTAAAAGTCAGCTTATTCTGGTGGTGTTTGAGGCATGACTGAGAAGGTATGATCCATTTAGACAAAGAAGAATTTCGGTTTGGGAGGTTTTGAAACTGATATTACCTGAACTATCATATGTGGTTGTCTGTGACCATCACTGGTTAATGGCTCATTTGCTTTTGTGTCACGTTTTTTTATAGCCAACAATTTACACTGGTTTAATTATGCATTTATTCAACAGTGACATCCGGTGGCACAAGTAAAATTCCAAGCCCTAAACACAAATCTTGTTGAATTTTCAATTCAGTTTTTAAATGATATGTGAAAATACTGAGTGAGGAAACATACTTACTTTATTCACAATAACAATTCTATGTCTCTTTACTATCTTCCTTAATTTTGCTACCAATACCTCAAAGTGAGCTGCTCCTCAAATCAGGTGATTGATTGGCTGCCAGTAGGAGCAGGGAGGATGGCAACCAGGGGGCCAAAGGATGCGGGCGACACCCAGTGTGTGCGTCTGTAGGGCACCTCCCCTGCACCCGGCCGTCTGTACTTGTCATGTCTGGACAGCACCGAGCAGCCCCAGGAGGTCGGTGTTATCATCTCCCTTCTACTGGTGAGGCAACGGAGGCATCGTAGGGTGAGGTAACTTGCCCAAGAACACATAAGAGGTAGATGCAAAAAGGAACACAGTATGTATATCCAAGGCCAAGTCCATGGCGACTCTAAGATTTCCTTTCGTTCCTTGAATTAGAACCAGAATAATGCCCTTTGTCCTCTAGTGAAAGGACAGAGTCTGAAGAAAATGCATAAAAATCTAAGACTGAGAAGATTCAACACAAGAATTTATATTGTTAAGTAGGTGCAAAATCCTAGCACATGGAAGGTGCACAGTAAATGCTAGTTAAAACTAAATCTGGGTTTATCTCGTATTAGCATCTCAGTAGGTGCTAGCTCTAGTTACGCTCCTCATTTAAGACAGCTTGAGGCATTGCTCTTCTCCTCCTGTGGGAGAGTCTTTTCTTATGAACGTGTTTCTTCTTCCTAAATATCTACTTCTCTTCATACCTACAGGAGCTACCTTAGCTCCAGGCACCATCATTTCATGAAGGGAAAATGGCAGAGACTCTGGATCCTGCTCTTGCTGTGTGAACGTGGGCAGATCCTTTCTCCTTTCCATGCCTCAGTCTCCTCAGCAGTAGAATGGGGATTCCACTAGTACCCGCCTCATAGGATTATTGTGAGGGTTAAGTAAGTTAATGTACGTAAAGTGCTGAGAATATTATCTGACACACAGTAAGTGCACAATCAGTGTTAGTGTTTATTATTATTTAATAATAAACCATCATCATTACCATGAGAGCTCATGAGACCTATAAGCCTTTACAGTATGTAATCCCTTGGTCAGATTTCGAGAATCCCTATAGTTTCTTAGCCAGAATAGTGCAACTAATGATAGTAAATTTAGGATCTTTTCTTATTGGTCAATCTGCAGAAAGAGATACAGTAATCAGATCTTAAAATAGTTAAGTGGCAGTGTAGTTTCTTGGTTAAGAGCACAAGCTTGAGAGAGTTGGTGCTATTACTTTTGAGGTTGACCCTGGGGAAAGTGGAAAACAGCTCTAAGTCTCCATTTCCTCATTTGCAAATTGGAGGCTAATGTTGACCTCCTGGGAGAGTGTGAACATTTAACTAGGCATTCAAGTACCAGGCATGTATATATGCTTGGTAATGTATCGATTGTTTTCATCATCATTATTATTTCAAATGTTTGTAATCATATGGAGGTATTTATTTTTGTAATGTATCATTGCTTTCCAGTTCTTTCAGAAAGTTGAAGAATCGGGTCTGGAATCTGAAGGGATTTTTCGACTTTCAGGATGTACTGCCAAAGTCAAGGTACCAAACATTTTCTCTCTTCCTCGTTAGAGATCTCAGCTAGCTGGACCCAAGTTCACACAGGCATCAGGTGTGTCTAGTTGTTTGTTGTTGTTGTTTTGATACTACCACTTGGCCCTGTAGAGCTTTCCTCAATACCTGTGTTCCATGATCCTGGGTTATGTATTCCTTCAGACTAAAACAACAACAATAAAAAGCCAACAACAGTGAAAGAACACATCAATTCACTATCAAAAACTGCTGCTTGTCTTTAATTTGGTAAAGTTGAAATGTCCCATCATTGTTTTTTGAGTTAAACACTTTAGCTTTTTTGTGTTCCTCTCAGTCATGGAATTCATTAAGCCAGTATTAGATGATCCCTGATTTCCATTGTCAATTGCTTCAAACTTAGAAACATTCTTTGGCTTTCCTTTTAATGGAAGTCCTTATAAGAATTTGTAGGAATGGCTGTAACCACTAGAACACTCACTCAGCAGTTCTAAAACCCAATTCCATTTAAGGTAATGTTAGTTTCTACATATAAAACCACCCATGCAATGTGAATTCCTTTACATTCCTACTTCTGTATGGTGGGAAACTCTTCAAGTACAGCAAAAAAAAAAAAAAAAAAGAATTGTTAGAAAAGAAAAGCTTTTCTCATAAATTTCCAGTAAGATATCCCACTTCGTGTGCCGGTGCGCATCCACAATGAAGCGTCCCTCCCTGCCTTGTACATTCCCCTGGTGGGTGGGTGTGGAAACATGAGCAGTTCTCAATAATGAATCCTTGAGAAAAAAAATCTCAGGGAGAGGGAAAAGTGAACTTGGTTCTGTTTGAACTAGTAAAAGGAATTGTGTAGGGGCAGGAAAGCATCTCTTTGCTAATTCATTTGGGCACATGTTTTGGGAAATTCTAGTTGTATCAGAAGTCTCAGAGTTTTTATATAGACGTATGATGAGATATTTTTCAAAGGGGAAACTGAGAGTAAATAGGCTGTGTCTATTGGAAGCTCCAGAAAGCAGGTGCTGGGACAGAGTTAGGAGTAGAAGACGGTTATCGGGGGACCGTGCTTCTCAAGGATCAAGGGGGAGGAGGTGGGCTTGGGCGGGCTGAGCGTCAGACCGGGTGCAGTTGGGACTCTCTCCCTGTGCCCTGTCAGCCCCACGCTGCACTGTCACTGCTGGGGCTGCCTGCAGGGAAGGGCCTGAGGCCAGTCAGAAGATGCCAGCACCTGGGGAGTCAGCTACCTGCATTTTTGCCGATGAACAGCCAGTTCTTTTTTGAAGGGAGACCTGAGCAGTGCTCTGCACTTTGCCAGTGACAGAGGGATCAGCACATCTGGGGGGGCTGTGACTTCCCTGGGAGTAGAAATTACTAAATACTGACACAAGTTCGTTTGGAAGGCAGGAAAGTTCCTAGTGGATCCTTAAGGTTTGTCCTCTCTGAAAGGGATCTACTTTTTGTTTCAGGTTCTCACAGGTATGGTTTTTATATATACTTCTAAATAAATGTATCCTAAATCTGAGGACAAAAGCTGTTACTAGTTTTGGTTAAGTCTTTGTGGTTATATCTGTAGAGTCAGAACCAAAATGAAGTCAGGAAAATGAATTTCCTAAACAGAATTAGACTCCATCCCTCTAAACCTCCCTCTATAATAGGAAAGTTGTATTCGCACATATTCTTACTGACTCTGTGTGTGTGTGTGTGTGTGTGTGTGTGTGTGTGTGTGTGTGTGTGTAGGGGGAACATAATGGATATGACTTAAAATTCTGTTTTTGAAAATAATCAAAAGGAGACAACATTACACAACATTTCTTGTGTGTATGAATTTTAACATCATAGCACAAGTTGCTTTTCTTTAGCTAATCTTTGACTGAAAAATACTTATCAAAGGCCAATAATTCATTTAACGTGTTCTAATAGGCACATGCATTCCTGAACCACATTTAGGTAAAAGTCCCTTTTGGCCCTTAATAGGTTTTATGTAGTTTTAGCCTATTTATTCCATCTCTTACTAGTCCGAAAAATGTAATCCAGATGTTTTCGTGGTTTGAGCTCCAAGAAAGCCAATGTGAAAGAACTCCGGGCCAGTGAACAGAAACGGGGGTATTGCAGTTAGAAAGGCATTGTAACGTGATATAGTAAAGGGGCCTTTATTTCTCTTCTTTGTTCAAACTTTAAACTTTAAAAAAAATTTTCGTCTATGAATGTGCTTGGGGAAAGAAAGTTAAAAAAAAAAAAACATTGTAATTATCCTCAAATTGTGCCAAGTGGATGACGCTAACACTAAGGTATCATTATGAAGAAGCCAGCCTGGGTTGTGCTTTCAAGTCCCGGTTAGACTCACAGGGGAGTAGCCCTGGGGGACGCTGCTGGTTTTAGCCGCACGGGGCACATAACTGCCCAGCCCATTCCTGGATGTGAGGCCTCAGATCATTTGGAACCAATTTAATGCTTTGGTGTTTGCAGTGATTTTCTTTTCCAAAAATGACAGAAATTTGAGCCAAACACCGGGGAATATATTTCATGGAAGAAGGCAGACTGGTTTGACATGCACGGTTTTCTTTTTTGACTCGTGTCAGTTATTCGGAGGCTGCTCTAAATGTTTTATAGTGATGTTACCTGGTCTGCTGGTTTCCCTTCCTGAACTGGTTTTTGAAGCTGAAAGCAGGTTATTTGCATTTTTATAAAGTTACCTCAAAATTGGAAGCAGGTTATATATTTGCTCAGAGGAGATTGAAGGACATGGCTCCTGACCCTTGCCTGGTGTTCTCATTAACAGTGGACAGAAAGCATGACTTTTTTTTAACATGTACACGTCTCTGGCAAGGAAGACTCAGCCCCTGGTTCATAGGGCTTCATGTTTAGGACCACTGTGGACATGTCAGCTCTGCTCCTACTTCCACTGTGCTCTGGTCCAAACTTCTCCGTTTGTCTCACGCTGGCCGTCTAGACAAGACGAGGTGCTGTTATTACCAGAATATCCACACCACATACACATGGGTTTCCTGTAGTAATAATACTAGAGGTTGTAGCAGACCCAGACGAGGGGAGGGTAAGTGCAGCCAGCATTTCCTGAGCGCTCTCTGCATGCAGGCCCTGCCCCCTGAGCTCTACATTGTAGTATCCAATTTAATCTCTGTGAGGTTGTTCTAATATCCATCTTTTAAAAAAAATATGATTGCTCTTGACTTTATTTTATTTATTTATTTTTTAAAATTTTGGCTGCACCACACGACATGTGGGATCTTAGGTCCCCGACCAGGGATTGAACCCACGCCCCCTGCATTGGAAGCTTGGAGTCTTAACCACTGGATCGCTGGGGAAATCCCTAATATCCCTCTTATGGAGCGAGAAACCTCACAGGCGTACAACTAGGCAGTTGTGGAATTAGGATAAACACCTAAAGAATGTGGTTATAGAGCCTGCCCTTGACCCTGGTGCCATGTTGCCTCTTAGGTGGCAGGGAAGTAGTGAGAGGTTAGAATCACCTTAGTGTTTCAGGTAGCTTCCTGTGGCACAGGTCTGTGGGCAGTGGATTTGAATTATTCTGCTCTTGCCAATACTTCCTGCCCACTTGCAAAACAGTTTCCCCTTTGCCTTATGGCAGTGGTACCAGGCAGTGGACAGAAAACATTTACTCCTCCCCCTCTATTTCCTGTTAACAACACCTCCATCTGCCCATTACTCCAGCTAGCGATCTGAGAGTCATCCTGGACTGTTATTTCTCCCTCTGAGTCTCATGTTCAATCCATTACTGATTCTTGAGAATTTTCCCTCCTAGGCGTTTCTTAAATGCCACCTCTTCTTTCTATCCTACAACTGCTTATCCAGGTTAAGTCCTCGATGATCCATCACCAGAAATGGTGCCCTAGCCCGATAACTGCTTTCTGCATCTCTGGCCTGCTTCCCAGCCAGTGCCGATCTCTGAGCTCCCCCAAATCACTTTTCCGCCTACCTGTCAGGAAAGATAAATCTCACCTTGTCGTTCTCTAGCTTCTCTTACATGTTCAAGGCTGGAAGACTTAGGCGTCTCATGAGAATAAAGCAAAGGCCTTAAGGATTTTCAGAGTTTTCCCTTTTTTTTTAAGAATCCTTTTTGAAGCAGTTATTGTCAGTTGGGAAACTGACTCTAACTGCCTGGTATTACTGGTAAACTCTAATTCAAGGGAGCAGTAGAATGGGGGGCACTGGTCATCAAGTGAATTAATAATGTAAAATGCAAGTAAAACTTAAGGATGATTAGTGATTGTTTTAAAAAGTATTTACACAGTGTTCCCAACCTTACGAAAGATTGGGCAAACATGCAGACATGTGGAAGACATGTGTACGTCTTGGCATGAAACTTTGCTGTAACTGCTCCAGGAAGATATCATTGGTGTGCATGTTGCAGTGAGGTCAAAGTTCCTTTGCTGGGATATTTCTCATTCTGTATGTGAACTAGCCAAGAGGCATACATTCTTGATCTAATTTAGAAACAGAAGACGGGGTGGCAGAAGTAAGGCATCATTGAAGAAAAGGGGGAAGTGGAGGCTTTGTCAAAATCTAGCAGTGCATTTATGATGTGGGCATAGGCAGTGTTCTGCCAAAACCATATAAATGAAACTATGATCTGAGTAAAGAACTTCTGTATTTGTATAGATGGCAAATTATTTTCAGATTAACATTATTCTAAAAGGATTTTAGAAAACATTAAAAAGATATATTCAGAAATAGCCATTTCAGTTCTTTAATCATGTTGAAAAAAGATAAGCTTAGTAGATATTAGCTTTTCAATCTAATTACAAAAATAGTTTATGTAATGAGAGTTTTTAAAGGGGGAGGATCAGGTGGTAAAACTCACTATTTTCCTTGATTTTCAGCAATACCGTGAAGAACTGGATGCCAAGTTTAATGCTGATAAGTTTAAATGGGAGAAAATGTGCCACAGAGAAGCTGCAGTAATGTTGAAAGCATTTTTCAGAGAACTACCCACCTCTCTCTTCCCTGTGGAATATATACCTGCTTTCATCACTCTAATGGAAAGTAGGTGGAAGAAGTTAAGTGTGAATGGACTAAGTTACAAGGCCAATAAAGTGGCACAGAGCAGAAGAAATATGCATAATCAGATGTGATCATAAATGTATAGATTTGCTATTTCCTGGTACTGCTTGATGAGCTATTGAGTTTGATGGTAAACTGTCATCTCTTCACATGTTTATATTTCTGAGTCTGGTTGATATGATTTAGAGGGTTTTATAATCATTAAAAGGCAGAGAGGGTTACAGAAAGACCTGGCTCTTGAGATTTGAATTCCTGCTCAACCATCTGTTAACTATGCAGTCAACCTTTCTAAGCTTCACTGCTGCACCTGTAAATTACAGATAATAATTACTTGTCAGGGTTGTTGTGGGTATTGAATGAAGACATCTAGGATAGTGCCTGGTGTATAATAGTCCTTCAAAAAATATAAGATCTCTCCCTTCTTTAAATCCGAGGTCCTGGGTCTGATGATGTAGCATGCAGTAAGAAGGTGTTTTGTCTCTGAAAATTACAGTATCACATAGTGTTTCTGAAACTTAAAAAGTCACATAGATGAGGCCTTAACTGAGGTACTTGGATAAAAAGTATAGAAACTGGACAGTGTGTGTTGTATTTGGCAGTCAGAAAGTAATTTCATCCTAAAGGTTGAATATTGAAGAAGGTGTGATGAGAGAAATTCAGAAAAGTAGGATGAGGCTACATAGTGTGGGCTTTGACTACCAACCTGAAGAATTCAGGAGTCACAAGTCTAAATATGTATAAGCATGCCAAGTAAGTGATTCTATATGGACAGAAAGGGACTGTGGCCAGATTGAGAAGACATATCCCATATAGAGAAGTTGGCCACTGCTCAGCTCTGGATGATGGTTACCATGCAGGAGTGAAAGCCAAAATCCAGGCTTTAATGACAAAACTCTTCATTTGAAAATGTCAGCCACAAATTCAAATTTTAAAACACTACATGAGCGTAGCAAGTATTACCCGTATCTGCCAGTTTACAACCTTCTGCAGGTTGACCAGAAGTATAAAATCCTTAAAATCACAATCAGAGAAAATAATAGTCACATCCTAAGTTGTATGACAAAATTTGTCCTAAAAATTAGTTGGTTCTAAATCTTTAAAATTTTTAACTAAACCAGATTCATAAAATAATCCACTGTGTCTTCAGAGAAAAGAATATAAGACAAGGCAGTCCTTTTCTAAGCTTTAATTGACATGCTGTGACCAGTATCTCTTTTCTTTGTATGATGTAGTATTTTTGTTTTATGAAAGAAAGAACTAGTTCTCTTCATTCTTTATTTTATTTAATTTATTTATTTATTATTTTTTTTAAAGAAGATGTTGAAGGTAGGAGTTTATTTATTTATTTATTTATTTTTGCTGTGTTGGGTCTTCGTTTCTGTGCAAGGGCTTTCTCTAGTTGTGGCAAGCAGGGGCCACTCTTCATCGCAGTGTGCGGGCCTCTCACTATCACGGCCTCTCTTGTTGTGGAGCACAAGCTCCAGACGTGCAGGCTCAGTAGTTGTGGCTCATGGGCTCAGTTGCTCTGTGGCATGTGGGATCTTCCCAGACCAGGACTCGAATCTTCATTCTTTTTTATTTCAGATATTGTATATTTTCAGTTCTAGAATCTCCAGTTGCTACTTTAAAACTATTTTCTATTTATCTGCTGACATTCCCTATCTTTTCATTCATTGTAAGCATATTTACCTTCATATCATTGAGCATAGTTATGATAGCTGCTTCATAACTAGTTCCAACATCTGGGTCATCTGAGGGTTGGTCTCTGTTGACTATCTCTTCCCTTGAAAATGGGTCACTGTTTATGTCAAGTAAGTTTAAACTGTATCCAGAACCTTGTGAATATTTTTTTGGAAACTCTGTGTTCTGTAATATTTCTCCAAGGAGTGGGGTTTTTTTGGTTAGTTTTGTGTTTTGTTTGTATTTAAGCAGACAATTTGCTATTTAATACTTACCTGTGCTACTCCACATATGCATGGTTTATGGGGTGAGCCATCATTTGGGTGGATTTTACACCAAAATTAGGGCCTTCTATATCTTGACCTTCCCTTTCTGGGATTCCCCATAACTTCCCAGTGTCTGTGGTCCTCCTGAACCCTGCCCTCTCTTTGTTCAGGCCAGAAAGATTGGGATTTTCTTTTGGAATTTCAGCCACCTCATGCCATTACTGTCTATGGCCTGACCTCAAACTAAAAGCCAGGAAATTGGACACTCTCCCTGTGCCATTCCCTAATGCCAAGTGTCCAATGCCCTCCTAAATCTGCCTGCTTTTGTTCATTCTCCACTGCCTCAGGTAGTTGTTTTTTGTACATTGTCCAGAGTGTACAGTTGTCTTAAGGAGGGTTGATTGGGTAGGAGCTTACTCAGCCATACCAGAAACAGAACTCCCTCCCTCTGTTTCTAAGTCAGAGAAACACAGGATCTTCTGTAAAGTTTGCTGTCCTGGAAAACAGGCTGCAGAAGTCTTAACTTCACTTTGATCTGCAGTTTATATACTGAACAATTCATCAAAACAAATGGTGCCACAGAGGATTTTTTTGTTTTAGTTTTTCTTTTTTTGGTCTTATGGAATTATACAAGGAAGAGTCAATCACCATGTAAAACCTGTTTGGAGAATCATATTTAAGAAGGAAATCATATTAATTAAATCATATTAAGTTTTTCTTAATATCATTATTCAGATGTTGAAGCCAGTACACTTCAATGAAGGGAGAGAATCTGGAAAATATCCTGAAAAGTTTCACAGGACGATCCGCATTTATTTGTATGACTTTGAAAGTGAAAAATAGTATATTGTCGTGATTGATTTGATAACTAGCCAACCCCACAGGAAGCCCAGTGTTCTGGGCTGATGCCATCGGGAAGAATGGCCTTTTTGCCACCTGGAGTAAGCTCTCGTTGTAATGAGATTTTCTGAAGGGAAGAACTGTGGACATCTGTGTGTTTAAGCTGCCCCTGTATTTACTCTAAAACGGAGGTCAGAGAATGTAGTCTTTTCCACTAGTGTAATTACTTTCTCTTTTCAAACTTGGTCCAAAAATTGCCCATAAAATTAAAAGACTAATAGTTCATCAATCAAACCTTAGATACTTTCATGAAAAGTTGAATAACTTTCTGAGAAAATAATGACCTCAGGAGTGAAAAAAATGACTTAACCAGGGTGCAATAAATGAATTAACTACAAAACTATTAACCACAAAACAGTGTAGGGCTGGGTTTTCTAAGCAAAATGAAAATGGATTATTTGCCAGTTTAGATTTTTAATCTTAAAGGGAACTTTGTAATTTATCTGGAATTAATGGAAATAGAGAGCCTGCATCTGCATCTATTGTTTCCCCCCAGAGGTTTTTTTGGGTTGCATTGGAAAATTATAGACAGCCCTTAGCCTGCAATTTATGCACTAAAATAATGTCTTATCTGTCCCCAAATGCTTTGTACTGAGATATACTCCTGCTAGTGCCTGTTATTCAGGCAAACTCACATCAGTGTGCATTAGCCATTTTCAAAAACAACCTGGACCTGTGTCATTTTTGTTTACAAATTTGACATAAATTTTTAAAAATCCACATGGGGATTGTGCTGAGACAATATGATATGAGCCTATAAATACTCCTCCCAACTGTTCCTTCATTACGTGGTTACACACAATAATCATGTACTCCTAACTCGGATGCACACGACCTCCTGTGACCTAGTAGTTTGTCACGAGAGTGTTTCCACTACTGTAAAGCTAAGTAACTCTATAGGCAGCTGACTGCCTTTATCCACTGAGTCATAAATGGATAGATTTTCCTTCAACTTGAGAGCTCCCCGGGGGTTACAGAACATCATGCTTCCCTGCAGGACCTCCCTACCAAGAGACCATTTTGGGGAGAATACAGAAAGAACAGGCAAAGCCTGGATGCTCTGGAATACCCTACGTTTTCAGCACAGCTGGCTGTGAATTATCCAGTTGTGGATAGATTTCCTAAAATCCTTTCCCTAAAATGGGAAAAGAGCCAATATTGAGAACACACAGTAGTAGAATGCCAACTCTCTGGTGCCATCTTCTGGATCTCCAAAGATCCAACTGTGGTTACCTTCCCTTTCATGTCCATTTAAGAGCTAAAATAAACGTCACTGATCATAACAAGAGCAAACACCTATGGAGGTAGCTATGTACAGGTACTGGTGTAAACACTCTGTACATTAGCTCATTTAACCTTCATAATGGCCCAGTGAGGTAGGTATGATGATGATTCCCATTTTATGGATGATAAAATAGAAGCAACAGGGGTTAGATAGCCTGCCCAAGGTCACTCAGTGACTAAATAGTACGTGCAGAATTTGAATCTGGTTCTAGAATCTCTGCTTCTAATTATTATGCTTGGCTGCCTCATTGTATGGAAATAAAATTTATTTTCTCTTGAATTGAACTTCAAGCCAACTGTTTATAGCATAAAAGTAAAGCAAGATCTATGAAAGTACTTTGAAAAGAGAAATGTTATACAGATCCAGAATAATTTTGAGGATCTCGTTGGCCACCTGCCCCTACAGTGGCATCCTAGGATGCTAAAAAGGAGTTGATAGACTGAGGCTCCTGTCCAAGTGAACAGACTTACATTGTCAGTCACAAAACCTGAGTCTTTACCACTGAAAGCTGTCAGGGTCTTCGTATGCCACCAGATGTTAGCAAGAAATGCTGTCAGAATGCATGAGCGTTGTTCAAAATGTGTGGTTATTTCTGTTTTCTTGTTAGGAGGGCCTCACATCAAAGTACAGTTTCAAGCCTTACACCTCATGATCATGGCACTGCCTGAGGCCAACAGGGACACAGCCCAGGTATGTTGTATCGACCTCATGGTCTGTCATTGACTCTTATTGGTCAGAGGAAATGGCTCAGGTGGAAAAATGAAAACTGAGAGGACAACTTACCAACCAGCTGAGCCTGCAGCAAACCCGCTGCCTTTCCTTGTTCCCACCGCTGTTCTCCTGAGGAAGCCAGGAAAGAATGTGAATCCTGGAATCTTCTTTGAACATTTGTTTCATTCATTCAACCTGTTAAGAGATGTTGAGCATCTACAGTGTGCCAGGCACTGGGCGAGGGTTAGGAGTAGGAAGAAGAAGCAAAGATGGAAGACTTAAATGGAATAATGTCAGAAGTGAATGAAACCCCTGCTTTAAATAAAATTTCTAGAATGTTCATGTCTTACCATAATCCAATTTAAAGAATTATAGAATCCCAGAAGTTTACAGATCACCTGATAGGACCTTGCCATTTTCCAGATTAAGAAAATTAAGCTCAGAAAAGTGATTTCTCCATTAATATAAAATAGAACATTTGATAGAATTGTATTCCATAGTTCTCCATCCCAAATATCCCTCCTTTTATTTCAAATTCATTTCTCTGCTTTATGTTTGTAAAAATCAAAGTTTCTGTTGCTGTTTTGATAATGATTCTGTATACAATAGGAAATCTGTTATAAGTACAACAAGTGCTTGGAATCTTTTTTTTTTTTTTTTTTTTTGCGGTATGCGGGCCTCTCACTGTTGCGGCCTCTCCCGTTGCGGAGCACAGGCTCCGGACGCGCAGGCTCAGCAGCCCCAGATCACGGGCCCAGCCGCTTCGCGGCATGTGGGATCTTCCCGGACCGGGGCATGAACCCACATCCCCTGCATCGGCAGGCGGACTCTCAGCCACCGCGCCACCAGGGAAGCCCCAGGTGCTTGGAATCTTTAAAATGAAATTGAGGTGAGGATGAGTTGGAAAGAGTTATAATTTTGAGGCCAGTAAACATGATGCTGAAAACAAAGATGAGTCTTCGTGCTACCTCTTGTCAGACATTTCAGTTTGGTGAGGACCTTTCCTCCTACCAAGTGAAACCATCTATGTCAATTATATTATATCCTCCACCCAAGAATGGGGACTGGCAAAGGCATAAGAATGTCTGTTTTAATACAATTTGGTATTTTTCAAAAGCTGGAAATTTACTAGCTTTTTTTTGTTTGTTTGTTTGGCTTTGTCTGAACAATGCTTTTTTTTTTTTTATCCAAAGGAATGAATCTAGTATCAGATATCTGAGTCAAAGTGTCATTTCCCCTTTCATATAACTAAGAATGTAGCAATTATCAAAGAATTTAGTACATTCCTAACAGAAGATCCTCTCTGTCTCTCTCTCTCTCCCTCCCTCTTCCATTCTGAATTGTGACTGGAATGAAGATTGAAGCTAGTGTGTTGTAGAGATCAAGATGTCTGGCTCAAGAATTAGGCTTCCTTGGATCAGATCCTGGCTCTGCCACTTAATTAAGTGACGCTGGGCAAAGCTACTTAATCCCTCCCCACCTTAGTTTCCTCATCTGCAAAACAATAATAGTACCTACCTCACAGGGTTTGGAATGATGATAAAATGAGTAGGAGTATATAAAGTACTAAGAATAATGCCTGGCTCACAGTAAACCCTCAAATAAATGTTAGCTGTTATCACTAGTATGTGCTGTCCTTTTTCTCATTACACATACTATAGCAGAATTCAAACTTGGAAAACCAAAGAGCATCTCCTTTTAGGATTTCAGCCCTCTTGGTGAATTTTAGAAAGTTCTGATAGGCATTTATACTTTGGTGGCTCAGCCAAACTTTTATTAAGCTTTCTCAATTTTTTTTAATGCTGAGCACAGGTGCATGTAATCATTTCCCTTTGGTCTGCTGAAGATTCCAAAACTGAAAAGCAGTACAAAAATGACACCCAAAAAGTGAAAGTTTTCAGCTTTTTGACTGAGATATTTTTGAAGTGAGGAATGAGATACTTATTTTGTTGTTTTTATTCTTTAATTTTTTTCTTTACTTTATTTTTAAATTTTTTATTGAGGTGTCATTGACATATAACATATTAATTTCAAGTAAGCAACATAATGTTCTGATATTTGTATACGCTGCAACATGATCACCATAGGAAATCTTGTTATCCTCCATCACCATTACAAAAATTTTTTTCTTGAGAGAACTTTTAAGATTTACTCTTTGTAACTTTCAAATATGCAATACCGTAGTATTGACTATAGTCACCATGCTGTATGTTATATCCCCGTGACATTTGTTTCATAACTTATTTATTTTAAAACTCATTTTTTTCAATGGACTTTCCATTCCCAAGGAAACAAAATAATTTTTAACAGTAATGCCTTAAATTAAGAGTGAATTACTTTTCTACCTTCACGACAAAACTGCATTTCATGTTTATTTGAGCTGTAGTGCTTTCTCTCTCTTGTTTACTGTTTAATTTTAGTATTTGTCAAGCTTGTTTAAGATAAAAGAAAATAAGAAAATGCAAACTATTATTTATAGAGATCCCAACATAACAAATTCCATAAAAATGGAGCTACTTTTATGAAGCAGAGAAATGAAAAAACTCTTCACATTTCTCATTAGTACTTTTAAGCAGTTAGAGGGGACACATGACACATTCAGCCATTCTGTAGCTCCGACAATTTTCCAGAGGCCCAGTGAATGGGTATGGAAATGAGTGATAGTAATCAGTGATGCCTCTTCCTAATTTACAATGACTAGAGTGACACTGTGCTGTTTCCTATCAGGCCCTCATGACATTCTTCAATAAAGTCATTGCCAACGAATCAAAAAACCGGATGAGTATATGGAACATTTCTACTATAATGGCACCAAATCTTTTCTTCAGTAGAAGCAAACATTCTGACTGTGAAGAATTACTCTTAGCAAACACCGCTGCCCACATCATCCGCTTGATGCTAAAGTACCAGGAGATGTTGTGGAAGGTGAGTGACAATGTGACGACTAGGATGTTCTCATGTCTGCTAGCGCCCAGGAGATGTAAAGACTCATGAGCAAGCACTGCCCTCAGGCACAGGGAGAGGTGGGAGACAGTAATCCCAGGTTGCTGGTGGCATCTTTATCATTCCTTAAGGCTGCTCCCGAACACATTTTCCTTTAAACAGGAATCCTCATAGATTTTCCTAATCTTTATGAGGACAGAACCACAGTTCCTGGTTCCTGGATACTGAGTGGCCAGAAGACAGACTCTACCAGGGAGGTTTAACTCAAGTGTTTTCCTTCTAGTCAAGCTCTGTTTCTTCTCCAGGTTCCATCTTTCTTAATCGCTCAAGTCAGAAGAATGAATGAAGCCACGATGTTGTTAAAGAAACAGCTTCCAAGTGTCAAAAAGCTGCTAAGGAGGAAGACCATAGAACGAGGGGTAATAACTAAATAAATGCACAAATATCATGGCCACCCAGGCTCTTATTTCTCACAGTGATGCACAAAGTAGCTTGTAATTTAGAACCAAAATTGTTATATTCTCATAAAGTGTCAGTCTTATAACTATAAACACTGTGGAAATTGTGTTCATGACAGAGTACTGTGGTCTTTACATTTTGTTGAATTATGTGATTTGCAGTTGAAGTTTTTGAATTATCTCTGTCATGAAGATTACTTAAGGGCAAAATGATTCTTACAAATGCTGAAAG
Organism: Lagenorhynchus albirostris; assembly: GCF_949774975.1. Classification (NCBI taxonomy): domain Eukaryota; kingdom Metazoa; phylum Chordata; class Mammalia; order Artiodactyla; family Delphinidae; genus Lagenorhynchus; species Lagenorhynchus albirostris. The sequence continues at coordinate 56,852,012 of NC_083108.1, forward strand.
TCAACATTTCAGTCCCTGTGAACTGGATTTAAGGGCAATCCAGTAGTCAATATATCTAATAAGTAGAGATAGAGATTTCTGTAGTGATTGGATACTAAAAGAATATGTAATCCTCAAGTTGTTTTGTGTAAATTCATTACATTTCAAAGAATGTTTGCCTTAGCGCGGTTGTCTGTGTGGAGATGGATAATGGAAACAGGCTTTAGAATTATCTTTATTGCTTTAATTTGAGGATGATCGTGAGGCATAGCATTTGGCCTTGAGGAGGATGTAGAGATACAGGAAACTCACTTTGTCCTTAAAGGAACGTATATCTAGTAGAGAAATATCTGGTAGAGAAATGTACACAAGAGCCATGAATATGCATTCAGTGTGAAACGTGTCGTACAGACAGTGTTCTGGGAATCATGCAGAGGAGAAAGAAATGTGCTCCAACGTGGAAAGTGTGCAGACTTCACGGAGGAAGTGGCATTTGAGCTGCATCTTCAAGGATGGATAGTAGCATTTGGAAGGGAGAAAGGAGGGGAAAGTTCATTCAGGGAAAGGAGTAGTAAATCCCAAGGCAGTAAGGTAGGAGTATTGCTAATTGATTTATCACAAACAGGCTGAATGGCTGTGTTCCCTCATTGATTATAGGCAAAGTGACTTCAGATCAACTAGAACCAGCACATTAAATTTGGGAAAAAAATTTTGTTTTGAGAAGAAATTCACATAATATAAAAGTTACCATTTTAACTATTTCAAAATGTATAAAATTTAGTATATACTTTTAGTATATTCACAAAGTTGTGCAACCATCACCACTATCTAATTCCAGACTATCTTTACCACCCCCCAAGAGAAACCCCATACCAATTAAGCATTCACTCCCCATTACCCCCTCCCCACAATCCCTGACACATTCTTATCTACTTTCTAGCTCTATGAATTTACCTATCTGGACATTTCATATAAATGGAAGCATGTAGTATGTGGCCTGTTATGTATGACATCTTTCACTTAGCATAATGTTTTCAAGGTTCATCCATGTTGTAGCATGTATCAGTATTTCACTTCTTATTTTTCATTTGTGTTGCATTTCTCTTGGGCATATGTTGGGTCATATGGCAACTCTATGTTGACTTTCTAGTATTTTGTTGAGAATTTTTGCATCAACTTTTATAAGGGACACTGGTCTGTAGTTTTTCATTTCTTGCTATGTCTTTGTCTGGCTTTGGTATCAGGGTAATACTGGCCTTATAGAATGAGTTGGGAAGTGCTCCTTCCTCTTCAATTTTTTGGAAGAGTTTAAGAAAGATTAGTGTTACTTCTTCTTTAAATGTGTGGTAAAATTCACCAGTGATACCATCTGGTCCTGGAATTTTCTCTGTAGGAATTTTTTTTTTTTTGGGGGGATTACTGACTTAAGTTCTTTACTTGTTATAGCTCTATTCAGATTTTCTATTTCTTCTTGAGTTAGTATTGACAGTTTGTGTGTTTCTAGGATTTTATCTGTTTTAGCTAGATTATCTAATTTGTTGAAATACAAATTGTTCATAGTATTCTCTTATAATCCTTTTTATTTGTATAAGGTTTGTAGTAATGTCCCCAGTTATACTCTTGATGAATAATTTGAATCCTCTCTCTTTTCTTGGTCAGTCTAACCAAGGGTTTGTCCATTTCATTGGTCTTTTTGAAGAGCCAACTTTTGTTTCATTATTTTCTCTAGTTTTTTGTTATTCTCTAGTCCTTATTAAAACTCAGATCTGTATTGTTTCCTTCCTTATGCTTGTTTTGAGTCTAGCTGGCTTTTTTAGTTTCTTAAGGCGGAAGGTTAGGCTATTAATTTGAGATCTTTCTTTTTAACATAGGCATTTACATCTATAAATTTTCCTCTGAGGACTACTTCTCCTCCATCCAGTAAGTTTTGGTGTGTTGTGTTTCATTTTTGTTCATTTCAAGGTCTTTTCTAATTTCCCTTAGGTCCATTGGTTATTTAGGTATGTGTTGTTTGATTTCCATATTTGTAAATTTTCTAAATTTCCTTTTGTTACTGATTTCTAATTTTATTCCATTGTGGTTATGTAACATACTTTGTATTATTTTGATATTTTAAACTTCACTGAGACTTGTTTTGTGGTCCAACATATGTCTATCCTGGACAGTGTTTTATGTGTACTTCAGAATGGATTCTGCTGTCATTGTCCTATATATGTCTGTTAGATCTAGTTGGTTGATAGTGTTGTCTAAGTCTTCTGTTTTCTTTCTGATCTTCTACCTACTTCTTCTATCCATTATTGAAAGTGAAGTATTGAAGTCTCCAACTATTGTAGAACTTTCTATTTTTCCCTTCAGTTATTTAATTTTGGACTATATGTCTTACATGTTTTAATCCTCAGTTTCTCCATTACTGCCTTCATTTGTGTAAAATAGATATTTTCTTGTGTACCACTTTAATTCTTTTGTTGTTGTTTTTTACTATATATTTTTGAATCATCTTTTTAGTGGTTGCCCTGGGGATTATAAGTAACATCTTAATTTATAACAATCTAGTTCATATTAATATACCTTAAGTATATAAAAACTTTCTACCTATATTCTTCTGTCCCCCCACATTATGCTGTTATTGCTGCATATTACAGCTTTATAAATTGTGTGCCCATCGACATAAATTTATAATTGTCATGTACTTGTCTTTTACATTAGATAAGGGAAAAGTGAGGTTATAAACAAAAAATACATTATATTGCCTTTTATATTCTCCTAAGTAATTTCCTTTACTGATATTCTTTATTTCTTCATGTGGATTCGAGTTACTGTCTAGTGTCCTTTCATTTCAGTTTGAAGGACTCTCTTTAGCATTTCTCTTAAGGTAGGTCTGCTAGCAGTGAACTCTCTCAGCTTTTGCTTATCAAGGGAGTGTCTAAATGTTATAGTTTGCATCTACCAACCCCAAACTCCCAGTCTTCAAGGATTTTTGCCAGATGGAATTTTGCTTGTCAGTATTTTTTTTTTCTTTCACAATTTTAATATGTCACCCCAGTGTCTTCTGGCTTCCATGGTTTCTGCTGGGAGATCAGCTATTATTATTGAGGAGCTCTTGTACTTGAATTGATTTTTCTCTTAATGCTTTCAAGGGTCTCTCTTTATGTCTGTCTTTTGACAGTGTGATCATGATGTTTCTTGGTGTGGATCTCTTTGATTTTATCCTATTTGGAGTTTGTTGAGCTATTTGGATACATAGATCATTGTCTTTCAGCAAATTTGGGGAGTTTTCAGCCATTGTTCCTTCAAACGTTCTTTCTGTTCCTTTCTCTCTACTCCTTCTGGAACTCTAACTGTGTGTACGTTGGTGTGCTGGTGTTGTTCCACAGTTCCTCTAGGTTCTGTTCATTTTTCTTCATTTTTTTTTCTTCCTGTTTCAAGACTGGATAACCTCAAATGACCTATCTTCAGATTTGCTGATTTTTTCCTTCTGCTTTTTTTTTGACCACATCGTGCAGCTTGTGGGATCTTAGTTCCTGACCAGGGATTGAACCCAGATCCTCAACAGTGAAAGCGCAGAGTCCTAACCACTGGACCACCAGGGAATTCCCTCTTCTGCTTTCTTAAATCTGCTGTTGAACCTCTGTAGTAGGCTTTTCATTTCAATTGGACTTTTTTTAGCTCCATAATTTCTTTTTGGTTTCTTTTTATGATGTATTCTCTTTATTTGATATTCTCTATTTGGTGAGATATCAGTCTCATGGTTTTCTTTAGTTCTTTAGACACAGTTTCCATTAGTTCTTTTAAAGTATTTAAAATAGCTTTTTCAAGTACGTCCAATGTCTAGGCTTCCTTAAGGAGTTTCTTTTGAAACTATTGACACTAACTTTTTTTTTCCTGTGTATGGGCCATATTTTCTTTTTTTTAAAATTAATTTATTTAATTTATTTATTTTTGGCTGCGTTGGGTCTTCGTTGCTGCACGAGGGCTTTCTCTAGTTGCGGCGAGCGGGGGCTACTCTTTGTCGCACTGTGCGGGCTTCTCATTGCAGTGGCTTCTCTTGTTGCGGAGCACGGGCTCTAGGCTTCAGTAGTTGTGGCATGCAGGCTCAGTAGTTGTGGCGCACGGGCTTAGTTGCTCTGCGACATGTGGGATCATCCTGGACCAGGGCTCAAACCTGTGTCCCCTGCATTGGCAGGCGGATTCTTAACCACTGTACCACCAGGGAAGTCCGAGCCATATTTTCTTGCCATTTTTTTTGCCTGTCTCATAATTTTTATTGAAGAATGGACATTTTGAATGTTAAAATGTGGCAGCTTTGGATTCTTCCCCCTCCCCCTGGTTGCTGCTTGTTATAGCTGTTATTTATTTGTTCATGACTTTTCTGCTGAACTAATTTTGTTATGTCTATATTCTTTGTTTAGTGTGGCTACTGAAGTCTCTGTTCCATTAGCCTAGTGGTTAGCTGATGTTTGCACAGAGATTGTCTTAAATATCTGAAACCAAAAAAATCTCCCAGTCTTTGCAGACGAGCTCTGTGTGTTTGTGTGCTTGACACACCTTCAGTATTCAGCCAGGCAGTTTACAACTTGACCTGAACCTTCAGTTCCTGTTTGGACAGAGCTTAAAGGTCAGCCAGAGGTGAGAGCTTAAGTTCTTTTCAGGTCTTTCCTGAATATGTGTACAGCCCTGGGCATGCCCATGTCCTTCTAGATTCTCAGGTATATGTTGGAGCTGTTCAAAGACCTTATTCCCCAAAGCATCTCATTCTCTAGGCTTGCCTCCCAAGATTTTTTCGTTAGTTATTTTTTCCCCCAACTCTTACCCACTACATCAGGCAGCAGTGATTAAAACATTTGCCTGTAAATGTTTTCAACATTACACCGCTTTAGCACTGGTCAAGTTCCAAGTTAGGCAAGTTAAAGGCAAGCCAGTCTTCCAGGGAACAAATAATTAGAATTTTTTGTGAATGAGGTCCATTCTGCTCCCTTCAGTACCTATACCAGAAACGCAGGCTGTTATTTTTAAGGCTGTCGCTGAACTGTGGAGCTGAGATGGGAAAGTGTAAGTTAAAATGCCACAAAGTTCACTCTTATCAAGATTCAGCTGTTTTTCTTACGTAAGCACTCCCCAGGCTGCAACTTTTGGGTTAGTTTCCAGAGTTCTGAAGAAGTTGACAATGACAGTTTTTGGCAGTTTGTTCATTACTTTTATGGAGGGACAGACTTTTGGAGTCCTTACTCTGCCATTTTCATTCTGGAAAACTTCAACGGCCTAAGTATGATGTGTGTGGAGCTGAAGCTGGGGTCAGGTCAGTCTTTGTGAGCCAGGGCAAATTAAATTCTTTCTCAGAGCCTCAATATTCTGTCATGCAGAGTGAAGTAAGTCAGAAAGAGAGAAACAAATATCATATATTTACGCATATATGTGGAATATGAAAAAATTGGTATAGAAGATCTTATTTACAAAGCAGAAATAGAGACACAGATGCAGAGAACAAACGTATGGATACCAAGGGGGATAGGGGGTTGTGATGAATTGGAAGATTAGGATTGACATATATACACTATTGATACTATGTGTAAAATAGATAACTAGTGAGAACCTACTGTATAGCACAGGGAGCTCAATGCTCTGTGGTGACCTAAATGGGGAAGAAATAAAAAAAAAAGGGGATATGGGTATACATATAGCTGATTCACTTTGCTGTACAGTAGAAACTAACACAACATTGTAAAGTAACTATACTCCAACAAAATTTTTAAAAAACATTTTCAATTTGGGGAAAAAAGTAATGATATCTATTTCACAGAGTTGTCATTAGCATCAACTCACATAATGTGGGTGTAAAGCACTGGGTCAACTGTGTAATGCTATATGAATGTCAGTTGCTTTAATGTTTTAATTATAAATAGAACTAAGTAAAATTTTAAAAGGCTATAAGTACCATGAAAGCAAGCGCTTACAGATGAAGAAATGGTCTTTCTTCAGTTCTGTTGTACTATACTATGTTTTTACTTCCTGACTTTGATTGGAATAGACAATTCATTGACAGTTTACAAAATTCAAAATATTGGAAGGGGAAAAACTATAGAATAAAAGTTGACCATCTCTGACTTCCCCTCCTGAACACAAGTAATGTCAACAACCAATGACAGCATGTGTGTGCACAGGAACACACAGGTACATATATGTCCAGAGAGACACTATGACATACAAGCAAATACGAATATATGGTCTTCCCCCTTTTTTTTACATGAATGATAACATACTTGAAACACTGTCCTGCATCTTCTTTAATGACTTATGAAATCATGGTGATTATTCCACATCAGTCCACAGCCTTCTTCTTTGCTTCTTTTGCATGGTATTCCATAGACACACTGAAACTTATTTAAGTATTCCCGTATCATTGAACAGCTAGATTGTGTCCAATATTTTGCTATTAAAGTTTATGCATTGGTGAATAAACATGTTCATATGTCATTTCTCACAAATGAAGTCTATTTGAAGGATAAAGTTATAGATGTGGAATTGTTGGGTCAGAGTGCATATGCATTTTATAATTTGATAAATATTGCCAAAATGTTATCCATAAAGATTGTACCAGTTTACACTTCCAACAGCAGCATATGCTTGTTTTCTCAACGTTAATCCTAAAGACTAACTGTTTTTTATTTAGGTTATAAGCCCCAAGACTTCAAAGGTACTACAAAAATCACCCTCTACAAGAAGAATGGTAAGAAAACAAATCATTTCCTTTCCTCCCTAATTATTAACTCCTTACACAGTATTCTTTGGCTATATCCACCTCATCTGTGTATAATTTTGCTCATGATACACCTTCAAACTTGACATTTCCAGTGTAGCACATGAAGGACTGTATAAGGACTCAACTAATTGATGACTCAGAATTTGTGGTTAGACATTCTGTTCACAAGAGTGAATACTCTAGAAAGTTAGAGGGAAAATGTGATCATTATAAGTGGCTCAATGATATCAGGAGTGTGAAATTTATCTTAAGAGGCTTCTGTGGAGCTGGCAGGGGACGGACGTGAGATGCCCACAGGAGTGTTTTGGGAGGGTGCTTTTGACTGCAGTGAACCAGGGGCTCCCTGCCCCCTCCCAGCTCTAAACCACTCACTGCCATTCCCTGTCATGCTCTCCTGCTTCTCACAGGTAATAGTAGAAAAGTACTGTTAGAACTGACCCTTAAAAAGTAGTTTCCTAGTGCTGCAGTAACAATACCAGGGTGGATTAAAACAATAGAAATTTACTCTCTCACAGTTCTGGAGGCTAAAACTCCGAAATCAAGGTGTTGATTCAGTTGGTTCCTTCTGAAGGTCGTGAAAGGAGGACGTGTTTCTGACATCATTCTTAACTTTGGGTGACGCCAGGAGTCCTTAGTCTTCCTTAGCCTACAGATGATGCATCACTCCAATCTCTGCCTCCATCTTTGTATGGCATTCACCCTGTTTGTGTGTGTGTATGTGTGTGTCCTGTTATACGGACACCAATCACATTGGATTTAAGGGCCCGCCGTGCTCCAATTTGAACCTCGTCTTAACTAATTACATTTGCAATGACCCTATTTCCAAAAAAGGTCATATTCTGAGGTCCTGGGCTTAGGACTTCAACATATTTGGTTGGGGGCAGGAGGGAGGACACAATTCAATCCATAACACATTTTTTCTAGGGGATATACTGAGTCAATTCACATAAAACTACACCAACAGTATTGTCCCTTGAGAACACAGATTTAAAACAATTACCTGAAGAGTAGCCAGATCCTCAAATAGAAATTTATTTCTGCTTATATCCAAATAGAGAATTAATTTTTAAAACATTCAAGATTTTGAAACAAAAGGAATTTTCCATTCAATTCTAACAAAAGAGACTTTATTGTTAATTAGACAGCACCATTCTTTGAATATTTCATTTAGATGAGAGCTCTGAGGTCCCCAAGCCAATCAGAGCACCTGAAAGCAGGGACACTCTTCCCCAACAGCTGTCCACACTCCATTCTTCACAGTGTTAATAGGACACTTTGAAGAATCAAGTTTGGTGCCCATCTGGAATTCAATTTGGAGTGACCATTCATTGCTACTGACTAAAGAAAAAGAATATTTGAAAAGCCACATTTTTCAATTAGATCCTTAAATTTTTCAGAAGGTTGATTTTCTTAAAATAAATTGAAATACAGAATCCTACTTCAAGTAGGCTTATTTAGGACATTGTTCAAGAAAATGCACTGATAAAAACATTAGATTTTTGTCACAACCCAGATTTTTTTTTTAACATCTTTATTGGAGTATAATTTTTTTTACAATGGTGTGTTAGTTTCTGCTGTGTAACCAAATGAATCAGCTGTATGCATACGTATATCCCCATAACCCCTCCCTCTTGCGTCTCCCTCCCACCTTCCCTATCCCACCCCTCTAGGTGGTCACAAAGTACCTAGCTGATCTCCCTCTGCTATGCAGCTGCTTCCCACTAGCTATCTATTTTACATTTGGTAGTGTATATATGTCCATGCCACTCTCTCACTTCGTCCCAGCTTACCCTTCCCTATCCCCGTGTCAAGTCCATTCTCTACGTCTGCGACTTTATTCCTGTCCTGCGCCTAGGTTCATCAGAACCATTTTTTTTTTTAGATTCCATATATTTGTGTTAGCATATGGTATTTGTTTTTCTCCTTCTGACTTACTTCACCCTGTATGACAGACTCTAGGTCCATCCACCTCACTACAAATAACTCAATTTCGTTTCTTTTTATGGCTGAATAATATTCCATTGTATATATGTGCCACATCTTGTTTATCCATTCATCTGTCGATGGACACTTAGGTTGCTTCCATGTCCTGGCTATTGTAAATAGTGCTGCAATGAACACAACCCAGTTTTCTTCCCTCATGATTTTAAGGCATTATAGTGAGACCTAAGCCTGTAACAAAAGTAAAATCCCAGATTAAGTTTAGTCATTAGTAAATCTCCTGTTAGGAAGAAAGCAATGTTTCATTCTGGTTAAATCCTGGTCATGTTTACATGTTTCCCTAATTTGGAATGCCACTGATTTTCATGTCTCTTAAGTGTAATCATTGAGTTTAACAGAATGTACCGCATGTTTCCTCCTTGGCAGTCTGACGTGCCGGAGGGAGTCATAAGGATCCATGCGCCCCTTCTCTCCAAGGTGTCCATGGCCATTCAACTCAACAGTCAAACCAAAGCCAAAGACATCTTGGCGAAATTTCAATATGAGAACAGGTGAGTAGAAGTGAATATGAGTCTCTGTACAGGAAGATGAACTTTTATCTGATGAGAAACTCCAGGCATTTGAAAATTTGACCTTTTTGAAAACTTAGAACCTGTTACTGTAAGGACTTCACCAGTAAATGAAGAATCAGAAGTAGAGAAAGAAGTTAAGTAGACCATAGAATTATCAGTAACAAAAGTTTTTTTTCAAGGAATTTCTACAATTGGGATTCTAAAATAGGTATCTTCTGTCCCGGTGTCTTCATTTACTCAATTGGTTTTACTTTTTAGTTGAATAAAAAAATTAGCAAGTTAGTTTTGTAGATATCTTGATAGATTTCTAGGAATATCATTATTCCAGGCTCCACTGGGCTGTAACATGACTATATCAAGTAGAGTTTATGTAGTTGAGTGAACATCATAGCTGTTGGTCTCCCTAAAACCTACTACCAATAAACCTTAGGATCAGAGTGATGTTGACAAAATATTTTTTACATATCTGCCTTAAGTCATGTTAAAGAGCATAAATCATGATAATTTTTGTACAGGCATACTTATTCAGGGATAAACATTTGCCCTGAGGTTTTTTTAAAAGACGAGAAGCACTAGTTTAAATCTAACCATGATAAAGCAGGTACAGTTTGATGGTCTCTAGTACAACTGATGGATATCCTTTAAAAGCAACTTTCCAATCATATTGAAAAGGAGTAGCCATGTTGAGCAAAAAAAGGTTACATATTGCAAGACTTCATTTATATAACATTTTTGAAATGACAAAATTGTAGAAATGCAGGGTAGCTGAGTGATTGCCAGAGGTTGAGGAGAGTGATCATGGAAACTGGTATTGCCCCGATACCAAAACCAGACCAAAATAATACAAAACAAACACTACAGACTAATATCTGTCATGAACTTAGATACAAAAGCCCTCAACAAATCTAATCCAAAGTATATTAAAAGAATTATACCTAGAACAAGTGGGATTTAGTTCAGGTATGCAAGATTAGTTTAACATTCAAAAATCAATTACTGTAATCCATCATATCAATTGGAGAAAAATCATATGATCATGTTAAATGATACAGAAAAAGCATTTGACAAAATCCATCACCAATTCATGATAAAAACTCAGCAAATTTAGGAAAAGAGGAGATCTTCTGCAACTGGGTAAAACTTTTAGAAAATAACATAGGAGAAAACCTTTGTGATAGAGGACTAGTGAAGAATTTCTTAAACTTGACATCGTATGACTCATACGAAACAAAAATTGGTAAATTGGACTTCATCAAGATTGAAAACTTGTACACTGAAAGACCCTGTTTAAAAGATGAAAAGACAAGCTAAAGACTTGGAGAAAATATTTATAAAGTACATATCAAACGAAGGACTAGTATCTAGAATGTATAAAGGACACTCAAATCTCAACAGTGCAGAAACAAACAATCCAATTTGAAAATGGGCAAAAGACATGAACAGAAGAAGATATACAAATGACAGATATGCACATGGAAAGATGTTCAGTATTTTTAACCATTAGGGAAATACAAAACCACAATGACATATTAAACACCTATGAAAATGGCTAAAAAATAATAATAATGACAACACCAAGTACAGGTGAAGATACAAAAAAACTGAATTACTCATACATCAGTGGTGGGAATGTAAAATGGTCTAGTCACTCTGTAGAACAGTTTGACAGTTTCTTATAAAATTGAATATGCAACTGTTGTGTGATGTGGCATTCACACTCCTGGGCATTTATCCCAAAGAAATGAAGATTATGTTTACACAGAAACCTGTACACAAATTCTTATAGCAGCTTTATTTATAATAGTCAAAAACTGGAAAAGAAAAAACCTATGTCCTTCAACAGGTAAATGACTAAACAGGCCGTGGTCCATCCATATCACATCTGCTACGCAGCAGTAAAAATGCAGCAGCCTGGGTGAATCTCCCGGGATCTATGCTGACTGGAAAAAAAAAAGCCACTACAAAAATGTTCCATACTGTGTGTTTCCATTTATATAATGTTTCTATAAATGACAAGTTTATAGAAATGTAGAATCCAGGGATAAGGGGCGGAGGATGGGGACAGGGGGAGGGAGGTGGGTGTGGCTATAAGGAGAACAAGAAGAGTCTTGTGGGGAAGGAAATGTTCTGTACCTTGACAGAACCCATGTGGCGCTTCTGGTTGTGACATCACACTAGGGTATTGGAAGATTTTACTATTGGGGAAACTAGGTAAAGAGTACACAAGAATGTGTCTGTATATTTTCTTATAACCACATGCAAATCTACAACTATCTCAAATAAAATGTTGAATTAAACAAAGAGGGTGCACGTCGTTCTCCCTCACAGCAGAGAGCCGAAGACCATCTTTTTGAGTAACCAAGCTGACAGTTCTAGTGGGCAGGAGCTCAGTGATGGTCTTTCCAGACTCTTCTGACCCGGCAGCCTAGTCTGGGATGGAAGATTAAAATTGGACAATTATTTTCTCTGACTTGCAGAGACATGCAACAAAGGGCAGAGACATGCAACAAAGTCAACGTTAGTTTACAAAGCACTGGGCAAGCTTAGAAATGTGCCATGGGCTGAGGAAAGAATCTCATTCAATTTTTGGCAAATACAGAAATGGAACCTGATGGCTTTTGAACTGAGAGTAATGTTGCCCTTGACAAGGCAATATTAAACATCCAGCTGCTCCTTGGCCAGCCTTGATGTGTCAATAAGGTGTCCTCTCTTAAGAGGAGCTGACAGTGGTGGATGGAAGGGCTGGGGTGGCCGTGAAGCCTGGCGGCGTCCAGCTTCCTCTCTGCCTCAGATGCTTGTCTGTGTCAAGCAAAAAAAAAAGATTTTATCATCACTTCAGTCATAATAATGATTTGTGTGGTGTATTTCACCCAAGGCAGAATGATTGTTTGTTGCCATGATTATTTAATCCACAGGTTTACCCCAGATCACAGAGGAGGGTTTAAATTATATTGCTTTCTTCTTTTCTCAGTCATGGTTCATCGGAAGGCATTAAGATCCAGAACCAAAGATTATATGAAATTGGAGGTAATATAGGTAAGCATTCTTTAATGTTTTTACTCCTACATTCTCTGATTACTCTAAAAGAAATATGCTGCTCTTATTGTAAGTGTACTTTACAAATTTCTTTAGATAGAAAATCAAAATCACTGTGTCAGATTTTTTAATTCTCACATAAGAACAGTATGACTTTCCGAAAATATTTTCAAAATTTAAATGTAAATAGTTTAGTCGATGTGGAGTAGATTTTTGCGTCTTTTAAATGTGACTCTGAAAGTTGGAGAGTCTGGAGATTCATGCAAACGAAAGGAGAAATTGTGGCACTTTCATCATCTCGACATCCTTTGTGTTGAACTTCCTGCTCAACTCTCAGTCCAGATTCATTCTTCCTATTCCCCTGAAGGGGGACAGAAAGGAGTAAAAAGAAAATTCCGTCCACGTGCCTCTGTGTCCTTACCTTCCTCTTGCCCCCCTTCACAGTTGGGACGAAATACCCGTGCTCCTGTTTAGGGCGGCGCCTTCCTCCTGTGGACGAGGGCTTGGTCAGTCTCCCATCCTCTCCTCTGTCATCAGCTTTTCCCTCCCAACCACACCATTTCTCTCTGCATAAACAGTTTTGTAATTTTTCTCATCTCCACAAAACTCTCTCTTGACCCCCTTCAAGTCTACTCCCATTTCTCTGCTCCACTTACAGCAAAAACTCCTTGGATCATTTGTGTATATACTCCAGTTTCTTCCTCTCCTTCTCTCTTGAAGGCACTCCAGTCAAGCTTTACCCCTCAACACTTCAGAATTGCTCTTTGGTTGAGGTCACCGGAGGACCCTTCTGTTGTGAAATCCAGTGCTTCATTTTGTCTTTACAACTGCCTGGGTTGATCTTTCCCTTCTTTAAGAAAACACTCTCTTCACCTGGTTTCAAGGACCCCCTAAGCTCCTGGCTTTCCCCCCACTTCACAGGCTGCTCCTTCTGAGTCTCTTCGGCCTGTTACTTCTCACCCTCTCAACCTCGGAGCACTGGAACTTCTGTCTGCACTTACCTGCCATGGTGAACTTAGTGCACCTCATTGCTCTGAAGGCACCTGGATGCTGCCATCTCTCAACATCATGTGCAGACTCCCCTGGACACCAGCTTTCATATCCAGTCCCCAGCACATCTTGCCCTGGGCCTTCACATCCGCTTTGACTTTTGCCCTGGATGCTTTCCATTGGATGGTTCCCTCCTCACTCCCTTACCTCTGTCAGGTGTTGGCCGCTGTATCAGCTTCTCAGTGAGACCTTCCTGGATTGGACCCTCTTTCTGCGCCTTCTCCAATTTCTTGTTCTCTCATGTTCTTATCACCATCAGACTTACTTTCTATCATACTTGCTTATTTGCTAGTTGCCTTTTACCACTTTTAGAACGTAAGCACCCCGAGGGCAAGTATTTTTGACTGTCTGATGCATTGCTGTAGCCTCAGCCCGTACAATAGTGCCTGGCACGTAATAACTCAAGAAATATTTGAGAAATGAATGAATGAATCAGGCAAGCAATTAAATATTGCTACTTTTGTTTGAGACTTTAGTATACATTTCGAACACACTGTACATAAGAATTTTCAAATGTATTTGCCCCCATGGAATGATCTTTTTGTTGTTATCAATTCCAGATCTCCTGCCCACAGGAAAAATGAAATGACCTTCCCTAAAATGAACTTGATATTAGTGTCTAGTCCTGGTCAAGTTTCTATCAATAAAACCGTTAGAGGATATGTATTGTCATCTAAATGATCATTAGTGCTCATTATCATATAAATGAATTGATACCTGAAACAGGTTCTTGTCATATTTTTCTAATTGATGTAGTGAGTCTAGGGAACAATTTGCTTGTGATTAGCGTGTCTGTTTGCTCCCCAGTGTCACATGGGATTTATTTGAAGTACTTCATAGTCAGAAGCAAAGAAAAGAGGGGAGGAAGGCTGGCTTTGCTAGGAAACTTTAATGTATTCATTTTTGGCTGAGGGAACTATACTGGCCTTATTTGAGCCTTGCAAACACACATACATGCACACATGCACACACACGCACGGAAGTGTGCACTTTTGAAAACATACTCTGATTTTTCTTTCTTTTAGGACAGCACTGCTTGGATCCAGAGGCTTATATATTGGATGTATATCATGTAAATCCCCAGGCAGAATGGGTGATTAAACCCCAATCAAGTGTTTGAAATACCCCCCAAGATGGCAGCTATCGTGCATTACCTGCCAAGAAGTCCTACATTTGGTAGGGAAAAAACAAGACTGCTTTTGACATGTTTGTTCCTAGAACCCTCTTGGTGTTTCTCAGCCCAACTGGTGTCTCCCACTGGTGTCAACACGAATTGTGGAAGAGGAACTGGTTGACCATTTGAGCTGAAGCTTTCTCATGATGGTTCTTTGATAAGAGTGAAGTAAAGAGGATGTGATCCTTCCAGAAGAAAGGCCAATATAGAATATGGAACTCTAATCGTTTCTAATACTTTGACTTCACAGCAGAAATGAATTTGGTCCTCTACCTGGGGATAAGAAGCACTTCTTGATGTAGCAAATGCTACCAAACACAAGAGGTGGAAAAGACTTTTTTTTATATACTTATGTTATATATATAGAGACATTTTTGAAGGATGCCAGAAATAACAAAAATTTCTGCTCTGAAAAATAATTTAGATCTACTTACCAAAGAGAATCAGTTTCCAGAGTCACACAAACAATGTTTATGCTCTGACTTGCTTCTGAATTGGAGGAGGAGAACCTTCTATTTAAAAACCACTGTGTTGTTATGTATGCTGTACTGTATTGTGGCTGTCTGCATTCTGGTGCAAATGAACATTTCCCTATCTTGGGCTGTTGAAAACTGACATTCTTAAAGCTTGTTCTCTTATGAGCACAGGTCCCCATAGTTAAGGTTAGGTTGAAAAGGGCTGTTCCTGTGCGTCCATAACCTTTGGTGTAGTCAACGGTCACAGGGCCCCTATTTCCTCATCGTGAATATGGTGCTTAGTGAATAGCTTTCCATGTGCCAGGCACAGATTTCCTTTCCTCATCAAACATATCATTTTTTATATTTCACAGCTGTAGAGAATCACTTCTGCAGCCCCAGTTTTAAACTGCAGAACTGCCTTTGTCCAACTGCTCTTTCTTCAAGAGTGCTGAAAAATACTGTTATATCCAGATTTTGTATGCTGTAAAAACAGGTTTTGTTTCTGTTCATCAATCATAGACTTGGCCAAGCACTGTGGATTAGCATCAGGCTTTAAAATCAGATGAATGTTTGGTGAGCTGAAAACTGCCTCGCTATCAAGATCCCACGGAGCCATTTTCCAGACCTGCAGTTGGTGAGAAAGCACAATTCATGATTCTAATTGAGAGCAAATCTGAAATTTGCTGGGGGGTTGGACAGCCCTGCCTTTCATTTGGAGACTGCAGTATAGTCGTTCTAGAGTTGGTTAGAAATGGGGACAGAGGTCTCATTTATCCCATGTATGTGCTTTGGATTAGAATCTACTAATTAGATTGAGATTTTGATGAATTTACACCAGTTTTAATGAGATTTAACGCCCAAATGACTCTCTCTTGCAAATCAAACAATAGACAAAGTTGCTCACCAATGCAGAATACATTTAATCTACTTACCAAGTCTCAAAACAAAATGTGATAATAATTTAAGCCTATAGTATAGAAGAAATCTTTTACATGCTCATTATGCCTTGATATCTATAAAAAACATAATTTATATTCAACATGTAGATAATTGCATTTCTGGCCATTAGAATTTTGTTATATTTTTATAGAAAACTCAAATATCCATTCATTTTATTTGCTTATTTGAGAATTTTTTATTTCCTTTGCCTGAAAACCCATTAGAAGATAAACATGTGTTCTGTTGGTTCATATTTATTCCTACATTTCATCAATTTTCAATGTATGGCTAATTGACGGCATGTGAGTTTACATAATGAACTTTGAGGGTCTGAGAAAATGCCGTTATCATTTTTGCAATTCAAACAACAGGAGTAAACATTTTACTTCATGTAGTTGCTAAGGTCCAAGACATAAGATGGCTGTAATTTATGCCCACATACATGGAAGAAATTCTTCAAATTAGCTGCCTTACACTTCTGTGTATGTATTAAAACAATGACTGATTTTTCTCACTGAATTTCCTATCATTTAGAATATATTCTGTTGTGTTTAGAAAATTCACAGATCTATCCATTTAATTTTTTATTTGGGAATTTTTTTTTATTTCTTTTGACTGAAAACACATTAGGACAGATGCATAAGTTCTAAAGGTTTTAAGATTTACTTCATTAGTCATTAGTTTTAAATAAATGGCTAACAGATGACAGATTAAAAAAAACTAAGTTTCTGAATTTCTTATCCACTTTTATGTGGTTTTAGATGTCAAAGGCTTAGCCCAGTCAATAATTTTAATCACTTCAGTGCATCCAAGGTTGTGTGACAACTTTCAAATAACTATATGATATGGAAGCCCACGTCAATACCAATATCATTGGATATAACCTGAATTTTTAGTCATCAAGTTAACAAACTGATTAGAGAAGAATTTCCAGTAGACACACAAACTAATTTTTGTGTGGTTAAAGAAGTCCTTTTTACTAATTTTTACTTTTCTTTTTTTTACTAATCTTATTCTTAATGAATAATTTTATTCTTAATGAATAAACAAACCCCTACAATTAAAACTCAAAATTGCTGGTCACCTAAGTGTTGAAAAAACTGTCTTTGCCTTATGAAGAGTTGTTTTTTAAAATAGTTACAGTAATCTGTAACAGTGAATAGTGTAAAAGCAAACATGAATAGTATATCTGCAAACAAAAGAAGAGTCAGATACTGGGCTTCTAAATTCTTTTCTTGATAGCTTCCCACCTCATCTCTTCCCAAGAGCTCTTGGTGTACAGTTAGGAAAATTATATCTACGAAAACATTAGAGAAAGTTAACGTTTTAGGAACAATTATTCAGAAAAAAACCCCCTAGAACAGGCTCATTCTTTCCTCCATTCTACGAAAGAAGATCCCTTTGCTAAACAGCTCACTTGGGGATATGATTCTTGGAGTCATTGAACAATGAGTTTAGTGAGTTCAAGGAGTGACCTTTGAACAAACTGGAATATTAATCTCTTTACAATGTATATACAATATAAACTACCTCACTTGTCTTTCTTGGGAGAAAAAAATAACAGACGTTAACAATTTTTGTTACAAACTGTTCCTGAATCTTATTATTTAAGTCACTTCAGTTAGCTTTCAGTGTACATTTAATAATATACATTTAATGATGTAAAATATTGTTAGCAAAAGCTTTAAAACCAAATACTCTGTAACTATGATGTGTGGTGTAGACGCTGAGAGAATCCGTGTCCCTTAGTCATTGTCTTGTGTGTTTAACTGTGCTGAATCACAGGTTTTCAAATGTAGAAATTCACTTCATCTTCTTTCATGCATTTTCAACCGCTTTCCCCACATTGCACTTGACTAAAAGTAGCGTGAGATTAAACTTCTATCAAGCATATTTCAACTTTTTCATAAATGTATCACATGTCTGAAAGGAATATATATTACAGGATTGAATAGTTTCTGTTTTCTGACAGGCACTTTCAACTGTTTTTTTTTTTTCCATAAATATGTCACTTAATAAAAAATAATATGACATGGATTAAAATGTTTCTTCCAAACATTTTCAACAGTTGTACACACACACACACACCCCTTAATTTAAAAATAACATCTTTTCTTTTAGGCATTTTCCAACTTTTCTAAAACTATGTGCTTTGATTGAAAAATCATGTTGTCACTAGGTTGCCAATTTTTTATGTTGTCTCCCATCTCAAAAGTTAATGTTCTTTCATCCCATCAGTTTCATTGTTAAGTATATGTATGTTGCATTTTATCCATAAAAATAAAGAGGAAAAAACTAAAAACATTATAATGAGAATTCTTATATTCAACTAGTCTGAGGTTACCATGGTGCTGGTGAAAGAAAAGGAGCTTTAAATTCAAAAGGTTTGTGTCTGAGCCCAGTTTCTGTCACCTCCTAGCCAGATGGTGGTCTTGTGCAAAAATCACGAGGCACTAAGGTAATGGTGGATGTTTGTGCAAAAACTATTTACTAAACTTGTTTGAGTGCTTTTTAATCTGCGCTTAAAAAAAAAAAAAGAATCTTTTCAATAGATACAGAAAAGACATTTGGCAAATTCAGTACTCATTCATGATTTTTTTACACTCAACATTTTACTGTATACCAAAGCAAGGAAAAGAAATAATAAAAGGCATAAAGATTAGAAAAGAAGAAATAAAATAGTCTCCATTTGCAAATAATATGATTATTTATGTACAAAAGCCTAAGGTATCTTCAACTATTAGAACTAATAAGATAATTTAGCAAGGTCATGGAATACAAGATTATTATATAAAAATAAGTAGTATTTTTTATGCTAGCAGCAAGCCATTGGAAAATAAATTTTTAAAGCTTCCATTTAGAATAGCATCAAAACACAAAAAAATACTTGTGAGTGCATTTAACAAAATATATGCAAAACATGTATACTGAAAACTACTACTATACTAAAAGCAAAATATTTGTGGTAGAAATGAAAGTAGCTGAGTAAATATATAGATACAGTATGTTTCTAGATGGGAAGAGGTGGGTGGAAGAGAATTGGCAAGATGTCAGTTCTCCACAAATATATCTGTAGATTCAGTGCGATCCCACTGAACCTGGGCCCCCTGTATTGGGAGTGCGGAGTCTTATCCACTGCACCACCAGGGAAGTCCCTCTACCCCTGGCTCTTGACTGTGGAGTGGGTGCTCTCCTCTGCTGGGCATCCTGGAAGCTTTTCACCCTGCTTGAGCCCAGTTGAAACCTCTTCCACTACATCAATTTGGAATCCTGTTGGCTGTAACAAGTGATGAAGTACATTAGCTCAATTCCAAAGATCTCTGCAAAATGGGGTTTGACAGCAAAGCATATGAGCAGATGGAAAAGACTCAGGAGTTCCCAGGGATGCTGGGGGCTTCCACAGACCTGCTTCTCTTATCATCCCAGCAGTAAATGACACCTTTCCTGACAGGCCAGACAGAAGTTGGGAGCAGGTGGAGGGCAGTCACCAAAGGTTCATCTGAGTTTTATCAACTAACAATCACATGCTGACTCCTACAGAGTGTCATCTTGTTTGTGAACTTTTATGCTCTAACACTTCATTCTCAACTGTTGCTCTGCATTTGTGTAACATTTTTATTACTGCACAGCAGCACAGCCCTTAGCTCCATGTCTTTAGATGACAGATTGGGAACAGGCTTTTCTACCATGTGGCCCTCACTATGTCACACTGCAATGGGGCAGTAAAAAGTTAGCCATAGAAGGAAATAATTGATAAATTGGATCCACAAAATTTTAAGAAACTGAAAACATAGATTTATTGAAAAATATATAACACACTGGAGAATAAAAAAGGGAGTCTGGGGTGCAATTGTAATTGGTCATATTTTTTCTATAATCGAGGAATTCAACTAACCAGCATTTTATTGAGGATTTTCACATCTAGGTCCAAAAGTAAAATTGATCTATAATTGTCTTACAATTCCCTTACCTTGTTTTGGAGCCAGGGTTGTACCAGACTTGTTGAATGGGTAGAGTAGCTTTCCTGTTTTTGTCCTCGGCTTTGCAACAGTGTGTGAGGGGTTTCAAGGAGGACTGGGAGGGAGGGGTTGCAAAAGGGCAGGAGGAAACTTCGGGGGTGATGGGTATGTTCATTATGCTGAATGTGGTGATGGTCGCAGGGATGGATACATTCGCTCAAAGTCATCAAACTGTACACCTTTAAGTATGTGCTGTCAAGTTTATTGTATGTCAGTTATTCCTCAGTAAAGCTGTAAAAGAAACCAACTGCACACACTTAGGCCTGGGCTCTGCGCTTGGGCCCCCAAACATGGTGCCCTGGACTCCCCTGTGACTGGACCCTGGAAAACGGCCAGGCTTCGCCCACCGCCATTGCCTGGAAAACAGCACCAGGCAGGACACCAGGGACAACATTTAGATCGTGAGACTGTCCAGAAGGACAGTCAAGAATATCTCCTGTGCAAAACAATGATTTCCATTGGAACAACTTTTGGAAAGAGACCGAATCTTCGCGTGCTCCTTTCCAGGAGTCGGGAGAGTCCGCAGTTCCTCCCGCCAATGACCTCAAGGTTGGTTTGGAGGGGAGCACGAAGTCTCCACGTTTCTTCAGCAGGTTTGACTGCCGTTGTTGGGCTTCCAGGGGCCATGTCACAGCCAACACTGGACAGTAGTGACAACAGAAATGACTTACAAAGGCTTCCGGATTCCTTGGACACACAGCCTGTTGGGACATGCGGGGGGAAACCAAGATGTTTTACTTCAGCCTTCCCCGGGGTTCCAGATGGATGTGTCGCTGGGCCAGTGTTCCTCTCAGGAGCACTAAGGATCTGAAGTCACAAACCCCACGTTCTTTAAGAAGGAATTACCAAAGCAGCCTTCACTAATTTACAGCTGGAATGAAGCAACACACAGGAGGACCCCTTATCTGATCTGCCTGCAATGGTGGAGGCATTAAAGGGGATAAACTGTGTTACATTTAATGCCTACAGAGGGGCTGTTGGTCATTGCTATAATTCTTGAGATATTTCTTAGTCGGATAGTATCACTTGACAGATGTCTTACAACCATCAGGAAATAAAGGCAAAAACACAGTCTCCTTTCAGAATGACTTAGTGGTCAACGTGGTCTCCAGAGAAAACGGCCCCCAACCGCCAGGATAGCAGGCAGGAGATCAGGAGAGCTTGGGCCGCCTGGACAGACCTCAGGCCCCAAGAAGGCTAATTTCTCAAAAATGTTTCCCGGACAAAAATCAGCATTCATACATTGAGGCCTTTGAAAAGGCCTAAAGGTAGGAATAAAGGGAGTTTTCCCAGTTTGTGTTCTCCTACATCTCGACATGGGTAGAGTTGCTAGACAGAGCCTTGGCTTTCCACTCGGCGGAGGACATTGCTGAGCCCAGCACGGCAGGGACCTCTGCAGCCCGTGTCTCTGAAACCAACAGGGAAGGTCCAGTGCTCACCCGGGCAGAGCAGGGCCTGCAGCTGCCCACACACATCGTGTGGATCATGCCCTCCAAATTGGACAGTTCATGGATTCCTCCACTGAGGGGACGTGGTTGCTGCTTCCTCGGGTGGGGAAGGAACCCTGTCCACCTTCCTTCAGTGAATCACAGCTCCTCAAGATGAAATGACAAAAGGCAATCATCCAAATAAGACATATCAGGGAACCAATGTGCCAAATGACATTCCCAGAAGCCTCCATCCTAGGCTAGCCCTCTCTCCCCTAACGCCCACCGCAATAGAGCTCTACCCGCCAGATGCATTAATATCGTTTCGTGAGGAAATGACACGCCTGCCTGCAAAAGAGCAAAGGCTTTCCGGAAAACCCAGGGATTCAGCAAACTAACTCTCCGAACCCCACCTGGAGAAATCCCATCAACTCTTACCTTTACTGCAGGAATCCTTTCCAGCCTGTGTCAGCTACATCAAGCTCATCACCAGTTCTGAATAAACCGTCACTGATGGCGACCAAGGACAGTTATCACAGCAAGGGGACAAGCTGCTACCAGGCCCTGCATGGTGGTCTGTGCATGAAGTGAGGGAACTTGTGAAGGAGGCCGCTCCTCAGACTGTGGCACTCCTGGAAGAGCTCTGCAGTGGACATGGAACTGTCGAAGGTTCCTGAGGGACTGATGTGATGATGCAATTCATGAGACTGAGGCTAGGGTAGCACGAATGCTGGTCCCCACATAAAGAGACATGACAGTCGACAAACTGTGAGTCCATCCAGACTGTATGTACTTCTCAGGCGCACGGATGCCTTCTTAATGTTCAAGTGTGTGTGCTGCCCCAAGCTGTCTTCCTTTAGCAGAAGACCACCCCCCCTAAAAATTGTAAGACTGACATTTAAAATCTACTTCTCTAAAAGCTTCTCAAGGTATTAGTATACACAAATTTGAGTTCTATATATCTTAATTTTTAAAAATTGTACAGTTTACAGATATACTTTGTTCAGGAAAATGGAAAAGTTTTCTTGATTTAGGTAAATACATTTAGAACAGCTAAATCCCAAAGAGTAAAATATCAGGGATGAACATTTTCCATACGTAAGTCCACAAAAAAGTTTCCTTAGAAGAAAACTTGAAGAGGGAACTACATCGTGCTTTCTCAACCTGGCACTGTTGGTGTTTGGGTCCAGATCATTCTTGGCTGTGCAGGCTGTCCTGGGCATGGTAGGGTGTTAGCAGCACCCCTGGCCTCTCCCCACTAGATGCCAGAAGCCCCTCCCCTTTCTACTCAGTTGTGACAAGTAAAAATATTTCCAGACCAATGTCCCCTAGGGGGCAAAACTGCCTCTGGTTGAGAACCACTCAATTAGATGTACCTTCTCTTTCGTGAACATTCTCTCTGTGTGGTGCTATAATGCTCCATTCATGTACTATTTGTTTCCAGAAAGGGAAGAGCCATATAAAGTACTTCCTTTGCTGTTATTAGTTTATATCCTTTCTTTTTAAAAAAAGAAAAAGCTTGTAAGCTTTGGGGGAAAAAAAAAAGAAAAAAACTTAGGTTTGCCTGAGTTCAGAGCCTCTGCCATGAGGCTGGAAAATCTAAAGACAGGTCATTGTACCCTAGTTTCTGGAAAGGCTGTAGGGGAGAAACATTTGCAAAGTATTTTTCATAAGAGGCTTTGTGAGCAGCTATAACAATGAAAGCCCCAGATGCTATCAGATGAAGGGCTGGTCTTACAGATCAATCCTGTGAAACTCAAAAAGAGAGATGCAATTTCTATTTCAGAAAAAAAAAAAAAGTAATTTCGGTGTCTGGATATCTCATGGGTTTAATGACTGACTTTCAGGGCACTCAGGAACTTCAAGTACCAAACATGGGCTGCGGTCACACATGTCTGCCTTGAGTGTCCCACCCTCCTCCTCTGAGAACAGATGTGTGTTCCTGACATGCATTTGACATGTAACTTGAGATTCTGCTTCCACGTCTGCCAAGTTGGGGTCTGGGCTGGGAGCAGGGGAAGGACACCGGCTCTGAACTGTCAGACTCATGAAAAGGCATTGCATTATCAGCTCTGTAACAGTGAGGAGACCTCTCCACTCGATCAGCGAATACCTGGCAGTTGGTGATAGGTGTTTCTACTGTTTCTCAACTGCTCTGACACTGGGGTGAGGCGGGGGGACCCCATCCAGATTCAGCACCCACCTTGCCATTTACAATCTCTAATCCCATGGCATCCACTTTGGTGCTGCTGATGCCCAGGAGGACACCATTCTCTGAGGAGGTACGAAACTCCAATGTAATGTTCACATCTGATTGCACTTTGTAGCCTTTTTTTTTTTTTTTTTTTTTGTGGTACGCAGGCCTCTCACTGCTGCGGCCTCTCCCTTTGCGGAGCACAGGCTCTGGACGCACAGGCTCAGGGCCATGGCTCACGGGCCCAGCCGCTCCGCGGCATGTGGGATCCTCCCAGACCGGGGCACGAACCCGTGTCCCCCACATCGGCAGGCGGACTCTCAACCACTGCGCCACCAGGGAAGCCCTGTAGCCTCTTTGACTGAAAAACACAAGGAAGACCCCCAGTTGGGGGGAACAGTAGCATGTTCTGTTCTTAAGGAAAGAGGAAATACAGGCTTGGAGAATTAAATGATCAATTTAGAACCTTAAGCAGAGAGACGTCTCATTGCCAAAGCCATGCTCTTTTCACTGTCAAGCTCTGCCTGCCTGGCAAATGGTTGCGCAGTGCTAGGAATGGGGATGACCATTGTTCTGGTGGCTGCATCCTTACCTTCAATCAAGTTTAAACTGGCCTCCCTGTAGCTTCCATCTTTTGGGGCTGGCCTTGCTGTCTGAAGCAAGAGAATTAAAAAGGTAGATGACACCTCGAGTTCAGAGGAGACCGTGCCTACCCCCAAATCCACATTAATCGGGAGAGCTTCCCCAGGAGCGGCGGCAGCCCCGGGGCCCCCACTATTTTCAACTTGCCCTCAACTGAAGATCACAAACGGCCTCCTTTTGCTGCCCGCAACCTGTCCCCGCATTCCTGAGCCTCAGAGAATTCTCCTGTTAGAAGGTGCCCATCACGCCTCTAGCAACTGTCCCAGGTGAGCCTGGCCCGTTCCAGGGCTGCTTCACTAACGGCACACGCTCGCCTCCCCTCCTGAGTGGCTTAAGAGCCCCAAGTCCACTCTGGATAAACAGAGTAATTTTACTCCGCTTTCTAATCTACGAAAAGAGATCATGAAATCACGATGTCCATCTTCTCTGCAAATACCCTCTGGCTTTTGAGCAATCAATCACTGAGCATCACTAGGTGACAAGGCACCATTCCCAGCTTCTTTCCCCACCTCTCAGGCCTCGCAGGGTCCTTGCTTCTCGGAGCAGATGCTCTTTGCAGCGTGGGGTGGCCGCGGGTTTCTGCTTTCTACCGAGCTGGACAGCCTGGGTATGACTGACCCCGCCCCCGGGGCTGAGACCACACCACCAAACCGTCAACGGCCACCAACCGTCCTACCAAAGTCACAAAAGGCCGGGCAGTCACCTCTGGGCCCTCTAGCAACTTCCCTACTCCGCCCTCCGCCCCGGCTGCAGGTCGACTCCGCCCTCTCTGCCAACCACCACGCCCACCGCCAGGCTGGTCCCATCCCTCTGTGCACCGTCCCGCTTCTCCGACCCCGCCCCTCTGAGGAAGGCCGACCCCGCCCATCCCACCCCATCGCCACGCCCACTACCAGGTCGGCCTCACTCCCCTCAAGCCCCGCGTGGAGCTCAGGCCACACCCTCTGACGTGGTAGCTGCGCGCGGCCTTCAGTTCCGGGGCGCACATCCTTTCCCGCCACGTCTAGCGTCCGCGGGCCTGACTGGCGTGATAGACGACGCTTTCCGCACTTCAGGGCGTAGCGCGCGCCTCACAACGCTAACCTGAAAGGTGAAGCTCTGAAGAACTTTGCCCCGGGTTTCCCGGTCTAAGGAGAGGAAAGGGCCCCAGAGAACCATGAAACTGCCCAAGCCGGCGGGGCCGAATATTCCATCAGGAGTCCAAGGCGGGCGAGGGCCGGGCCTCCGACGGAGAACGGCGGCTCCTGGGACTCCCGAGACCCGAGGCCGGGAGCGGTCCGTCCGAGGGGGCGGCTCGGCCGCGGAGGGGGCCCAGGCCCCGGCCACTCGGGCCCGGTCCCCCCGCGTTTTCTCCTCCCGGTTGTTTGCACCGTCCCTTCCGCAAGTAAATGACACCCACGGCCCCGTGACAGTGACCGGGAGGCGTGCACGCGCTGGACCCGGGCTGGGCCGGAGCTGCGGACCCGAGAGGCCGCCGGGGCTCGAGGCGGCGAGGCTTCCAGGTGAGACCCGGGGTCAGGGAACCAAACCCGGGCTGAGGCGGGGCTGCTTCGTGGGTGAGCGGGGGCCGCGCCCGGTAAGAGTCCGGTGCTGGTGGTGGGAGCTCAGGTTCGGCGTGGTCTGGCCGATGCCCCGGGGGACACGGTAGGGCGTCACCGGCGCTGCCCCGGGTGGACGCTGATGGCTGCTGAGCAGAGAAGTGGTCCCGGAGAGGTGACCTTTAGAGTCACCCTGGCCTTCGCTGGTGACCTCAGTGCAGACCGTGTCAGGGGACCTTGGGGTGGACGCTGCATTGAGGAAAGAGGGAGAAAGGGAGGCGGGGGTGGAGACAGCCTTCTAAGAAGCTCAGACTTCTTAGGACGTGCTCCTCCACTCCCATATCTCAGCACCTCTGCGCCAGCTGTCCCTCCTGCCTAACAGCCTTCCAGTGCCACTCTAACCTCCTGCCCCGCAGCAGCAGACCCGTGCTTCATGCTCAGTCGTCAGACCTCAGCGTCTCCATCACGTCCTCAGAGAAGCTTCCTCTGGCCCCCCAGAGGACCAGGTTAGATCAGTCCTCCGAAGTCCCTTCAGGCTGCTAGGACAAAAATGCCATAGCCCGGCTGGCTTATAAACGACATCAGTTTACTTCTCCTAGTTCTGGAGGTGGAAGTCAGATCGGGGTGCCAGCATGGTTTGTAATCATATCGTTTTGAGATTTCTTTTAAAAACTTGGTATATATCTCATTCATCCTACACCCTACACACTGGATTGTAAACTCTGTGAGGATGGGAGCAAATACCTGTTTTGCTTACCGTTAGATTCCTAACGTTTAACATGGCGGCTGGCGCGCGGTAGTTGCTCAATATATATTTATCGAGGAAGGAATGTTGTCTTTAACACCTTGGAAGTATAAGATTTTGTGGCTCCTTTCTTTTTTTCTGTTGTTCATTACCTACATTTGATCCCTGAGATCCATTTCTGTAATAAACAAAACTCCATCAGCATGACCTTGATTAATAATTTGGCCTAAAAATCCTCCCCTATAGATTACTTTTGGTCTAAGTCATCCAGGGAAAACTTCGTTTGTCAGGTCAGTGCTGCCATTCAGGAAGTAGGTAGCTGTTTCCAAAGGTTTTTAAAACAACATTCGGATTACTTGTGCCTCCTTGTTATTTATTAGGTGTGAAAAGTTTCATAAAGGATTTTGACACTGAACCTCAGCTTCCTCCTCTGTAAGGTGAAGAACCTTACACTTACTCTGCCTGCTGCCGGGGATCAGTATGGTAACATGAGGTCATATACGTAAGAGCACTTTGAAAATTCTAGAACTCTTTCTAGAACCCTAAAACTCTAGAAACTTGAAGAAATATTTTTGTTATTCTTCCTTTTCAGTAATTGATCCAGGCCCCACTTCTCCAACCTTATGCGTTGTTTACAGCTCACATTACCCATATGGAAGAATGAAAACACACTTTTTTACTATCCTCCCTTTAAAACTTTGGTTTCTTCTTAAAGACACTTGGTGTCTTCTGAAAGGTTTCTTAAAGGTACTTAGAGTTGCAAGTAATCCTTTTATCATCTGTGCAGGAGCTAAGCTCTCTAATGTTTTATTTGCATCTTACAGTAAATGTAATGCAAAGCACATTTTCTAGTTGCTGCTCAATGGCAAGAAAACAATTCATTTGTGGATTGGAATCTTTAGGTATAAAATGTGCCATTCTTGACTATAGTATCTAAAAGCACATTAAACTTGAAGTATTTCTACAGAATGCAGACCAGTGCTCACCTAAGACAACCCATGAGAAGTCTTTCTAATCAGGCATAAATATTGCATAGATGGTCTCATTTACATGATATATGCAGTACCTATAAATTTGTCACAAGCCATACAGAAAAATCCATTTCATTACTTTATAATCTCCCTTAATCACTATAATCATACTTAGTATGGTAATTAAGAGCGAGGGAATAGGGAGAGGTATACAGGTATAAGCACCTCTATTCAGGTTTCACTCTGCTACCTACCAGTTGTATAAGTAAGTGCAAATTATTTAACTTCTGTAAATGTCTTAACCCAAGGCTGGGAGGATGAAGGTGGCCAGGTGGAAAGCGCTGCTGTCCTAGAGGAAATGGGGATAAGGGTATGGGATGGAAATCACCTGAGCAAGTTAGGAGGGGAGTTTGCTTGCACTAGTGTGGCCCAGGGTGAATGGGGTAAGGGAAAAGGGAAAAGAAGGATCACTTTTTGGCTAAGCATTCAGCAGCGGGGAGAGACTGGAAGCAATAGGGATTAGACTGAGGCCTAGGCAAAACAGGTGACAGTATTTTCCTAACAAAAACATGAGAACTTGTGGACAAGTACAAAGGAACTTATGCGGATAGTGTTACTAAATATCTAATTTGAATAGTTGAAGAAAGTATGGTGTTTATGGTAGCCATACAATAGGAATGATCATTGGGGTGGGCTTGAAGAGATGGCCTTTCCTATCCCTTGGTGTCTGTCATCTTTTCCCCATTCCTGGAAATCAACAAATCTTATTTTCTTCCTTTCTCCATCTTTTCTCTCTTTCTAAACAAGCCTTAATAAGGAAATTAAGAATGTTTTTATTATTAGCTTTTATATCTTAAAGAGTGGGAGAATTGAATATTTTACATTTTTCTTCAAATGTCAACTAAGCTATTATTGTATAGACTCTAAAATGATATTTTCCCCTTTGATTGAAGTCCCCTCACTTCTTTCTAACAAAATGTAAACATCCTTTGTTACTGAGCAAGGGCTTACTGCCCAGTGTGCATGGAAGCCAATACTATTGCACCAGGCTTGAGGAAATAAGAGCTTTATTACTAGGTCCACCAGCAAGGAGAACAGGAGTCAGGGCTCAACTCTGTCTTCCTGATCTTCCTGATCTTTTATGAGTTCGGGAGGACAAACTGGTATGCAATTTCTTGCAGTCAGATATATTGCATCAACTATTGTTTAACTTAACTACTTAAGATTGGTGAAAAGACAAACATTTAAAGATAAATAACAATGCAGTTAATAAGGAGTCCTTTGCAATGTAATAGATGCCCCAAGGTAAACCATGATTAATTGCCAGGTATATGTGATAAAATAATTCAGAAGTGGGCAAGAAAGGTTGAAGTGGGCTGGGAAGAATTCACATAAGAGGGGGAATTTAAGAATGTCACATGTAGAGAGATGAGAAGAATAAATTTTAGATGGAGAAGTATAACAGGCAAGAGTAATGAAGTGGGAATGAGCCAAAAGCAAAGATCCAATTTTGGCTGGGACAGAGGGCCCGGGAGGTAAGGAGTTTGGGATGGTCCTCTGTAGACTGTAGGGGATGGAACTCTAAGAGGGTGGAATTTATCTTACAGAGCCCTTGAGAGGCAAGAGGGGGCATAGTGATATAGCAAAGGAGCACTTTAGCAGTGCAAGCATTGAGTAGACAGCCCCCTCAAGCTGGAAGAGACTGACACCAAGGTGGTAGGATAGATGAAGTCAGGAGGGCGTGACTTGGTCTGTTTTGTTCGTACCCCAGGACCAAGAATAGTGCCTCTCATATAGTTATTGCTGTATATGTATTTATTGAATGAGTGGAAAAAGACAAAAACTAGCAAATGGAAATAAAGTTGGGAATGCAAAACACATTTTGAAGGGAAAAGCAGTAACACTGGCTGACTCGTTGGATATGAGTATTAGCATTATCCTGACATTTCTAACAATGGGATAATTTATAACCTATTGAAAGAATAGTAGCACCAATAAAAATAGGGAAATCCAGAGATGAAATTAATTGTGTGGGCTAGAGGTGGGGAGGAAATAGGCATGTTTGGACAAGGTGAGTCTGAGGTGCTGGGTGACACATCCAAGTGGAAATGCCTCGTAGCAGCAGGAACTGGATTTTGAAGGACAAGTCAGGACTGTGAATATTGATTTTTTGAATCTTTTGGAATACTTTGCACCTCGGATATGTTTGAAACCTTATATGTAGATGAGGTCAAAGTTAAAGATAGGAGAAACAGAAAGACAAAGTCAATATTGGAAATGTGGGGAGCATCCACATTTAGGGGATTGGAAGTGAAATTTATTAACTTTATCTGAGAAAAACACACACTGAATGTGAAGAGTGTGAAGTCAAGCAAAATGGAATTTTAGTATTTAAAGACTATTTTGTACATGATTAAAAACATAATATTAAGAGTGATAGTGATCGATGACCTGAAATGACTGAAATGAGTTCTCAATGATTTAAGATCAGACTGGTAAGAGAAAAAAATATATAACAAAAATCAAGAACCATGTTTTATTTTTTGTGGGGAAAGCATAGCATAGCAATAAATATTCTCTTAGCCAGCCTTATATTCACCTCCCCCGCTCCTAAGCCCACCCCTTCCCAAGCCCTCAATATTCATTCCCTGGCATATTCTCCTGTTTTCTGCATGGGCGTGTTAGACAGGTCTGAGAATTGTATTTAATTTAAAAAATTTCCTTCCAGACTGTTTTGGGTCAGATCATATAAGCCTTCTGTCTTTTCTTACCTGCTATTTGTACAGGTTTAAAATGACTACCCTGAGGCCTAGCCAGATCCTCAGTCAATTAAAAATTCATTTCTCATCATTTCATAGACAGTAAGTTAATTGGAGAAATCTGAAACACATGGAAATTTGTAGTTAATACTGACATAAGCAGAGATTTCAATTACCTTGAATATTTCACTTAATGAAGAACTGCAAACCCCCCAGGTCCCTGGTCAGTCATGTAAAGTGATTGCAGGGACGGTGTCATCCCTGCAAGAATGTTCAGTGTTATAAGCATGCTTTGATGTATCACATTCAAATGCCCTTGTGGAATTTAAATTGAGCCTGTTAATAGCCATAGGACTAAAGAGAGAGGATTTGTGTTGTCAACATTTTTTGTTTGTTTTGTTTTTGTTTTGTTTTTATTTTAAATTAACTAATTTTTTTTTTGCTTTACAATGGTGTGTTAGTTTCTGCTTTATAACAAAGTGAATCAGTTATACATATGTTCCCATATCTCTTCCCTCTTGTGTCTCCCTCCCTCCTACCCTCCCTATCCCACCCCTGCAGGCAGTCACAAAGCACCGAGCTGATCTCCCTGTGCTATGCGGCTGCTTCCCACCAGCTATCTACCTTACCTTTGGTAGTGTATATATGTCCATGCCTCTCTCTCGCTTTGTCACAGCTTACCCTTCCCCCTCCCCATATCCTCAAGTCCATTCTCTAGTAGGTCTGTGTCTTTATTCCTGTTTTAACCCTAGGTTCTTCATGACATTTTTTTTCTTAAATTCCATATATATGTGTTAGCATATGGTATTTGTCTTTCTCTTTCTGACTTACTTCACTCTGTGTGACAGACTCTAGGTCTATCCACCTCATTACAAATAGCTCAATCTTGTTTCTTTTTATGGCTGAGTAATAGTCCATTGTATATATGTGCCATCTTTATCCATTCATCCGATGATGGGCACTTAGGTTGTTTCCATCTCCAGCCTATTGTAAATAGAGCTGCAGTGAACATTTTGGTACATGACTCTTTTTGAATTATGGTTTTCTCAGGGTATATGCCCAGTAGTGGGATTGCTGGGTCATATGGTAATTCTATTTGTAGTTTTTTACGGAACCTCCATACTATTCTCCACAGTGGCTGTATCAATTTACATTCCCACCAACTGTGCAGGAGGGTTCCATTTTCTCCACACCCTCTCCAGCATTTATTGTTTCTAGATTTTTTGATGATGGCCATTCTGACTGGTGTGAGATGATATCTCATTGTAGTTTTGACTTGCATTTCTCTAATGATTAGTGATGTTGAGCATTCTTTCATCTGTTTGTTGGCAGTCTGTATATCTTCTTTGGAGAAATGTCTATTTAGGTCTTCTGCCTATTTTTGGATTGGGTTGTTTGTTTTTTTGTTTTTAAGCTGCGTGAGCTGCTTATAAATTTTGGAGATTAATCCTTTATCAGTTGCTTCATTTGCAAATATTTTCTCCCATTCTGAGAGTTGTCTTTTGGTCTTGTTTATGGTTTCCTTTGCTGTGCAAAAGCTTTGAAGTTTCACTAGGTCCCATTTGTTTATTTTTGTTTTTATTTCCATTTCTCTAGGAGGTGGGTCAAAAAGGATCTTGCTGTGATTTATGTCATAGAGTGTTTTGCCTGTGTTTTCCTCTAAGAGTTTGATAGTTTCAGGCCTTACATTAAGGTCTTTAATCCATTTTGAGCTTATTTTTGTGTATGGTGTTAGGGAGTGATCTAATCTCATACTTTTACATGTACCTGTCCAGTTTTCACAGCACCACTTATTGAAGAGGCTGTCCTTTCTCCACTTTACATTCCTGCCTCCTTTATCAAAGATAAGGTGACCATATGTGCGTGGGTTTATCTCTGGGCTTTCTATCCTGTTCCATTGATCTATCTTTCTGTTTTTGTGCCAGTACCATACTTTCTTGATTACTGTGGCTTTGTAGTATAGTCTTAAGTCAGGGAGCCTGATTCCTCAAGCTCCGTTTTTTGTTCTCAAGATTGCTTTGGCTATTAGGGGTTTTTTTGTGTTTCCATACAAATTGTGAAATTTTTTGTTCTAGTTCTGTGAAAAATGCCAGTGGTAGTTTGATAGGGATTGCATTGAATCTGTAGATTGCTTTGGGTAGTAGAGTCATTTTCACAATGTTGATTCTTCCAATCCAAGAATATGGTATATCTCTCCATCTATTTGTATCGTCTTTAATTTCCTTCAGCAGTGTCTTATAATTTTCTGCATACAGGCCTTTTGTCTCCTTAGGTAGGTTTATTCCTAGATATTTTATTCTTTTTGTTGCAGTGGTAAATGGGAGTGTTTTCTTGATTTCACTTTCAGATTTTTCATCATTACTGTATAGGAATGCCAGAGATTTCTGTGTATTAATTCTGTATCCTGCTACTTTACCAAATTCATTGATTAGCTCTAGTAGTTTTCTGGTAGCATCTTTAGGATTCTCTATGTATAGTATCGTGTCATCTGCAAACAGTGACAGCTTTACTTCTTCTTTTCCGATTTGGATTCCTTTTATTTCCTTTTCTTCTCTGATTGCTGTGGCTAAAACTTCCAAAACTATGTTGAATAAGAGTGGTGAGAGTGGGCAACCTTGTCTTGTTCCTGATCTTAGTGGAAATGCTTTCAGTTTTTCACCATTGAGGATGATGTTGGCTGTGGGTTTGTCATATATGGCCTTTATTATGTTGAGGAAAGTTCCCTCTATGCCTACTTTCTGCAGGGTTTTTATCATACATGGGTGTTGAATTTTGTCGAAGGCTTTCTCTGCATCTATTGAGATGATCATATGGTTTTTCTCCTTCAATTTGTTAATATGGTGTATCACGTTGATTGATTTGCGTATATTGAAGAATCCTTGCATTCCTGGAATAAACCCCACTTGATCATGGTGTATGATCCTTTTAATGTGCTGTTGGATTCTGTTTGCTAGTATTTTGTTGAGGACTTTTGCATCTATGTTCATCAGTGATATTGGCCTGTAGTTTTCTTTCTTTGTGACATCCTTGTCTGGTTTTGGTATCAAGGTGATGGTGGCCTCGTAGAAGGAATTTGGGAGTGTTCCTCCCTCTGCTAAATTTTGGAAGAGTTTGAGAAGGATAGGTGTTAGTTCTTCTCTAAATGTTTGATAGAATTCGCCTGTGAAGCCATCTGGTCCTGGGCTTTTGTTTGTTGGAAGATTTTTAATCACCGTTTCAATTTCAGTACTTGTGATTGGTCTGTTTATATTTTCTATTTCTTCCTGATTCAGTCTTGGCAGGTTGTGCATTTCTAAGAATTTGTCCATTTCTTCCAGGTTGTCCATTGTATTGGCATATAGTTGCTTGTAGTAATCTCTCATGATCTTTTGTATTTCTGCAGTGTCAGTTGTAACTTCTCCTTTTACATTTCTAATTCTATTGATTTGAGTCTTCTCCCTTTTTTCTTGATGAGTCTAGCTAATGGTTTATCAATTTTGTTTATTTTCTCAAAGAACCAGCTTTCAGTTTTATTGATCTTTGCTATCGTTTCCTTCATTTCTTTTTCATTTATTTCTGATCTGATTTTTATGATTTCTTTCCTTCTGCTAACTTTGGGTTTTTTTTGTTCTTCTTTCTTTAATTGCTTTAGGTGCAAGGTTAAGCTTTTTATTCGAGATGTTTCTTGTTTCTTAAGGTAGGATCGTATTGCTCTAAACTTCCCTCTTAGAACTGCTTTTGCTGCATCCCATAGTTTTTGGGTCGTCATGTCTCCATTGTCATTTGTTTCTAGGTATATTTTTATTTCCTCTTTGATTTCTTCAGTGATCACTTCGTTATTAAGTAGTGTATTGTTTAGCCTCATGTTTTTGTATTTTTTACAGATCCTTTCCTGTAATTGATATGTAGTCTCATAGCGTTGTTTTTGGAAAAGATACTTGATACAATTTCAATTTTCTTAAATTTACCAAGGCTTGATTTGTGACCCAAGATATGATCTATCCTGGAGAATGTTCCATGAGCACTAGAGAAAAATGTGTAATCTGTTGTTTTTGGATGGAATGTCTAATAAATATCAATTAAGTCCATCTTGTTTAATGTATCATTTAAAGCTTGTGTTTCCTTATTGATTTTCATTTTGGATGATCTGTCCATTGGTGAAAGTGGGGTGTTAAAGTCCCCTACTATGAATGTGTTACTGTCGATTTCCCCTTTTATGGCTGTTAGTATTTGCCTTATGTATTGAGGTGCTCCTGTGTTGGGTGCATAAATATTTACAATTGTTATATCTTCTTCTTGGATCGATCCCTTGATCATTATGTAGTGTCCTTCTTTGTTTCTTGTAATAGAGTCTATTTAATGTCTATTTTGTCTGATATGAGAATTGCTACTCCAGCTTTCTTTTGGTTTCCATTTGCATGGAATGTCTTTTTCCATCCCCTTACTTTCAGTCTGTATGTGTCTCTATGTCTGAAGTGGGTCTCTTGTAGACGGCATATATATAGGTCTTGTTTTTGTATCCATTCAGCCAATCTGTGTCTTTTGGTGGGAGCATTTAGTCCATTTACATTTAAGGCAGTTATCGATATGTATGTTCCTATTCCCATTTTCTAAATTGCTTTGGGTTCATTATTGTAGGTCTTTTCGTTCTCTTGTGTTTCCTGCCTAGAGAAGTTCCTTTAGCATTTGTTGTACAGCTGGTTTTAGTGGTGCTGAACTCTCTCAGCTTTTGCTTGTCTGTAAAGGTTTTAATTTCTCCATCAAATCTGAATGAGATCCTTGCTGGGTAGAGTAATCTTGGTTGCAGGTTTTTCTCCTTCATCACTTTAAATATGTCCTGGCAGTCCCTTCTGGCTTGCAGAGTTTCTGCTGAGAGATCAGTTGTTAACCTTATGAGGATTCCCTTGTGTGTTATTTTTCCCTTGGTGCTTTTAATGTGCTTTCTTTGTATTTAATTTTTGACCGTTTGATTAATATGTGTCTTGTCATGTATCTCCTTGGATTTATCCTGTATGGGACTCTCTGTGCTTCCTGGACTAAATTAACTATTTCCTGTCCCATATTAGGGAAGTTTTCAAGTATAATCTCTTCAAATATTTTCTCAGTCCCTTTCTTTTTCTCTTCTTCTTCTGGAACCCCTATAATTCGAATGTTGGTGCGTTTAATGTTGTCCCAGAGGTCTCTGAGACTGTCCTCAGTTCTTTTCATTCTTTTTTCTTTATTCTGGTCTGCAGTAGTTATTTCCACTATTTTATCTTTCAGGTCACTTATCTGTTCTTCTGCCTCAGTTATTCTGCTATTGATCCCATCTAGAGTATTTTTCATTTCATTTATTGTGCTGTTCATCGTTGTTTGTTTCATCTTTAGTTCTTCTAGGTCCTTGTTAAATGTTTCTTGTATTTTGTCTATTTTATTTCCAAGATTCTGGATCATCTTTACTACCATTCTGAATTATTTTTCAGGTAGACTGCCTATTTCCTCTTCATTTGTTAGGTCTGGTGGGTTTTTATCTTGCTCCTTCATCTGCTGTGTGTTTTTCTGTCTTCTCATTTTGCTTATCTTACTGTGTTTGGGGTCTCCTTTTTGCAGGCTGCAGGTTCATAGTTCCCATTGTTTTTGGTGTGTGTCTCCAGTGGCTAAGCTTGGTTCAGTGGGTTGTGTATGCTTCCTGGTGGAGGGGACTGGTGCCTGTGTTCTGGTGGATGAGGCTGGATCTTGTCTTTCTGGTGGGCAGATCCATGTCTGGTGGTGTGTTTTGGGGTGTCTGTGGACTTATGATTTTGGGCAGTCTCTGCTAATGGGTGGGGCTGTGTTCCTGTCTTGCTAGTTGTTTGGCATAGGATGTCCAGCACTGTAGCTTGCTGGTCGTTGAGTGAAGCTGGGTGCTGGTGTTGAGATGGAGATCTCTGGGAGATTTTCACCATTTATTATTATGTGGAGCTGGGAGGTCTCTTTTTGACCAGTGTCCTGAAGTGGCTCTCCCACCTCAGAGGCACAGCACTGACTCCTGGCTGCAGCACTAAGAGCCTTTCATCCACACGGCTCAGAAGAAAAGGGAGAAAAAGTAGAAAGAAAGAATTAGTAGAAGTAGAAAGAAAGGAGGGAGGAAGGGAGTAAGGAAGGAAGGAAGGAGGGAAGGAAGGATAAAAAGAGGGAAAGAAGATAAAGTAAAATAAAGTAACATAAAATATAATAAAGTTATTTAAAAAATTATTAAGAGAAAAAAAAACAAAAACAAACAAACAAAAAAAAAACGGACGGATAGAACCCTAGGACAAATGGTGGAAGCAAAGATATACAGACAAAATCTCACACAGAAGCATACACATACACACTCACAAAAAGAGGAAAAGGGGAAAAAATCATAAATCTTGCTCTCGAAGTCCACCTCCTGAATTTGGGATGATTCGTTGTCTAAAGGAGGGAAGGAAGGAAAGAACGAACGAAGATAAAGTAAAATAAAATAAAGTTATTAAAATGAAAAGTAATTGTTAAGAAAAAAATTAAAATAAAACAAAAACGGATGGATAGAACCCTAGGACAAATAGTGGAAGCAAAGCTATAGAGACAAAATGTCACATAGAAGCATACACATACACACTCATAAAAAGAGGAAAAGGGGAAAAAATCATAAATCTTGCTCCCAAAGTCCACCTCCTGAATTTGGGATGAGTCATTGTCGATTCATGTATTCCACAGCTGCAGGGTACATCAAGTTGATTGTGGAGCTTTAATCCGCTACTTCTGAAGCTGCTGGGAGAGATTTCCCTTTCTCTTGTTTGTTCTCACAGCTCCCAGGGGCTCAGCTTTGGATTTGGCCCCGCCTCTACGTGTAGGTCGCTGGAGGGCGTCTGTGTTTTCGCTCAGACCGGACGGGGTTAAATGAGCCGCTGATTCGGGGGCTCTGGCTCACTGAGGCCGGGGGGAGGGAGGGGCACGGCGTGCGGGGCGAGCCTGTGGCGGCAGAGGCTGGCGTGATGTTGCACCAGCCTGAGGCGCGCCGTGCGTTCTCTCGGGGGACTTGTCCCTGGATCCCGGGACCCTGGCCGTGGCGGGCTGCACAGGCTCCCCTGAAGGAGGTGTGGATAGTGACCTGTGCTCGCACACAGGCCCCTTGGTGGCGGCAGCAGCAGCCTTAGCGTCTCATGCCTGTCTCTGGGGTCCGCGGTTTTAGCCGTGGCTCGTGCCCGTCTCTGGAGCTCCTTTAAGCAGCGTTCTTAATCCCCTCTCCTCGCGCACCAGGCTGTGTTGTCAACATTTTTAAATTATTTTTTTTTACAACTCTCTTGAGGTATATTAAGTACAGTTAAACAGGAGATATGTAAAATGACTGGTTTTGATATATGTATAGACCCATGAAACCATCACCACTAACAAAATAGTCAGCAGTTCCATCACCCCAAAAAGGCTCCTCATGCCAATTTGTAAATCTATTCCTCTCTCCCTGACCTCAGTCATTTACTAGATTTTTATATAAGTGATATCATACAATATGTATTTTTGTGTAAGGCTTTTTTCATTCAGCATAATACTGATATTTCTAAGATTCATCCATGTTGTTGATATATCAATTGTTTATTCCTTGTTATTTCTATGTAATATTCCAGTATATGAATATACCACACTTTATCAGTTCTTATATTGATGGACATCTGGGATGTTTCTAGTTTTTGGCTACTACAAATAAATCTCCTAAGGATGTGTGTCTACAAGTCTTTGTGTAGATATATGTTTTTATTTCTCTTTGATAAAAACCAAGAATAGAATAGAATGGACATGTGGTGGGTGTATATTTCACTTTTTAAAGAAATTACCAAACTGTTTTCCAAGGTGGTTGAACCATTGTACATTCCCACCAGCAGTGTGCAAGAGTTACAGTTGCTCAGCATCCTTGTGAACACTTCGCCATTCTAGATGGTATATAGTTGAATCTTTTTGTGGTTTTAATTTACATTTTCCTAATGACTAATGATGATGAGTATCTTTTCTTCTGCATTTGGTCATTCATATTTCTTCTTTTGTGAAGTATCCGTATCTTTTTCTCCTTTGTAATTGGGTTGTTTGTATTATTGTTGAGTTATAAGAGTTCTGTATATAGTCTGGATACAAGAGCAGGACTGCTCCTGATGAATTATCTTTGTTTTCTTTCATCTGAGAATGTCCTTATTTCGCTTTTATCTCTGAAAGATACTTCTATATTTTCACCGGATGTAGAATTCTGGGTTGATAAACCCGTTTCTTTTTGTACATTAAAGATGTAGTTCTGCTATCTTCTGGCCTTTGGGATTTCTCCTGAGAAATTCATAGATATTTGAATCATTGTTCCTCGGTATGTAATGTGTACTTTTTCCCTCTAGCTGATTTCAATAATTCTTTAATTATTTTTGGATTTTAGAAGTTTGATTATTGTTGTTGAGGCATTGTTTTCTTTGAAATTTTTCTGCATGGAGTTTGCTGAGTGTCTTAAATCTGTAAATTTATGTATTTCACTAAATTTGGGGGACTTTTTGCCATTCTTGATGAAAAAATTTTTTTTGTTCCAAACACCCTCTCTTCTGCCTATAGGACTCCAATTATGCTATGTTAGATCTGTAGAAGTTATCTACCTGACACTCTGGGGTTTTTTTCAATCTTTTATCTTTCTGTTATGTTGGATAATTTTCATTTTTCTATTTTCAAGTTTGCTGACCCTTTCCTTTATCATCTACATTCTGATAATGAGTCCATCCAGTGATTTTTTTCAGTTCAGATATTGTATTTTTCAGTTCAGTAATTTTCAGTTGGTTCCTTTTTCTATTTTCCATTTCTCTGTTGAGAATTTGTATCATTTCATTCATTTCAGATGTGTTTACCCTGACCTTTATGTAGCATAGATATAATCACTGCTTCAAGGTTTTTGTCTGATAGTTCCATTTTGAGGTTGGCATTTTTTTCCCCTTGAGAATTCGCCCTATTTTCCTGGTTGTATATATCAATATGTTGAAAGATTTTGAGTTGTATCCTGGATATAACAAATGTGAATGTTATGTATTGTAAACCCTGGGTCCTATTATACGTCACTGAAGAATTGTTGATGTTTTGTGTTTTAGTAAGAAATCGACTAGATTATGTTCAGAACATAAGTTTTGTCACACTTTCTGTTGGTTATATATCAACTAACACACACACACACACACACACAAATGCATACCTTTCACTTGACTTCGGGAATTGCTATGAGTCAGCAATAATTCACTGATTTGTCTAGTCACTTTATCAGTTTAGGATTCCTCTCCTTTTTCTCCCCAACTTTACTCAATTCCATTATAACAACGAGAGGAGGAAAAAGTGTTCTCTTTTAGGTTAGCCTATTAAGAAGTGCTTTCTTCAGTTCATTTCTGATCTCACCTAGAAGATTGAAAGATTTTCACAGAGTCTTCTGAGTTTGAACATTTTTTTCCAGCCAGACTTAGTGAGTTTACCCTGCCAGATGATTTTCCACATTTTGCCTTTCTCACTCGTATTTTTTTCTTAAACTCCATGATCAATTTAATCAAACTTAAAAGGTACAGAATTACATTTTTAAAATTTTTTATAAATTTATTTATTTAGGGCTGCATTGGGTCTTCATTGCTGCGCATGGGCTTTCTCTAGTTGCGGTGAGCGGGGGCTACTCTTCTCTAGTTGCGGCGAGCAGGGGCTACTCTTTGTTGTGGTGCACGGGCTTCTCATTGCAGTGGCTTCTCTTGTTGTGGAGCACGGGCTCTAGGCACGTGGGCTTCAGTAGTTGTGGCTCGTGGGCTCAGTAGTTGTGGCTTGCAGGCTCTAGAGTGCAGGCTCAGTAGTTGTGGTGCCCAGGCTTAGTTGCTCTGCGGCATGTGGGATCTTCCTGGGCCAGGGCTCGAACCCGTGTCCCCTGCATTGGCTGGCGGTTTCTTAACCACTGCGCCACCAGGGAAGTCCCAGAATTACATTTAAATCAAACAGTATTAATCAGACTCATTAATTTCCTAACCACACCTAAATGCTGCTTACCTTTCTAGTCTGGTTGCAAATGGTTACACACCATTTTGGTTACATACCACATGTAACCTCTGGTGTGTCTGTTCCTCACAAGCTCCCATCTGCTCCCTTGACTGATGTTCTTTCCCTAATTGTTCTCTTCTGAGCACCTAATAGCGACACAACTCAGTGCTTTCCAATTTTTATTAAAGCTTTTTACTGTGTTTTTATTCATAACAGACAGTCACATTTGGACTTTGAACACATGCTAAAAATTAAATTGTTGATGAAATGCTTGATGTTTATAATGGTTCTGACTAAAACAAACTGCCATAAACTTTACTCTTTCATGTCAATGAAATTCCTCTAATTATGTAAACAGAGACCACCACAGCTTTTCAATATTCAAGATAGGAGTTTGTGTTTTAATAGTTTATAATTAAATATTACCCACTACATATACTCTGAGAAGAAAATATCATTTCTAAAATGTGTTACTCAGAAAAAAATGATTTCCATTATGTTTTCACCCAAGTCCTTGCTTCAGACAACTGTGATGGGTCCCATTGCTGGACCCTGAGAGAGTTTGAAAGGAACATGAGCTATGTCTTTGTCACAGTTTGAAAAAATCCTGATAGTTTTGACACTTCAGAATATTAAGCTGAAAATTTCACTACATATTGATATTATGAAAACTGTTCAGCCTATAGAATTTCTTTTGGGAATATCTTGCAAAAGAGGCTTATTCTGCTTATTTGCTCTGTGCTTTTTAGATGGCTCAGAGGAATTACATTTGCAAAGAACTTTTGAAATTTATAGGAAGAACTACACTGCTGAGGTATTTTTGGAAAAAAATGATAAACTAATATTCAACTCAACAATTATCTACTAATAATCTCCCATAGGTCCTAATTATTTTAGCTCCGGGAGAAATGCCCAAGAAATATCCAACACAATAT
This sequence comes from Lagenorhynchus albirostris, assembly GCF_949774975.1. Taxonomy (NCBI): domain Eukaryota; kingdom Metazoa; phylum Chordata; class Mammalia; order Artiodactyla; family Delphinidae; genus Lagenorhynchus; species Lagenorhynchus albirostris. The sequence goes on from NC_083108.1 coordinate 56,893,132, forward strand.
AGACCTTCCAGGAGCTATGAACCAATTAACAGATTGTTGAGGAGCACATACAATCTGAGGGGGGAAATGAGCATAAATAAGAACCATTAAAAAACAAAAATACTAATTTGAAAAGATACATGCATTCTACTGTAGCACTGCAATATAGCAATGTAGTAGCATTATTTACAGTATCCAAGTTATGGAAGCAACACAAGTGTCCATCAACAGACAAATGGATAAAGATGTGGTACATGTACGTACAGTAGAATACTATTCAGCCATTAAAAATTTAAAAAGAATGAAATTTTGCTCTTTTGCAACAACATGGGTGGAATTGGAGGGTATTATGCATAGTGAAATAAATTATACAGAGAAAGATAAATACTGTTTGATATATAAATGACAAAGCTTGCAGTAGTGAGAAGAGTCCTGGGCCAGTCCTTAATCCAGCCAGCTGGCTGAGACACCTCCATTCAGACGTTCTCACCATTCTCTCAAATTCAATACATTCAAAGCTTAAGTTCATAATTTTTCTCAATTTACCTCCTGTCTGTGGAACCACCGTTCTCATTGTCCAGGCTCCCGATCTTTTACTGCCTAAAGCTAATGTACTGCTGGAGCCTCTAACATTCCTATACACCTCTCTTGTCCTTTATCACTGCCCTGGTATCAGCCACCGCTCAATTAGTGTTGCTCAACTGGCTGACTCAGGCTGCACTCTCCAGCTAGTTTATGATTTCAAATGCACCGTTTCATCACACCACTCTCCTAATGGAAAACCCTGACACTTCATAAGGCATTGCATCCAGTCTCCTTCCTACCTCAACTTTTGGGCTCTCCATGATTAGGCCCCATCCACTCTGTTCTCTCTCCACCTACCCGTTCTCCCACCTGCCCCCCATTATTCCTAACAGTCCCCTTTCTTTCAGCTGGGCAGCTTAGACCCATGTGTCATGGTTCCACACCTCCTCTCTAGACCCAAACAACACCATGCATAAGAAAGCACTTTGTAAATTGTCTGTGGCCCACAAAAGCCACTGTTGTGCATTCTGCAAAGCCTAGTTACAGCTGCCTCTTTAAACCTCCCCAGACCTGTCTTTCTCATGGTACCACAACTTAGCCCTTGATTTACAGTGTTCTAAGGTGAGAATACACGTGTCTTCTGGCCCATCAATTCTAACAGAGCATTTTATCTATTTTCATCTCAATTTCTGGTTTGGATACTAAATTGGCACTTAATTCATAAGCCTGTGTTGAATATGGTTGTTCCATATCCAGCCACATGTACATCCTCCCTAATTATGATGCATCCTTTTAGAGATGGTTTTACAGACAATATAGGAAAATCAATAAGGTATTATATAAATCAGGCTTCATAAAGGTTATACCAGCTGTGTTAAATGCATTGGTTAGTTTTCCTTTTCTTGTTGCTGGTGTTTAATAAAGCTTGTCTTTAAACCAGCTGATCCTTGCACTTTTTTTTGCCAGCAGGTGTGACTGAGGATTACATTTCACTGAGGATTAAGGTCAGTGTTATTGGCTTATCCAGATGTTCTCCTTTTTGAGTCAATTTTAGTAATATTTCCAAACATATGCCTTTCCATGGTTGGTATCGTAACCACACCTTACAGGTAGAAGACTGAGGCTTAAAAACAGCATTGGAGGGCTTCCCTGGTGGCGCAGTGGTTGAGAGTCCGCCTGCCGATGCAGGGGACACGGGTTTGTGCCCCGGTCCGGGAAGATCCCACGTGCCGTGGAGCGGCTGGGCCCGTGAACCATGGCTGCTGAGCCTGCGCGTCCGGAGCCTGTGCTCCGCAACGGGAGAGGCCACAACGGTGAGAGGCGTGTGTACCGCAAAAAAAAAAAAAAAAAAAAAAAAAGCACTGGATACTATGGGAAAAAAGTATGGTTGTTCCTCAAAAAAATTAAAAATAGACTTAGACTTACCATATGATCCAGTAATTCCACTTCTAGGTATATACCCAAAAACATCAAAAGTAGGAACTCAAAGAAATATTTGTTTACCCATATTCAAAGCATTATTCACAATAGCCAAAAGGTGGAAGCAACCCCAGTGCACACTGATGGATGAATGGATAAACAAAATATGGTATATACACATGATGGAATATTACTCAGCCTTAAAAAGGAAGGAAACTAACACATACTACATCATGGATGATCCTGTAGGACATTATGCCAAATGAAATAAGCCAGTCACAGACAGACAAATGCTGAATGACTCCACTTATATGCAGTGACTGGAGTAGTCAAACTCCTACAGACAGAAAGTAAAATGGTGGTTGCCAGGAGCTGGGAGAGAGGGGAGCTGGGAATTAGTGTTTAATGGGTACACAGTTTGTTTTGCAAGATGAAATGAGTCTTGGAGCTGGATGGTGGTGATGGTTGCTAAAACCAGAGAACTATACACTTAAAAATGGTTAAAATAATGGTTAAATAACTTAAAAAATGGTTAAGATAGTGGTAAAAATGTTTTTAAAATCTATTTTTGGCTGTGTTGGGTCTTTGTTGCTGCTTGCAGGCTTTCTCTAGTTGCAGCAAGCGGGGGTTACTCTTGGTTGTGGTGCACGAGCTTCTCATTACGGTGCCTTCTCTTGTTGTGGAGCACAGGCTCTAGGCGTGTGGGCTCAGTAGTTGTGACACATGGGCTCAGTAGTTGTGGCACACGGGCTCTAGAGCGCAGGCTCAGTAGTTGTGGCGCATGGGCTTAGTTGCTCCGCGGCACGTGGGATCTTCCCAGACCAGGGCTTGAACCCGTGTGCCCTGCATTGGCAGGTGGATTCTTAACTACTGCACCACCAGGGAAGCCCCAGTAAAAATGGTTTTATGCTATCTATATTTTACCACAATTTTAAAAAACAGTGATGGATTAACAAACTAAGCAAATGCTTGGGCCACCAAAAATAGGTTTTGAAAATAATCTGATGTTTCAATAAAAGCATCATGGGAAAAATATGATCTTCAACAAATTATGTTACATGTCTTTTAAGACGTAGATTTAAAATTTTTTTTTGAATTATTTGGTAGGGAGGGAAGGGGTATCAATCTTTCTAGGCCCTTGGAGCCTGTAGAGTGGGATTGCCAGATTTAGCAAATAAAAAATATACGATATCATGGAATAGTTAAAAACATGTTCATTGTTTATCTGAAATGCAAATTTAATTGGGTGTCCTGTAGTTTATCTGGCAACCTTACACTAAAGACCTGAATCCTGCCTTGCTGAGAGAGGTTAAGGAACCAGCAGAAGGCCCTGCAGTGAGAGTCAGAGCCAGGTGTCTTAGCTGCAGCCCAGGTTCTTTACCATCACGGGGAGACAGCCAAACCAAGGGTGGCTCTACACATGCTCTGTAAAGGCCAAAGTGGACAGAGCTGGGTGCTCCCTTGAGGGGGCCTTCTAAGAGAGGCCTTGGGAATAGTTATAACCACAAAAGGCCCAAACTCTGTTTTAGCTTTATTAATAAGTTGGGAGGGGGGGAGAGGGGCAAAAGCCCATGGCAACTCTATAACCTGCTGTCTGTCCTGGTTTGGATCTTTTCCTCACCCAGTGTGATGAACCAAGGTCTAGAATGTCTGAGCCGTCATCTCCTGCTGTAGATGGTTTCCATAGAAACATGAACAGAAAGGCCACCCACGGAACAGTGAGGAGGCCCCTTGTGCATTTTCACTGCTGAGATGGCAAATGCCCTTTTCCTAATCCAGCTGTCAAATGAGCTGCCTTAAGTCTGCAGTTGTCTGAATTCCTTAAATTGCCAGATGCTATAGAACAGATGGCACTTCCGCAGTTGCCTGCTACCTTTCCTAATATCTTCATGCAGTTGTTTACTGGGAAGGAACTGCATCAGCCAGGAGGTGCAGATGGCCACAAGTGTTCAGAACATGAGCAAGGTGCAGAAGGACAGGGCCCAGGACCACATTTGTCTTCCTTGTTTATGAAATTAATATCTCTCACAGAAATAGAAATTGAACCTATCACCTTCCATATTATAAAAGCAGGTCATTTCTAAGAGTGGTAGAGACCTCTCTTCAAGTAATCATTTGCAAAGTGCAATCATTTTTCTGAAGCAAATGGAATAGTAGCCATTTTTTTTTAACATCTTTATTGGGGTATAATTGCTTTACAATGGTGTGTTAGTTTCTGCTTTATAACAAAGTGAATCAGTTAAACATATACATATGTTCCCATATCTCTTCCCTCTTGCGTCTCCCTCCCTCCCACCCTCCCTATCCCACCCCTCCAGGCTGTCACAAAGCACTGAGCTGATCTCCCTGTGCCATGCGGCTGCTTCTCACTAGCTATCTACCTTACGTTTGGTAGTGTATATATGTCCATGCCTCTTTCTCGCCCTGTCACAGCTCACCCTTCCCCCTCCCCCATATCCTCAAGTCCGTTCTCCAGTAGGTCTGTGTCTTTATTCCTGTCTTACCCCTAGGTTCTTCATGACATTTTTTTCCCTTAAATTCCATATATATGTGTTAGTATACGGTATTTGTCTTTCTATTTCTGACTTACTTCACTCTGTATGACAGACTCTAGGTCTATCCACCTCATTACAAATAGCTCAATTTCGTTTCTTTTTATGGCTGAGTAATATTCCATTGGATATATGTGCCACATCTTCTTTATCCATTCATCCGATGACAGGCACTTAGGTTGTTTCCATCTCCGGGCTATTGTAAATAGACCTGCAATGAACATTTTGGTACATGACTCTTTGAATTTTGGTTTTCTCAGGGTATTTGCCCAGTAGTGGGATTGCTGGGTCATATGGTAGTTCTATTTGTAGTTTTTTAAGGAACCTCCATAGTGGCTGAAGCAATTCACATTCCCACCAGCAGTGCAAGAGTGTTCCCTTTTCTCCACACCCTCTCCAGCATTTTGTTTCTAGATTTTTTGATGATGGCCATTCTGACTGGTGTGAGATGATATCTCATTGTAGTTTTGACTTGCATTTCTCTAATGATTAGTGATGTTGAGCATTCTTTCATCTGTTTGTTGGCAGTCTGTATATCTTCTTTGGAGAAATGTCTATTTAGGTCTTCTGTCCATTTTTGGATTGGGTTGTTTGTTTCTTTGTTATTGAGCTGCATGAGCTGCTTGTAAATTTTGGAAATTAATCCTTTGTCAGTTGCTTCATTTGCAAATATTTTCTCCCATTCTGAGGGTTGTCTTTTGGTCTTGTTTATGGTTTCCTTTGCTGTGCAAAAGCTTTGAAGTTTCATTAGGTCCCATTTGTTTTTTTTGTTTTTATTTCCATTTCTCTAGGAGGTGGGTCAAAAAGGATCTTGCTGTGATTTATGTCATAGAGTGTTCTGCCTATGTTTTCCTCTAAGAGTTTGATAGTTTCTGGCCTTACATTTAGGTCTTTAATCCATTTTGACCTTATTTTTGTGTATGGTGTTACGGAGTGATCTAATCTCATACTTTTACATGTACCTGTCCAGTTTTCCCAGCACCACTTATTGAAGAGGCTGTCCTTTCTCCACTGTACATTCCTGCCACCTTTATCAAAGATAAGGTGACCATATGTGTGTGGGTTTATCTCTGGACATTCTATCCTGTTCCATTGATCTATCTTTCTGTTTTTGTGCCAGTACCATACTTTCTTGATTACTGTAGGTTTGTAGTATAGTCTTAAGTCAGGGAGCCTGATTCCTTCAGCTCCGTTTTTCGTTCTCAAGATTGCTTTGGCTATCAGGGGTCTTTTGTGTTTCCATACAAATTGTGAAATTTTTTGTTCTAGTTCTGTGAAAAATGCCAGTGGTAGTTTGATAGGGATTGCATTGAATCTGTAGATTGCTTTGGGTAGTAGAGTCATTTTCACAATGTTGATTCTTCCAATCCAAGAATATGGTATATCTCTCCATCTATTTGTATCGTCTTTAATTTCCTTCAGCAGTGTCTTATAATTTTCTGCATACAGGCCTTTTGTCTCCTTAGGTAGGTTTATTCCTAGATATTTTATTCTTTTTGTTGCAGTGGTAAATGGGAGTGTTTTCTTGATTTCACTTTCAGATTTTTCATCATTACTGTATAGGAATGCCAGAGATTTCTGTGTATTAATTCTGTATCCTGCTACTTTACCAAATTCATTGATTAGCTCTAGTAGTTTTCTGGTAGCATCTTTAGGATTCTCTATGTATAGTATCGTGTCATCTGCAAACAGTGACAGCTTTACTTCTTCTTTTCCGATTTGGATTCCTTTTATTTCCTTTTCTTCTCTGATTGCTGTGGCTAAAACTTCCAAAACTATGTTGAATAAGAGTGGTGAGAGTGGGCAACCTTGTCTTGTTCCTGATCTTAGTGGAAATGCTTTCAGTTTTTCACCATTGAGGATGATGTTGGCTGTGGGTTTGTCATATATGGCCTTTATTATGTTGAGGAAAGTTCCCTCTATGCCTACTTTCTGCAGGGTTTTTATCATACATGGGTGTTGAATTTTGTCGAAGGCTTTCTCTGCATCTATTGAGATGATCATATGGTTTTTCTCCTTCAATTTGTTAATATGGTGTATCACGTTGATTGATTTGCGTATATTGAAGAATCCTTGCATTCCTGGAATAAACCCCACTTGATCATGGTGTATGATCCTTTTAATGTGCTGTTGGATTCTGTTTGCTAGTATTTTGTTGAGGACTTTTGCATCTATGTTCATCAGTGATATTGGCCTGTAGTTTTCTTTCTTTGTGACATCCTTGTCTGGTTTTGGTATCAAGGTGATGGTGGCCTCGTAGAAGGAATTTGGGAGTGTTCCTCCCTCTGCTAAATTTTGGAAGAGTTTGAGAAGGATAGGTGTTAGCTCTTCTCTAAATGTTTGATAGAATTCTCCTGTGAAGCCATCTGGTCCTGGTCTTTTGTTCGTTGGAAAATTTTTTTTTTTTTTTTTTTTTTGTAGTACGCGGGCCTCTCACTGTTGTGGCCTCTCCCATTGCGGAGCACAGGCTCTGGACACGCAGGCCCAGCGGCCATGGCTCATGGGCCCTACCGCTCCGCGGCATGTGGAATCCTCCCAGACCAGGGCACGAACCCGTGTCCCCTGCATCGGCAGGCGGACTCTCAACCACTGCGCCACGAGGGAAGCCCTGTTGGAAGATTTTTAATCACCGTTTCAATTTCAGTGCTTGTGATTGGTCTGTTCATAGTTTTTTATTTCTTCCTGATCCAGTCTTGGCAGGTTGTGCATTTCTAAGAATTTGTCCATTTCTTCCAGATTGTCCATTTTATTGGCATAGAGTTGCTTGTAGTAATCTCTCATGATTTTTTGTATTTCTGCAGTGTCTGTTGTTACTTCTCCTTTTTCATTTCTAAATCTATTGATTTGAGTCTTCTCCCTTTTTTTCTTGATGAGTCTGACTAATGGCTTGCCAATTTTGTTTATCTTCTCAAAGAACCAGCTTTCAGTTTTATTGATCTTTGCTATCATTTCCTTCATTTCTTTTTCACTTATTTCTGATCTGATTTTTATGATTTCTTTCCTTCTGCTAACTTTGGGGTTTTTTTGTTCTTCTTTCTCTAATTGCTTTAGGTGCAAGGTTAGGTTTTTTATTCGAGATGTTTCCTGTTTCTTAAGGTAGGATTGTATTGCTGTAAACTTCCCCCTTAGAACTGCTTTAGCTGCATCCCATAGGTTTTGGGTCGTTGTGTCTCCATTGTCATTTGTTTCTAGGTATTTTTTGATTTCCTCTTTGATTTCTTCAGTGATCACTTCGTTATTAAGTAGTGTATTGTTAAGCCTCCATGTGGTTGTGTTTTTTACAGATCCTTTCCTGTAATTGATATCTAGTCTCATGGCGTTGTGGTTGGAAAAGATACTTGATACAATTTCAATTTTCTTAAATTTACCAAGGCTTGATTTGTGACCCAAGATATGATCTATCCTGGAGAGTGTTCCATGAGCACTTGAGAAAAATGTGTATTCTGTTGTTTTTGGATGGAGTGTCCTATGAATATCAATTAAGTCCATCTTGTTTAATGTATCATTTAAAGCTTGTGTTTCCTTATTGATTTTCATTTTGGATGATCTGTCCATTGGTGAAAGTGGGGTATTAAAGTCTCCTACTATGAATGTGTTACTGTCGATTTCCCCTTTTATGGCTGTTAGTATTTGCCTTATGTATTGAGGTGCTCCTATGTTGGGTGCATAAATATTTACAATTGTTATATCTTCTTGGATCGATCCCTTGATCATTATGTAGTGTCCTTCTTTGTCTCTTCTAATAGTCTTTATTTTAAAGTCTATTTTGTCTGATACAAGAATTGCTACTCCAGCTTTCTTTTGGTTTCCATTGCATAGAATATCTTTTTCCATCTCCTTACTTTCAGGCTGTATGTGTCTCTAGGTCTGAAGTGGGTCTCTTGTAGACAGCATATATATGGGTCTTGTTTTTGTATCCAGTCAGCCAATCTGTGTCTTTTGGTGGGAGCATTTAGTCCATTTACATTTAAGGTAATTATCAATATGTATGTTCCTATTCCCATTTTCTAAATTGTTTTGGGTTTGTTGTTATAGGTCTTTTCCTTTTCTTGTGTTTCTTGTCTAGAGAAGTTCCTTTAGCATTTGTTGTAAAGCTGGTTTGGTGGTGCTGAACTCTCTCAGCTCTTGCTTGTCTGTAAAGGTTTTAATTTCTCCATTAAATCTGAATGAGATCCTTGCTGGGTAGAGTAATCTTGGTTGCAGGTTTTTCTCCATCACTTTAAATATATCCTGCAGTCCTTTCTGGCTTGCAGAGTTTCTGCTGAGAGGTCAGCTGTTAACCTTATGGTGATTCCCTTGTGTGTTATTTGTTGTTTTTCCCTTGCTGCTTTTAATGTGCTTTCTTTGTATTTAATTTTTGCCAGTTTGATTAATATGTGTCTTGGCATATTTCTCCTTGGATTTATCTTTGTATGGGACTCTCTGTGCTTCCTGGACTTGATTAACTATTTCCTTTCCCATATTAGGGAAGTTTTCAAGTATAATCTCTTCAAATATTTTCTCAGTCCCTTTCTTTTTCTCTTCTTCTTTTGGAACCCCTATAATTCGAATGTTGGTGCGTTTAATATTGTCCCAGAGGTCTCTGAGACTGTCTTCAGTTCTTTTCATTCTTTTTTCTTTATTCTGCTCTGCAGTAGGTATTTCCACTATTTTATCTTCCAGGTCACTTATCCTTTCTTCTGCCTCAGTTATTCTATTATTGATCCCGTCTAGAGGATTTTTAGTTTCATTTATTGTGTTGTTCATCGTTGCTTGTTTCATCTTTATTTCTTCTAGGTCCTTGTTAAATGTTTCTTGCATTTTGTCCATTCTATTTCCTTGGATCATCTTTACTATCATTATTCTGAATTCTATTTCAGGTAGACTGCCTATTTCCTCTTCATTTGTTAGGTCTGGTGCATTTTTATCTTGCTCCTTCATCTGCTGTGTGTTTCTGTCTTCTCATTTTGCTTATTTACTGTGTTTGGGGTCTCCTTTTTGCAGGCTGCAGGTTCGTAGTTCCCGTTGTTTTTGATGTCTGTCTCCAGTGGCTAAGGTTGGTTCAGTGGGTTGTGCAGGCTTCCTGGTGGAGGGGACTAGTGCCTGTGTTCTGGTGGATGAGGCTGGATCTTGTCTTTCTGGTGGGCAGGTCCACGTCTGGTGGTGTGTTTTGGGGTGTCTGTGGACTTACTATGATTTTAGGCAGCCTCTCTGCTAATGGGTGGGGTTGTGTTCCTGTCTTGCTAGTTGTTTGGCATAGGTTGTCCAGCACTGTAGCTTGCTGGTCGTTGAGTGAAGCTGGGTGCTGGTGTTAAGATGGAGGTCTCTGGGAGATTTTCACTGTTTGATATTATGTGGGGCTGGGAGGTCTCTTGTTGACCAGTGTCCTGAAGTTGACTCTCCCACCTCAGAGGCAGAGCCCTGACTCCTGGCTGCAGCACCAAGAGCCTTTCATCCACACGGCTCAGAATAAAAGGGAGAAAAAGTAGAGAGAGTTAGTAGAAGAAGGAAGGGAGGGAGGGAGGGAGGGAGGGAGGGAGGAAGCAAGGAAGGAGGAAGGAAGGAAGGAAGGAAGGAAGGAAGGAAGAAAAAAAGGAGGGAAGGAAGGAAGGAGGGAAGGAAGGAAGGAAGAAAAAGAAAGAAAAGAAAGAAGGAAAGAAGGCAAGAAAGGAGGGAGGGAGCAAGGAAGGAAGGAAGGAAGGAGGGAAGGAAGGAAAAAGAAAAGATACAGTAAAATAAAATATAATAAAGTTATTGAATTAAAAAATAATTATTTAGGAAAAAAAAGGGACAGATAGAACCTTAGGACAAATGGTGGAAGCAAAGCTATCCAGACAAAATCTTACACAAAAGCATACACATACACCCTCACTGAAAGAGGTAAAGGAGAAAAAATCATAAATCTTGCTCTCAAAGCCCACCTCCTCAATTTGGGATGATTCGTTGTCTATTCATGTATTCCACAGATGCAGGGTACATCAAGTTGATTATGGACCTTTAATCTGCTGCTTCTGAGGCTGCTGGGAGAGATTTCCCTTTCTCTTTGTTCTCACAGCTCCCAGGGGCTCAGCTTTGGATTTGGCCCCGCCTCTGCGTGTAGGTCGCTGGAGGGCGTGTTTTTTGCTCAGACAGGATGGAGTTAAAGGAGCCGTTGATTCCGGGGCTTTGGCACACTCAGGCCGCGGGGTAGGGAGGGGCACGGCGTGCGGGGCAGGCCTGTGGCGGCAGAGGCCGGCATGACGTTGCAGCAGCCTGAGGCCCGCCGTGCATTCTCCTGGGGAAGTTGTCCCTGGATCCTGGGAACCTGGCTGTGGCGGGCTGCACAGGCTCCCCGGAAGAGGGGTGTGGATAGTGACCTGTGCTTGCACACAGGCCCCTTGGTGGCGGCAGCAGCAGCCTTAGCGTCTCCCGCCTGTCTCTGGGGTCCGTGCTTTTAGCCGCGGCTTGCGCCCGTCTCTGGGACCCGCGCTTTTAGCTGTGGCTCGCGCCCGTCCTTGGGGTCCGCGCTTTTAGCCGCGGCTCACGTCCGTCTCTGGTCCATGCTTTTAGCCACGGCTCGCGCCCGTCTCTGGAGTTCCTTTAAGCAGCGCTCTTAAGCCCCTCTCCTCGCGTACCAAGAAACAAAGAGGGCAGAAAAAGTCTCTTGCCTCTTAGGCAAGTGCAGACTTTTCCCCGGACTCCCTCCCGGCTAGCCGTGGTGCACTAACCCCTTCAGGCTGTGTTCACGCCGCCAACCCCAGTCCTCTCCCTGCGCTCCGACCGAAACCCAAGCCTCAGCTCCCAGCCCCGCCTGCCCCGGCGGTTGAGCAGACAAGCCTCTCAGGCTGGTGAGTGCCGGTCAGCACCAATCCTCTGTGCGGGAATCTCCCCGCTTTGCCCTCCGCACCCCTGTTGCTGTGCTCTCCTCCGCGGCTTCGAAGCTCCCCCATCTGCTTCCCGCAGTCTCTGCCCGCGAAGGGGCTTCCTAGTGTGTGGAAACCTTTCCTCCTTCACAGCTCCCTCCCACTGGTGCAGGTGCCATCCCTATTCTTTTGTCTCTGTTTTTTTTTTTTTTCTTTTGCCCTACCCAGGTACGTGGGGAGTTTCTTGCCTTTTGGGAGGTCTGAGGTCTTCTTCCAGCATTCAGTAGGTGTTCTGTAGGAGTTGTTCCACGTGTAGATGTATTTCTGGTGTATCTGTGGGGAGGAAGGTGATCTCCGCGTCTTAGTCTTCCGCCATCTTCCCAGCCAGTAGCCATTTTGACTCCAGCCACAGCTGCAGAGCAAAACTAAATTATATTTGCAGGGAATTAAATGATCCTTCAGAGATCTTAGTTTAAAACTGCTTAGTTCGTTAAAATGTATTTATGGCTTTAAAATTTTCCTTCTTCTGGAATTTACACACATTCTCCCAGAAAAAGTAGCTGATCAAGGAAAACTGTTTCATCCCAAGGAGTGAAAATAAAATTAACAGTAAAGGAAGAACTAACTAGTTATGATGCCACTTTCTTTTCTTTTGTCTTGCAAAATACTCTGTTAGGTTAGGTCCTTACCAAACAAGGATATAGCTAGAGGAGGCTCTGCCTTCTTCCTGTGTTCCCTTTGCCTGTGACTTGCTGGAGTCTGTTCAAAGTGCTTTTGGGGCAAACAGCTGGTGCCCTCAGCTGGAACGTACCCAGTAGTATTATTGAATACATGTTCTTTTTAGGAACTGGAGCTTAAAATCTTGATAAAGAAATGGAAGTATTCATACTCTGCTCTAATCTATTATCGTCTATAGTGATATTTTATTTTTTAAAAGCTCAAAATGCAAAACATGAAATACTGTCAAGTAATCAATAGAATATTCAACATTTTAAAAGTTTCATTTAAAAAACTTTAAAGAAAGAGCCAGTGAATTCAATTTACATTTTAAACTATTTAATAGAGGTATTTGTTGTACATGTGGTTTTAGTTTTAGAGTTTTTAGAGAAAAAAATTTCTCTCTGGAAACATTTAACCTGAGTTGGAAATGAAATCTGAACTAAAGGTTTTAATCCACCAAATAATTTTCCTCAAAATATAAATGATGATTCCCAATTGAGGAGTTCCCCAAAGTTCAGGACTCAGTCCCAGGACAGGAATGAGGGAAAACTCCTTGTAGGTCAAAAGCTGTGCTGAAGTCATAGGATTGCACTTGTGGGCCCTTAACTAGAGTGAGTTTTCTCAAACAGCCCCGGAAGGAGGTCTGGCTGCTCAGGCAGTTTTGCTTTACATCAGCTGTTTAGGAAAGAAGAGAAGATAGTGTTAAATTTTGCTAAATAACATAGGTAGCACAACAGGAACAAAAATAACTTCTTGTGGTTTCCAGATCAAAATTAGAAGAATATTTTTCTACATAAGTGGCTTCAGTGATAGCAGAATTCATAGAAAACTATTAATAAACAATGTTAAGGTATAGTGACTTAAAAAGTCATAAAAGGGATTTTTATTTTATTAACGTTTGTATCAATTACTTGGAACATCTAGAATGCATAATTTGAATCCAAAAAGCGATGTGAGAGGATAAGACACATTTTTTATCCTCTAAAATGATTCCCAACTTGGGGGTCATCTGAGAAGATGTTTCTCAGTGAAGTCATCCAGCTTCCTGTACATCACATCTGATGTTCTCGGAGTCTTACCTAGTGATTACCTTATATGTGTAGATTATTTTAATTTTTCCAAGAATTCCTAGGAATTTGAAATAGACTTTCTAAAATGGTAAAGGATTTATCACCCAAGCCATGTATTTTTCTTCATCCCTATTCTATATCCACATGAACTAAGACTTTCCCCAGTGGCAATGCCCCTCAAAAGTGAATGAGCAGAGCAGACGACATACGCACCAGGATAGCCACCAACATAAATGGGATTGTTGGTGTCAGCAGAGGTAGACTGGGTGTGTAGACTTTCAGCTCGAACTGCATTCCCATCGACAATCAGAACCACGCGATGTTTGCTTTTGTTTGCCTGAAGTGTGTGCCATCTTCCATCACAGAGAGTATTGGGAGCACTGGGTTCGTATGTGGCCGTTATCCTACCAGCACCATTGTTAACGTGAAACAAGAGCTAAACAAACAATAGACACAAGCAAATATCTTGGTGAATTTTTCCCTATTTAAGGAAACCAGTCCATTCACATAATGTTCTTGGAGTGCAAAACATCAGAGCATTCTTCTAAAAAGGAGGGCTAACTATGAAAAACAAACAATGGTTTTGAAAAATAGCCTCTTAAGGATTCTGATGCTATCCTATGCCCGAGGTTTCAGAATGGAAAATGCCCACCTCCATGGGAACAAGCCTGAGCCACGATCTTAGCATTGCAGCCTCAGATCAGTGCCTCATTTTCAGCACAACAGGAGTGCATGGGTTTACTGAGGGTGTCAGTTCCTAGAAGTTGCTATAGCACCTGTGAAGGAACATTTACTAACTCCCTTCTGACAAACCACAGATGCTCTACTACAGCAAGTGGTAGCACAAAAAACTGGAGACCTGCAGAAGGTGAGAGGGAAGAATTGTGACTATCCTGTTGTAAGGTTCTTATGCTATATGTGAAGCTACTCATTTCAAGGTAGACTGTGACAAATTAAAGAGATATACTGTAAAGACTTGGGCAACCACCAGAAATATTTTTAAAAGAACAATAAATAATAAGCTAATAATAGAAGTAAAATATACAGTACGTCAGAAATTACATTTTTGCAACTTACACTTATGATAACATTTTTCAGATGTCACATAAAAATGTGCAAATGGGGCTTCCCTGGTGGCGCAGTGGTTAAGCATCTGCCTGCCAAGGTGGGGGATGCGGATTCGAGCTCTGGTCTGGAAAGATCCCACATGCCACGGAGTAACTAAGCCCATGAGATGCAACTACTGAGCCTGTGCTCTAGAGCCTGTGAGCCACAGCTACTGAAGCCCGCGCGCCTGGAGCCTGTGCTCCACAACAAGAGAAGCCCCTGCAATGAGAAGCCCGCACACGGCAGCAAGGAGTAGCCCCCGCTCGCCAGAACTAGAGAAAGCCCGCACGCAGCAGCAAAGACCCAACGCAGCCAAAAATAAATAAATAAAATAAAAAATTTTTAAATGTACAAATGGATAAAAAAATTTTCAAAATTCTTTTGAAGTACAGCTAAGAAAAGATGTTGGCTATAAGCCACAGTGCAGAGCGTCAGCAATAGGATGTAAAGGCACTTTTGTTTCAACATGAAGATGACATAAAGGGGGAGAAGAGGTGAAGGACTTGTGACTTATTGTATCCTCCCCACCCCCATTCTAGGATATCCTAGGGGCCAAAGTCCCAGTGGGGAGTAAGTAGGGAAATGCGAGAAACAAGCTAATAAGTTTGGGAGAATCAAGAGACTTGTTCCTTGCCTTCTAGGAGGCAGTAAGTAGCTCAGGAAGAGTCAAGCATCATAGTCCCACAACATGAGTTGACCACAGTGCAGTAAAAGTGCATTAGGGAGAGAGAGGACCCGAGAGACCACCACCTTGACTCCCCATGTCTGATGAGTGGTATAGCAGACCTTCCCAAGTTCTCATCTGGCCCTCTGGGGATAAGGAAGTTATAGAAAACAATTATGTTTTTGTATTAAAAAAATTAGACTGTTGTGCATCCATCTTATGGAATACTCTGCAATAAAAAGAAATGAACTGTCTTCGACATTCACAACAAACCTGGATGAACTGCCAGGAAATGAGACTGTAAAAAGCCAATCTCAAGAGAATACATACTACATGACTTACTTTATGTAACAGTTGTGAAATAACAATCAGAGCGACAGAAAGCAGATCAGTGGTTGCCAGGGGTGAGGGAAGCAGGGAGAGTCGGCGTGGATATGGAGGTGGTGCCTTGAGGGAGCCTTGTGGTAATGGTACCACTGTCCTGATTGTGGTGGTTACATGAAGCTACGCGTGTGATAAAACTGTGAAGAGCTACACACACTCTGGTAAACACGTATAACTAGCGTAACTGAATAACCTCTGCGGATTGAGCCAATGTCAGTTTCATAGATTTGATATACTAGTTATGCAGGATGCTAACCCTGGAGAAACCTAGGTGAAGGGCGCACAAGGACCTCCCTGTACATTACATTGCAGCTTCTATCATCTATAATGATTTCCAAATAAAAAGTTAACCAATATTAGGGAGAGTGGGGCATTAGGTTGGTAACTTACTTTCAGATGGTTTTCAGGGGAAAAAAAAGTTTTTTGTATTGTAGTTGCAGTTTTGCTTTACATTTAATTTCGAAAATATAAAAGAAATTATTTTTTAAAAGCTTTTTTAGAATTATCTTTTTAAATATTAATCAGCCTTTTCTCCATTCCACTAAAGTGAATAATTGGAAATTTGGTTCTAGATATGTCTACTGTTTTTTAACTGCTCTGTCTCTGACACTGGGGTGAGGCGGGGGGACCCCATCCAGATTCAGCACCCACCTTGCCATTTACAATCTCTAATCCGATGGCATCCACTTTGGCACTGCTGATCCCCAGGAGGACACCATTCTCTGAGGAGGTACGAAACTCCAGCGTAATGTTCACATCTGATCGTACTTTGTAGCCTTCTTTGACTGAAAAACCAAGGAAGACCCCCAGTTGGTGGTGAGGCCTGCCCTGCCCAGGAAGGCCCAGGCTCAGAATGGCCTCAGGCTGGGCTGGCTGGCTGTGCATTTGGGCTCCTGATGAGGGTCAGGAGAGGTGGCTCCACCTCTTTCTCTGAATCCAGCTCCACCCCCACCAGCAAGTCATTTCCAACCCCCGAGCCTCAGCTTGCACCTCTGTAGGATGAAGCTGACTAAAGTTGAGGTAGGCACATCCTCCCAGCTACAGCCATACAGCCATGTGGGTAAAAAAAAATTACAAGGGATTTGATCCGTGTAACTCCATCATCATCTATCCAGGAAGAATGCACTTTATTTTCCCAATATCTACTTACTGGGTATGTCATTATTTGCTGAGTATATTAGTCGGAGTCCACACTAGGCTTTTTTTTAATTGAATGAATTTTTCATTCAGGTGATAAAAAAGCTGAGATAGGTTAGGGATATTAGCAATAGCAGGCAGTTGTTACCGTGCCCAGGGCTGAAGGAAAAATGGGAGAAGGTGGTGCTAACTAGATCTTGGAAGCACAGAGTGAAGGAAGGAAGCCTGCTGGCTTTCCCCTCCTCCCTCCCAACCTCAGTCTTCCACTAGAGCCTTCCTGGAAGCCAGGGCAAAGGAGCCCAGAAATTAGTTCTCTGTGATAGAAAGAACAGGGCCAGAGAAGCACGGTTCTGAGTGCAAACAGGAAGTTAATCAGCAAATCAAACATCTAAAATGGGGAGAGAATGTAAGATATAGTACAAGGGATAGTTCTAAGCCTTGAGGACTTTACATTCTAAGGCATTTTAGAGATTTACATTCCTCTACTTATAACTGATTAATATTTCAACAACCTAAATGGGGTTAATTTCTTCATCAAATCTGACTCACATTTGGCTGGCTGGTCCAGACATTTTATGCTACTGATTTTGAATTCAAAGGTCCTAATTAACTTGGACAGGGAAAGTATGCCTTATGTAAATTTGGGGAAAGTACAGATGAAACCAGCACCACACGTTGCACTCCGTCTGGAATGGCACCACCCCTGGTGGGAGGAAGCCACCTGGATAGCATAAGAGGTGAGAAGGCTTTTACGCTAGAAGCTGAGAAACCAGAATACACTACAACATTTCACGAAACATGGTCTTGCTGCAGCTTGTGCAGTGGGTCCTGTCCTATCATATAGTTCTTGGACCCATATCATCTTAGGAGTGCAGGTGCGTCCCAGAGATTTCTTTCGAGATTGTTGATTATACATACCAAGGGCTGCATATCCACTTCCTTCAAAGAAAGTTCCTTCCTGGGCTGCTGCATAGCACCTGTTTACTGCAAATGCAGACACTGGGCTGTCCTTGTCCAGCTGTTTGCTGTTCACTGTCACCTCCCCAATGCAAGCAGGGATGCTGTGGGTGATCTAAGCCAAATGATGCAGGAGTAGATGATGGTGAGGACAGTGAGAAGGGCAAGCACAAATTTTCCCTACACGTCAACAAAACACATTAAAATACTGCCTTTCGGTTTTAAAAATCTAATTGCCACAGTACTTCACATGAATGTCTTAACTTAAAGCTACTATAATGTAGTAAAAGGGTTTTATATTATTTTGAGTAAGTATTATGGAAATTAAGAATGTGGGGTAATTAAGAATGTGGGGTTTTCTAATCTGCAAATACAAATTTGCCAGACTTTCCTGCACTGTACTGGGGCTAAGTGGCTGTAGAAAGGGAACTGTTTGTTAACTAACCAGCAGGAAGGCTGGTTGGGCTTCAATGAGGAGCTCCAACACACAATCTAGGAATGTGGATTGAAAGGCTTGCATCTTGCAGCCAAGCCCTGGGCGCAAACAAGATAATTTAAACATAAATATATTCCTCCACAAAACAAACACAACCACAGTAAAGGCAAAATGGGCCCAGAGAGAAAATGCTGCTTACATTTCCAATGTTCCTGGCCCTGTACTCGGAGGGAAGGCCTCCTAGGTACAACTTTCCTTCCACATCCAACGTGGTAGCATCTCCCGCTGTGGTCACCATGGGCGATTCCTGGCCATCAACTGTCATGAAGCCCTTCCTTTTAAAGTACTCTGTCTTGACCTAGAGCGATGTGAAAACATGCATAATTTCTAAGGAATCTGAGAAATAGCAGTAATAACCTGAATGAAATCCTAAAGGTATGGCTCAGGTTTTCACACAGTTGGTGTTGAGAGGAGGCTGAGCCTGGAGCCGGTTAGAACACAGTGTGCTCCAAAAACAGAAATATAGATCAATGGAACAGGATAGAAAGCCCAGAGATAAACCCATGCACCTATGGGCAACTAATCTATGACAATGGAGGCAAGGATATACAATGGAGAAAAGACAGCTTCTTCAATAAGTGGTGCTGGGAAAGCTGGACAGCTACAGGTAAAAGAATGAAATTAGAACACTCCCTAACACCATACACAAAAATAAACTCAAAATCGATTAGAGACCTAAATGTAAGACCAGACACTATAAAACTCTTAGAGGAACACATAGGAAGCACACTCTGACATAAATCACAGCAAGATCTTTTTTGATCCACCTCCTAGAGTAATGGAAATAAAAACAAAAATAAACAAACGGGACCTAATGAAACTTAAAAGCTTTTACAAAACAAAGGAAACTACAAACAAGACAAAAAGACAACCCTCAGAATGGGAGAAGATATTTGCAAATGAATCAACGGACAAAGGATTAATCTCCAAAATATATAAACAGCTCATGCAGCTCAGTATTAAAAAAACAAACAACCCAATCCAAAAATGGGCAGAAGACCTAAATAGACATTTCTCCAAAGAAGCCATACAGATGGCCAAGAGGCACATGAAAAGCTGCTCCACATCACTAGTTATTAGAGAAATGCAAATCAAAACTACAATGAGGTATCACCTCACACCAGTTAGAACGGGCATCATCAGAAAATCTACAAACAACAAATGCTGGAGAGGGTGTGGAGAAAAGGGGACCCTCTTGCACTGTTGGTGGGAATGTAAACTGATACAGCCACTATGGAGGTTCCTTAAAAAACTAAAAATAGAATTACCATATGACCCAGCAATCCCACTACTGGGCATATATCCTGAGAAAACCATAATTCAGAAAGACACATGCACCCCAGTGTTCACTGCAGCACTATTTACAATAGCCAGGTCATGGAAGCAATCTAAATGCCCATCGACAGACGAATGGATAAAGAAGATGTGGTACATATATACAACGGAATATTACTCAGCTATAAAAAGGAACGAAACTGGGTCATTTGTAGAAACATGGATGAATCTAGGGACTGTCATACAGAGTGAAGTCAGTCAGAAAGAGAAAAACAAATATTGTATACTAACGCATATATGTGGAACCTAGAGAAATGGTATAGATGAACAGGTTTGCAGGGCAGAAACTGAGACACAGATGTAGAGAACAAACGTATGGACACCAAGGGGGGAAAGTGGTGGGGATCGAGGGGTGGTGGTGTGATGAATTGGGCGATTGGGATTGACGTGTATACACTGATATACACTGTATAAAATGGATAACTAATAACCTGCTGTATAGAAAAAAACAAATTAAATTAAAAAAAAAAAAGGAATACGGCATGCTCCAGAGTTCTAGTCACAAGAACACAAATGCCATGATGTCAGGTTTGGCCCATTCATGCCACCCTGGGCTTGATTTACTTCTCGTCAAGCCAAGGACATTTCTGGTGCCTTTTTTTCATTTACCAATGTTTGCTGAGTGCCTACTAAGTGTCAGGCACTGAGTGAGGCCCTGGGGATATTTCCAGAAGCAGAAAAGGTCCCTGCCCGCAAGGAGTCTACATTCTATGGGGCAGATGTCAGACACAAAGCAAGCTGGAAATCAAAGGGGATGATCCCAGTACCGTGAAATGGAGTGGACACTAGGGACACGTGGAGCAAAACTCAGAACGAGTGATCACAGCTTCCTGAGAGCGTACCGTGTGCCACTGGCCATCACTGAGCAGCGCAGGGTGCGAGACTTTTGTCCTGCCCTTCCCAAGATCGAACATGAAGTGGAGGCGGCCCCCGTGCAGCTGCAGCATGGCGTAGTCAACCTGGTTTTGATGAGCCATGTAGTAAACCAGGCCACTGGAGGCGAACGTTCGGATACTTAGCTGGACCAAGAACCTGGAGGGAAGCAAGAGCTCAGCTCTCAGGGATATGCTTTCACTTTTACTCTTTAACCTCAAAGAGAGACCCCAATAAGTGTTTCAACATTTATATTTAACATCTCAGGTCATTCATTCCTTCATTTACTTGTTATCCATTCATTCAACTCATGGTTACTGCGTACCTCCACCTGCCAGGAACGGTTGTAGGAGCAGAGGATCAAGCAGTGAACCGAGGAAGGTCCCTTCCCCACTGAAACTAATACCAGAAATATATCAGAGGGTTAAAACTGGGGCATGTGAAGGCCCAAGTGGTGGCTACATTAAGTAGTCAGGGCAGGCGACTCTGAAAGATGGTTATTTCTGAGATCTGAAGGAAAGACAGGAGGAAGCCCCACAGACGTCTGCAGGAAAGGCCTGCATTTCGTTTTCAGACAGTGCAGAGTATGTGAAAACAACCGGTTGATTCTGGTGGTCGGCCAGGAATCCCCAAGGGGGCCATGTGGGAGACGGCCCCACATAGAGGTGGAGGAAGGTTTCGTCTGGGTGTCTTCCCACAGAAGGGAGCACAGGGTCACTGAGGCACACGGGGACAGGGGAAGGAGAGCGTGGCGGATTTCAGTTTAAGTGCAGTGGGAAGTCACGGGAGGGTTTTAAGAAGGGGGATGGGCATGGCTGGACTTACATCTTAAAAAGAACCTGTGATGCGAAAAGCAAATCAGATGGGGCCAGGGTGACAGCAGGTGTCAGGCTGGCAGCTGTTACAAGAGTCCACAGAGGCCAGGTTGGGGCTCAGACCAGGGTGGTTGGGGGGCGGGAACGCGGAGGAGGTTAGTTAACACATGAAATTTTCTGGATGAAGAAGCCTCAGGACTTGCTAAGGGACTGAATTTGGAGAGCAAGGAAAGGAACAAGCTCTAGATGTGGGCCTTGGGCAGCCAGGTGAATGGTGGTGACGCCTACAGAAATGCAGGTTTCGGGGAGACGGTGAATTCTCTCTGGGTGCACTGAGGCTGAGAGGCCTGTCCCCATCCACGTGGATATGTCCAGGTGGTTGGGTGTACAGCCCGAGTTCTAGGTGGAGCTCAGAGCTAGTGATGTGGATGCTGGTGCGAATAGATGGCATTTCACAGCCACTGGAACACAGAAGGCGCCGTGGAGGGGAGGTGGGAGGGGCGCTGCCCCCTCTGATAGCAGAGGAGCCGGAGGAGGAGACTGAGCAGCGGGCGGGGCAGGGGTGAGGGGAGCGTGGCGCCTCGGCTGTGAAGGACGCAGAGGGGCCCGGGGCGCTGATGCCGCTGAGCGCCTGGAGGGGGCGGCACCACCACGCACGGACGTGGCCGCAGCAGGGCTCCGACGACCTGGCGAGGAGCGAGGCGAGGCTGACCGGGTGGGGAGAGGAGGGAATGGGAGGTGGGGAAAGACAGACAGCCACGTACGGCAACTCTTCCAAGATGTTCCACTGTGAAGCAGAGCCAGGATATTGAGTGGGGTGGGCTGGGATGTGCAGTGTACCAGAGCATTTGTTTTAAAAGTTAGGAACTCCTAGAGAGGAAGTCGGCGCAGTGGTCACAAGCACCTGGGTGGGAGTCTGAGCAGGTGCCTCAATTTCCTGGTCTATAAAATGAAGATAATACCCTCCTCACAGGATAATTATGAGGACTAAGTTGGGGTTTGTGTGTAAAATACCGAGACGGTCTCTGGTACAAGTGTTTGCTCCTTGGTCTCCCTGATGACGGGGTGATGGAGGTGATTCTGTGTGCTGACAGGATCAGGTACGAAAGAGGGAGAAATGGATGCTGCCCGTGTCCTGGGAGGAGGGGTGACAGCTCCAGTGGGCAAGACGAGGACCCTTCCTCCATGTGGCAGGGGAGGGGCGGGGGGACAGAGGCAGGATGCTCCTTCTGATGGTGGACAGAACGGGCTCGCTCTTCTCAGTGACGCAAGACAGCAGCTGGGGCATGAAGGGAGCTGTGGGGATGCATAGTTTTGAAAGAAGAGAAGCAGCTGCGAAAAATAAAAAATGTGAAGCTATTAGAGACGTATACTGGCTTCCCATACATTTGGAGTTTGGAGGCTCCATCTGAGATCTGTGGCCACAGCTTTAAAGTCAAACCAGGTAGAAACAAGAGACGCATCTCTGCAGCCCTGACCACCAGCTTGGGTTCTGGCATGGATTAGGCCCTGTATGGGCTTTACCTGGGGTCACAGTGAAGAGGAGAGGGTTAAGGGAGTTTGCAGAGGAATACCTGTAATAAAGGCATCAAACCTATCTGGGTAAGGGGGTAAACTGTGCTGTGGGAGATAGAAAAAGGGTGATGATGCTGAGAAAGCATGAGGGCTCAGGGGTCTTGATGCGGTTGAGGGACTGCTGGAGCCGGAAGTAAGGAGGAGGAAGAGGGTTTCGTAGGATGCTTAAGGTAGAGGTTGTGGAGGTGGGGTGGGTACTTATGTAGTACTCAAGGGTGTGAGCGTGGGAGAGGGTGGCTCAGAGGGAAGGACGAAAAGACAGATCTAAGCCAGAGGACCTCAAAGATGAGGTGCTGGGCGGCTGCTGAACTCATGGGGAACGATGGCAGGGGCTGCAGAGAGAAGACGCTGAGCCGAGATGTGTACTGGGGCGGTGAGCTCAGATGACACGGCAGAGGCACAAGAGCGTGGCAGGTGCGGACCTCAGGGCTGAGCCACAGGAAGAGCAGGGAGGACTGTGGGTCCTCGGCCATGAGATCCCTGGGATGTGAGCTGGCTTCACTGAACGGAGAAGGGTACCTGGGACAGGCATGTGTGAGGGCCGGGGGAACGTGCAGACTGGTGTGGGTGTGGCACCAGGAATTTGGGGGCACAGTGAAAGTTTGGGTAGGCAGTTTCATCAGATTAGTGAATACTTACTGTAGAATGGGGTTCGAAGGCCAGATGATAGATACAGAGAACCTGGGATTCCAGAAGGAAGGGGGATTTAGATACCTACATGCTTTCCTACATACACACAGACAGGCAGCAACCAGCCATCATCAAGATGGGGTAAAGACAAACCACAGCACCCCACTTAATCACGTTTAAGCATCTGAGGTCCACAGAGGCTGCCTTCCCCTCTTTGCCTTCTCACTGCTGCCCTGTGGTGGCAAGTTGAACACTCCATGGTGAAACACAGGAAGCTTCTTCTAGAAAAGACCCATTGCTGAAGAATACGTCCTGGACTCATCTAGCAGTGAGATACCTCATGAGGACGTTAGAGCAATGCCTACCTCTTTCTGACAGCCAGCTGATTAAAGGGCAGCACCAAGTGGCTGCCTCCTGCGAGGCCGAACTGGCGGGCGTTGGGGACGTACTCTGGGGCTCTGTCCACGGCACACAATTCCTGTAAGACATGCACATGGTTCTCAGCCACACACGACCAGGACCCCCACTAACACTGACGCGTTTTTCCACGAGGGAAACATCTCAGAAGCAACTGTGTCAGAGCACCAGCAACAAACACACAGCACCGATTTTACCTTCTTTGCTTCGAACAGTTTACTACATATCCCTTTATCTCTCTGAGAAGGCAATTAGAGTCTTTGTTTTTCACCTCAGCCCCACTCAAGTTCACCTAAATTCCCATGAATTTTCATCAGGTCTAAGGGGCAAAGGCCTTGCTCTGCACCCCTGTGCCCCTGAAACCCCTGCTCTGGGGAGGGCCTGAGGATGTCAGCGGTTACAGGAGCACCTGCCTCACAACTACCGGGCAGCTGTAAGTGCCCACAGGTGACAGGCCAAGCCAGTTCCACCCAGACAGGAGCGGGTGCAGCCAGAAGGAGCTGGCCTGAGGGCCAGGTGCCCTGACTCCGGACCAAGTGAGGCCTTAGACTCAGTTTTCCAGGTTGGTGGACGGATGCTACCAAGACAACTGTCCTGAACTCAAAGATGGGCCCTGCTTGCACAGTACTGCTTTTGTGTGATTGTGCCATCTAAATCAGAGGGTAAACTTTCAACTAAGGAAGTAGAGAAATCAGAAAAGGGAAAGAATAGTGAAAACTGACAATGGCTGCTGTTAAAAATACTTGGTCAAACTGGCTTTTCCTAGATGAATCACATCTTTTTTTTTAAAGCAACAATGATACGTACGATGGCCTATATAAATACTTATTTTCATGTTTCTGACTAAATCCAAAGTGATACTGAGTCCTTATAAAGCCTCTGCCTCAGAGCTGGCTGTGTGGCAACCAAAAGACGCACCCGAGCATTAGAGCTTGCAGCTCGGGACACTCTGCCATGTCTGATACGCTGTTTTCTCAGACAGCCATCCCGCTTGCCCCACTGCTTCTCATCACAGGGGTGACCCTGTAACTCTCCCAGATTCCTTTGGAAAGTGGCTTCCAGCTGGTTCATCCAGCCAATGGAAGGCAGTGCTGGGAGGCTGGAGAGTGAATGGGAGAAGCCGCATGTCTCTCCCTCCTTCCTGCCTCCCTGGCAGGGCCTGTCTTCTCTGTGCTCCAGCGCCCACTGGGAGACGCTCTGCTCAGACTCGCTCCCTGGGCAGCCCCGGCTCTTCCCTCTGCTCCTGCGGCTTTATCATGAGGTCCCCATTTTAATGTCCTCTGGGTGGTGCTCTTTTTTTCTGACTGGACCTGAACCATAGAATTAAAGAAAGCCCTTCTTACTGGACTTGGTAAAGGCTGGGGCTCTGGCAGGAGTTCGCCGTCCTCTCCGTGGAGAGCCAGCTTTGGCCGTTCTGAGAGCAAGCAGGAGTCCAAGTCCACGTGTTCATAGCCAGTGGCACTAGTGAAATCCAAAAGTCTAGATACAAACAAAGTGTTTTCAAAATTAATGGAGACAATACAAACCAACCCATGAACCAAGGTCATGTGATTATTGAACACTTAAAATCCATTAAAAAACATTAATATACGCGTGCCACAACTACTGAAGCCCGAACGCTTAGAGCCCATGCTCCGCAACAAGAGAAGCCACTGCAAGGAGAAGCCCACGCACCACATAGAAGAGTAGCCCCCACTTGCCGCAGCTAGAGAAAGACTGCATGCAGCAACAAAGACCCAATGCAGCCAAAAATAAATTAATTTTTAAAAAATCTACACACTACAATTCTGAAAGGCAAAACTATAGAGACAGAAATGAGATTAGCAGCTGTCAGGGACTAAGCATGTGGGAGATGACTGACTATAAAGGGGCACAAGGAAACTTTTTGGGGGTGATGGCAATCAAATGTGTAGTAGTTAGATAACTATGTATTTGTCAAAGCTCATCAAACTGTACACCTAAAAGAGTTAATTTTGCTGTATTTAAATTATACCTCAATAAACCTGACTTTTTAAAAAACAAACAAACATTAATATAATACTCTTAGAGTAACCAAATTGACCGTCTCCCACAGTGACTAGAAGTCCACATAACCTCCCTTATCTATTGTCTTGTTTGATTCTTCTGCCTGAAATGGCAGCCCCGTCTGCCCGCCCTGCAGCCCATCCCCCCCCCGTGTCCACCTGGCCATTCCTGAGTGTCCCTCAGGAGTCGGCTCAAATGCTGTCACCTGCTCCTGCAGCCTTGGCTGGGCTGCCTCAGGGCAAGAAGCTGGCTGTGGCTCCCACAGCACTGCACAGCAGCCTCCATGAAACACTGGCTTCTTTCTCACAGTTTCCCTTTGCCAGGAAGTCGTGAACTACCCTTGTCATATGTCCCTTTACTCTACAACATGTCCCCTGTCTGCATGTCCTTTGTTGGCACTTTCTGAGGACATGGCTGTGAACAGTAGTACATAGATGTTTCTGCCCTATCAGGTTCCTAGTCTCACAGCTTTCAGGAACAAGAAGGTCACTCTCCACACCTCCCCTCCCAGGAGCCTGTGCGGCCCACCACTATCAGGGTCCCGTGATCCAGGGACAACTTCCCCGGGAGAACACACGGCGTACCTCAGGCTGTTGCAATGTTACGCTGGCCTCTGCCGCCACAGGCTCGCCCCGCATCCGTACCCCTCCCTACCCCCCACAGCCGAGTGAGCCAGAGCCCCCGCATCAGCTGCTCCTTTAACCCCGTCCTGTCTGGGCGGGGAACTGACACCCTCAGGCAACCTACACGCAGAGGTGGGGCCAAATCCAAAGCTGAACCCCAGGAGCTGTGTGAACAAAGAAGAGAAAGAGAAAGC
The DNA here is from genome assembly GCF_949774975.1 of Lagenorhynchus albirostris. NCBI lineage: Eukaryota > Metazoa > Chordata > Mammalia > Artiodactyla > Delphinidae > Lagenorhynchus > Lagenorhynchus albirostris. Next base: position 56,919,450 of record NC_083108.1, read on the forward strand.
TCTCCCAGCAGCCTCAGGAGCAGCGGATTAAATCTCCACAATCAACTTGATGTACCCTGCATCTCGGGAATACCTGAATAGACAACAAATCATCCCAAAATTGAGGCGGTGGACTTTGGAAGCAACTGTAGACTTGGGGTTTGCTTCCTGCATCTAATTTGTTTCTGGTTTTATGTTTATCTTAGTTTAGTAATTAGAGTTTATTATCGTTGGTAGATTTGTTAATTGATTTGGTTGCTCTCTTCTTTTTTTATGTATAGATATATATATTTTTTTCCTTTTTTCGTGGCACGTGGGCCTCTCACTGTTGTGGCCCCTCCCGTTGTGGAGCACAGGCTCTGGACACGCAGGCTCAGCGGCCATGGCTCACACATGGGCCTAGCCGCTCCGCGGCATGTGGGATCTTCCCGGACCGGGGCACGAACCCATGTCCCCTGCATCGGCAGGTGGACTCTCAACCACTGTGCCACCAGGGAAGCCCTCCTTTTTCTCTTTTTGTGAGTGTGTATGTGTATGCTTCTTTGTGTGATTTTGTCTGTACAGCTTTGCTTTTACCATTTGTCCTAAGGTTCTGTCTGTCCATTTTGTTTTTGTTTTTCTTTTTTTAGTTTTTAGCAATTGCTATCATTGGTGGATTTGTTTCTTGGTTTGGTTGCTCTCTTGTTTCTTTTCTTTTACTACTTTTAAATTTTTTTATTTTTAATAATTTAAAAAATTTTTATTTTAACAACTTTATTTTATTCTTTCTTTCTTTCTTTTTCTCTCCCTTTTCTTCTGAGCCATGGGGCTAACAGCATCTTGGTGCTCTGGCCACATGTCAGGCCTGTGCCTCTGAGGAGGGAGAGCCGAGTTCAGGACATTGGTCCAGCAGAGACCTCCCAGCTCCACGTAATATCAAATGGCAAAAGCTCTCCCAGAGATCTCCATCTCAACGCTAAAACCCAGCTCCACTCAACGACCAGCAAGCTACTGTGCTGGACACACTATGCCAAACAACTAGCAAGACAGGAACACAACCTCACCCATTAGCAGAGAGGCTGCCTAAAATCATAATAAGGTCACAGACACCCCAAAACACACCACTGGACACAGTCCTGCCCACCAGAAAGACAAGATCCAGCCTCATCCACCAGAACACAGGCACCACTCGCCTCCACCAGGAAGTCTACACAACCCATTGAACCAACCTTAGCCACTGTGGGCAGACACCAAAAACAACGGGAACTACAAACTTGCAGCCTGCGAAAAGGAGACCCCAAACACAGTAAGTTAAGCAAAATGAGAAGACAGAGAAACACACACAGATGAAGGAGCAAGGTAAAAACCCACCAGACCAAACAAATGAAGAGGAAATAGACAGTCAACCTGAAATAGAATTCAGAGTAACAATAGTAAAGATGATCCAAAATCTTGGCAACAGAATGGAGAAAATACAAGAAACGTTTAACAAGGACCTAGAAGAACTAAAGAGCAAACAAACAATGATGAACAATGCAATAAATGAAATAAAAAATTCTCCAGAAGGAATCAATTGCAGAATAACTGAGGCAGCAGAATGGATAAGTGACCTGGAAGATAAATAGTGGAAATAACTACCACAGAGCAGAATAAGGAAACAATGAAAAGAATTGAGGACAGTCTCAGAGACCTCTGGGACAACATTAAATGCACCAACATTCGAATTATAGGGGTTCCAGAAGAAGAAGAGAAAAAGAAAGGGACTGAGAAAATATTTGAAGAGATTATACTTGAAAACTTCCCTAATATGGGAAAGGAAATAGTTAATCAAGTCCAGGAAGCACAGAGAGTCCCATACAAAGATAAATCCAAGGAGAAATACGCCAAGACACATATTAATCAAACTGGCAAAAATTAAATACAAAGAAAGCATATTAAAAGCAGCAAGGGAAAAACAACAAATAACATACAAGGGATCCCCAAAAGGTTAACAGCTGATCTTTCAGCAGAATCTCTGCAAGCCAGAAGGGAGTGGCAGGACATATTTAAAGTGATGAAAGGGAAAAACCTACAACCAAGATTACCCAGCAAGGATCTCATTCAGATTTAATGGAGAAATTAAAACCTTTACAGACAAGCAAAAACTAAGAGAATTAAGCACCACCAAACCAGCTTTACAGCAAATGCTAAAGGAACTTCCCTAGGCAGGAAACACAAGAGGAGGAAAAGACCTACAATAACAAACCCAAAACAATTAAGAAAATGGGAATAGGAACATAAATATCGATAATTACCTTAAATGTAAATGGATTAAATGCTTCAGCCAAAAGACAAAGACTGGCTGAATAGATACAAAAACAAGACCCATATATATGCTGTCTACAAGAGACCCACTTCAGACCTAGGGACACATACAGACTGAAAAGTAAGGGGATGGAAAAAGATATTCCATGCAAAAGGAAATCAAAAGAAAGCTGGAGTAGCAATTCTCATATCAGACAAAATGGACTTTAAAATAAAGAATATTAGAAGAGACAAAGAAGGACACTACATAATGATCAAGGGCTCAATCCAAGAAGAAGATATAACAATTGTAAATATTTATGCACCCAACATAGGAGCACCTCAATACATACGGCAAATACTAACAGCCATAAAAGGGGAAATCGACAGTAACACATTCATAGTAGGGGACTTTAACACCCCACTTTCACCAATGGACAGATCATCCAAAATGAAAATCAATAAGGAAACACAAGCTTTAAATTATACATTAAACAAGATGGACTTAACTCATATTTATAGGACATTCCATCCAAAAGCAACAGAATACACATTTTTCTCTAGCGCTCATGGAACACTCTCCAGGATAGATCATATCTTGGGTCACAGATCAAGCCTTGGTAAATTTAAGAAAATGGAAATCATATCAAGTATCTTTTCTGACTACAATGCTATGAGACTAGATATCAATTACAGGAAAAAATCTGTAAAAAATACAGACACATGGAGGCTAAACAATACACTACTAAATAACCAAGAGATCACTGAAGAGATCAAAGAGGAAATCAAAAAATACCTAGAAACAAATGACAGTGAAAACATGACAACCCAAAACCTACGGCATGCAGCAAAAGCAGTTTTAAGGGGGAAGTTTACAGCAATACAATCCTACCTCAAGAAACAAGAAACATCTCAAATAAACAACCTAACCTAACACCTAAAGCAATTAGAGAAAGAAGAACAAAAATCCCCCAAAGTTAGCAGAAGGAAAGAAATCATAAAGATCAGATCAGAAATAAATGAGAAAGGAATGAAGGAAACAATAGCAAAGATCAATAAAACTAAAAGCTGGTTCTTTGAGAAGATAAAAAAATTGATAAACCATTAGTGAGATTCATCAAGAAAAAAAGGGAGAAGACTCAAATCAATAGAATTAGAAATGAAAAAGGAGAAGTAACAACTGACACTGCAGAAATACAAAATATCATGAGAGATTACTACAAGCAACTCTATGCTGATACAATGGACAACCTGGAAGAAACGCACAAATTGTTAGAAAAGCACAAACTTCTGATACTGAATCAGGAAGAAATAGAAAATATGAACAGACAGTCACAAGCACTGAAATTGAGACTGTGATTAAAAATCTTCCAACAAACAAAAGCCCAGGACAAGATGGCATCACAGGAGAATTCTATCAAACATTTAGAGAAGAGCTAACACCTATCCTTCTCAAACTCTTCCAAAATATAGCAGAGGAAGGAGCACTCCCAGACTCATTCTACAAGGCCACCATCACCCTGATACCAAAACCAGACAAAGATGTCAGAAAAAAAGAAAACTACAGGCCAATATCACTGATGAACAAAGATGCAAAAATCCTCAACAAAATACTAGCAAACAGAATCCAACGAGCACATTAAAAGGATCATACACCATGATTAAGTGGAGTTTATCCCAGGAAGGCAAGGATTCTTCAATATACGCAAATCAATGTGATAAACCTTATTAACAAATTGAAGGAGAAAAACCACATGATCTCAATAGATGCAGAGAAAGCTTTCGACAAAATTCAACACCGATTTATGATAATAACCCTCCAGAAAGTAGGCATAGAGGGAACTTACCTCAACATAATAAAGGCCATATATGACAAACCCACAGCCAACATTGTTCTCAATGGTTAAAAACTGAAAGCATTTCCTTTAAGATTGGGAACAAGACAAGGATGTCCACTCTCACCATTATTATTCAACATAGTTTTGGAAGTTTTAGCCACAGCAATCAGAGAAGAAAAACAAATAAAAGGAATCCAAATTGGAAAAGAAGAAGTAAAGCTGTCACTGTTTGCAGTGACATAGAGAATCCCAAAGATGCTACCAGAAAACTACTAGAGCTAATCAATGAATTTGGTAAAGTAGCAGGATACAAAATTAATGCGCAGAAATCTCTAGCGCTCCTATACACTAATGATGAAAAATCTGAAAGAGAAATTAAGGAAACACTCCCATTTACCACTGCAACAAAAAGAATAAAATACCTAGGAATAAACCTACCTAAGGAGACAAAAGACCTGTATGCAGAAAACTATAAGACACTGATGAAGAAATTAAAGATGATACAAACGGATGGAGAGATATACCATGTTCTTGGATTGGTAGAATCAACATTGTGAAAATGACTCTACTACCCAAAGCAATCTACAGATTCAATGCAATCCCCATCAAACTACCAATGGCATTTTTCACAAAACTAGAACAAAAAATTTCACAATTTGTATGGAAAAGACCCCAAATAGCCTAAGCAATGTTGAGAAAGAAAAACGGAGCTGGAGTAATCAGGCTCCCAGACTTCAGACTATACTACAGAGGTACAGTAATCAATACAGTATGGTACTGGCAGAAAAACAGATATATATAGATCAATGGATAGAAAGCCCAGAGATAAACCCCTGTACCTATGGTCACCTTATTTTTGATAAAGGAGGCAAGAATATACAATGGAGAAAAGACAGCCTCTTCATTAAGTGGTGCTGGGAAAACTGGACAGCTACATATAGAAGAATGAAATTAGAACACTCCCTAACACCATACACAAAAATAAACTCAAAATCGATTAAAGACCTAAATGTAAGGCCAGAAACTATCAAACTCTTAGAGGAAAACATAGGCAGAACACTCTATGACATAAATCACAGCAAGATCCTTTTTGACCCACCTCCTACAGAAATGGAAATAAAAACAAAAATAAACAAATGGGACCTCGTGAAACTTAAAAGCTTTTGCACAGCAAAGGCAAACATAAACAAGATGAAAAGACAACTCTCAGAATGGGAGAAAATATTTGCAATTGAAGCAACTGACAAAGGATTAATCTCCAAAATTTACAAGCAGTACATGCAGCTCAATATCAAAAAAACAAACAACCCAATCCAAAAATGGGCAGAAGACCTAAATATACATTTTTCCAAAGAAGATACACAGATTGCCAACAAACAGATGAAAGAATGCTCAATATCACTAATCATTAGAGAAATGCAAATCAAAACTACAATGAGGTCACACAAGTCAGAATGGCCATCATCAAAAAATCTACAAACAGTAAATGTTGGAGAGGGTGTGGAGAAAAGGGAACACTCTTGCACTGTTGGTGGGAATGTAAATTGATACAGCCACTATGGAGAATAGTATGGAGATTCCTTAAAAAACTAAAAATAAAACTACCATATGACCCATCAATCCCACTACTGGGCATATATCCTGAGAAAACCGTAATTCAAAAAGAGTCATGTACCCCAATGTTCATTGCAGCACTATTTACAATAGCCAGGACATGGTAGCAACCTAAGTGTCCACTGACAGATGAATGGATAAAGAAGATGTGGCACATATATACAATGGAATATTACTCAGCCATAAAAAGATACGAAATTGAGCTATTTGTAGTGAGGTGGATGGACCCAGAGTCTGTCATACAGCGTGAAGTAAGTCAGAAAGAGAAAAACAAATATCATATGCTAACACATAATATGGAATCTTAAAAAAAAAATGGTTCTGAAGAACCTAGGGGCAGGACAGCAATAAAGACACAGATGTTGAGAATTGACTTGAGGACATGGGGAGGGGAAGGGTAAGCTGTGACAAAGTGAGAGAGAGGCATGGACATATATACACTACCAAATGTAAAATAGCTAGCTAGTGGGAAGCAGCCACATAGCACAGGGAGATCAGCTCGGTGCTTTTTGACCACCTAGAGGGGTGGGATAGGGAGGGTGGGAGGGGGATGCAAGAGGGTGGAGATATGGAGTTATATGTATACGTATAGCTGATTCACTTTGTTATAAAGCAGAAACTAACAAACCATTGTAAAGCAATTATACTCCAATAAAGATATTAAAAAAAAAGCGCATGCCAAAATGTATTTGACCTCTGCTGTGTGTTGACAGTACTATGGAACTAATGTTTAGTGGTTCTTTTTTTCTCATGCATGATGGCCCGATTTTTCCATCATTCTAGTTTAATAAAGCCATTTGGGGGAGTTTATAGAACACGGGATTCACTTGTTATTCGGGAACTTGTAGAATTTGGGGCCATCTCAAACAGCAAAATTACGTTGTACGTTAGTGTCAGTGCTGGGCATTAAAAGATCAGGAAGTGCAAAATCATGCTGAGAGCACAGTCACACTTACTCCATGTTAAAGATCAGGTTTTGGATACAGCCATGGAATGAGCTTCTCATCTTGAGCATGGGTGTCCCCTCGCCCTCTGGAACACCACCTATGTACAGGTTGGACACACTTATTGTCCTGCTTTCTGCTGATGGGCCCAGCTTCACTTCCACAGGAGCTGTCTCATCCAGTTGGACAGTGATAATTCTAAAAGGTTAAAGGAGAAAGTAAAGGTTTTCAAATATAATGAAACATAACTGTCCATTTTAATATCTAATTCCAGCAAGTTCTTACTGAATTATAAAAGTGCCTTGAAGATACATTTTAACATGACATTTAACATGTGTGCGAATAAAAAAGTGAATCTTGAATATTAAAACTTACAGGTAAACGTTCTCCAAAAATGAATGGAATGTGATTAAATATTGTTCAGTTCAATTGCTTTTTGGAGAGAATCTTTTACTTCTTTACCTGTGACAAAATGTGCAGTGTTTTTTTTAAAACTTTTGGTCTACAGTTTTGGAGAGAAATTATATAGAAATGTTGATATGACACTGTTTACTATTTCACTGTTTACATTTTACTATTTACTATGTCACTATTTGCTATTTTACCATTCACTATTAGAATTTACTAATACTGTAACACTATTTGACACAGAATTATTCCAGTGTAAAGACACTTTATGCCGGGCCCCAGAAAAGGGCAGGTTTAAGGCTGTCCAATTATGAAAATTCTGCAAATATCTTATTACAAAGCAGATCAAATTGTTTTCCAAAGAGGTATTCTAGCAAGCTTCTAGAATTATTTTGGAATTATAAAGACTCTGAATGACATCATACTAATTATCCCAATCATTTCACTGCATACAGGCCTCCTACTGGGGAGCCTTCGTAAGGTGACGCAAATACCTCCCGGTCCTTATCAAGGAGATGGAATGCTCTTGACCGTCGCCATATGTGCCCGTGGGAGCATGCAGGAGAGCTCTTCTCAGGCTGGTTCCATCCCCAGGATTAACATGCACTTCAATGTGGCCTTCAATTAGCATGATGGAAAAGAAGGGCTGGGAAGGTCACACAGAGAATTCCCAAAGACAAGACATTACTATAGGATTTAAAGAATTATCATCTTATGAAGGTAAGGTGGGAGTATTGGCACCAAGGAAGCAGTTCCTTAAGAATATCACCATCTGACAACTATTTTATACTTTGTATATTGCTTTCTAACCTCTGCTGACATAATTTACATTCTGCATTATGCTATTATCACTAACCATATCAAAGATTTCCATTTCTACAGTCTTCATACTTATTATTTATTGCTACATTATGTACCAACAAACTGAGATATAATTGACATGTACCATTGTGTTAGTCTTAGGTATACAACAGAACCATTGGATATTTGAATATACTGTAAATGATCACCTCATATAGTTACAAAATTTGTTCTTGTAGTGAGAACTTTTTAAGATCTACTCTCTTAGCAACTTTCAAATATGCAATATGATATTGTCACTATAGTCACCATGCTGTACATCACATCCCCAGAACTTATCTTACAACTTGAAGTTTGTACCTTTGACCCCCTTCACCCACTTCTCTCCTGCCCCTACCTCTGGTAACCACTAATCTGTTCTGTCTCTATGAGTTTTTTTTAAGATTCCACATATAAGTGAGATCATACAGTATTTGTCTTTCTCTCTTTGACCTATTTCATTTAACGTAAAGCCCTCAAGGTTCATGCATGTTGTTTTCAATGGTAGGATTTCCTCCTATTTTATGGCTGAATAATATTCCACTGTATAAATAAATAAATAGATAGATATTGATATATATGTATACATATACACACACCATGTCTTTATCCATTCGTCTACTGATAGACACTCAGTTTGTTTCCATGTCTTGACTACAGTAAATATAGATATCTCTTCAAGGTAGTGATTTCATTTCCTTTCATTTCCTTCAAATATATACCCAGAAGTGGAATTGCTGGATCATATGGGAGTTTGATTTTTAATTTTTTGAGAAAGCCCCATACTGTTTTCCATAGTGGCTGTACCAATATATTATACATTCCCACTAGCAGTGCACAAGGGTTCCCTTTTTTCCACATCCTCACCAGCACTTGTTATCTCTTATCTTTTCTTTTTTTTGTTTTTGCGGTACGCGGGCCTCTCACTGTTGTGGCCTCTCCTGTTGCGGAGCACAGGCTCCGGACGTGCAGGCTCAGCGGCCATGGCTCACAGGCCCAGCCGCTCCGTGGCATGTGGGATCTTCCCGGACCGGGGCACAAACCCGTGTCCCCTGCATCGGCAGGCGGACTCTCAACCACTGCGCCACCAGGGAAGCCCATCTCTTATCTTTTTTGATGGTTGCCATTCTCAGAGGTGTGAGGTGAAACCTCACTGTGGGATCTATTCCTTTTTTAAAAATGTAGGTAGTTTCTAACTTTTTATTACCATACGTAATGAACATTTAACTGTTTTTTTTTTTTTTTTTGCCTGTGAAATTTTTCTAAGATTTCTAAAGGTGGGATTAAAGAGTTGAAGGTTTGAAAATGTTTAAAGCTCTTAACACTCTTTTGCCACAATGACAGAGGTCCACCAGCAGAACTGGAATGGGAGTGTTTCACAAGGTCTTGCCAGCACTGGATGACACTGTTCCTTTTTGCTGACTTAGTAGCAAATTTTGATTTACAAGAGGTCCTATTAAGATTGGTGGAGAAAAACAGTTTGATAGTTCCTCAAGAAGTTAAACATAGAACTCCCATATGACCCAGCAATTCCACCCATAGGTATATACCCAAAAGAATTGAAAACAGGTACTCTAACAAATACTTGTATGCAGATGTTCGTAGCAGCATTATTCACAATAGTCAAAAGGTAGAAACAACCCCAAACGTCCATCAATGAACTAATAAATTATGCTCTGTATACAGTGGGATAACATTCAGCCATGAAAAAGAAGGACGTGCTGATACATGCTACAATGTGGATGGACCTCGAAAGCATGCTAAGTAAAAGAATATCACTCATTTGAGTCCACTTATATGAAATATACAGAATAGGTAAATTCATTCCTAGATACAGAAAGAAGACTGGTGGTTGCCAGGGTTGGGGAAGGGGGTGAATGGGGAGTGACTGCTTAACAGGCATAGGCTTCTCTCTTGGGTGATGAAGATGTTTTGGAACTTGATAGAGAAAGTGGCCTCACAACATTATGAAAGCACTAAGTGCCACTGACTGTTTCACCTAAAAATGGTTACTTTTATTTTATGTAAATTTCATCTCAACTTAAAAAAAGGAAAAAAGCTTGGTGGAGCGCATAAACCAATCTGTCCTTGTCAGACCTTCACTCAGTGTCTTGTGAGGTATCTGGGGTCTACAGACTGGTGTTCCAGGTCACGCTCTGAAATAACGGCTGTGTGATCTTGTGCAGGTTAGCCAGGCTCTCTGAATCCATTTCTCCCTCAGCAAAATACAGGAAGCAGCATTCACCCTGAAGTGTGGCTGTAATAATTATACAGCAATGTCTGTAAAATACCTTGCACAGTAGAGAACAGTACTCTAAATTGTAGCTGCATGGCTTCTACTTCATTAATACAATACATTAGTATTCTGTGAATCTCTTCAAATTACATAATATATCAAGTTCAAGCAGAGGAAAGGTAAATATCACCTATCCTATAAGAATCCTAGGTAGACAGCAAGGATCTTTCTTCTCAATGGCTAAACAAGGAAGATGGATTATGCAACACAAAGAGATCGCTGATTCGTAAGGGAAAGACATTCAGCAATAATCACTTTTGCTTATTAAAAACGCACACCCATTAACAACCAGGCACACATGTTGTAGAATACATGTTATGACTAAGTCATCTTCCATCCAGTGTTTCCTGAAGTCATTTCCTTCCTGAGCTCCTGGCTTGAGAGCCTTTGAGCCACTCACCTTGTGGGCCTGCCGGTGACCTTGCTTCTCCCCATGCTGGCCCAGGGCAGCCAGGATGATGCCACTGCTGTTCCTGGTGGCAAATGTTGCCAACAATTCCGAATCTGGTGACAAGGACTTGGGTGGCAATTCAACGTAGCCGCCTCTCAAGAAGCTAACGCTTCGGACAGGCTGGTCACAAAGGAGAGGAGAAAGCACCGTGAGGCCCACCTGCATGCTGAACCTCCCACCCTGGAGGCTGCTGCCGTTTTCCCCACCACCGCTTTTCTGTTCACACCCCTGGTTTAGATCCTGTTGCCTTATGATGTTAGTAAATCAGAGGACATTTATAGAAACTCATCCCAATATTAATAAAACACTTCCACCTCCAGTATACAGCCTTTTCTCACTCCGTAGGAATTTCTGAGTAAATCAAAGGTCGATCTAGATATTTCCAGGTTTTTGATACAGCCCACGTAGCTTTTGCTGGTGACACCTTTCCTGTAGGGAAGGGCAAGAGAACAACAGCAACAAAATTGGATTTTATAACTCCAGTTTTGAAAGAAGAAATAAAAATGGACCTACAAATAAGAAAGATCTCTTTCCATGTGTCATTCTCATAAATGTCTAGGTCTCCCTCTAACAAGACTACTGATGGTGAGAATTCAGGTCAAACATGTACTCTCCTTAGGACTAAAGAAAGGGATTGAATTTGGTGAGGCTGATTACCTAGACGGCTACCTAGATAAAAGCATGCTTAATATTTTAAGGGAAACTATTATAGTCATTACCATTTAGATATACTCACTAAAACAGAGGCTAATTATAAGAGAGACAGTGCACTGCCATAAGGAAATTATAGCACTTAGATTTCAATCCAGTCTCCGTGTAGAGCAAACATTCACCTCCCACGGGGGCAAGTGTGGGCAATGTGATTTCCCAGGATCTCTTGGTTAGAGACAGCATCGGCTCTTGTCCATACCACATATTCATGAACTTCCTCCTGAAGGAAATAACTGCATTTGGTGAAGTCTGGGATTATCCAGAACCCTTATTTCTTTGATACTAAGCCAATTCCATATTTTTATTAACAGAAATTCCCACTCTGCTGGGTGAGGTGAGCTTCAATGTACTCAGGCTAACATTTCCAAATGATGGAGACTACTGAACATCTCCCAGTTACACCCTGAAGCATCAGCTAGTGACAGGAGAACTGTGCAGGAACATGGCTTCTTGCTACATGTCATATCTCACTTTTTCTCTGTGCTATTCAATGAGCTGTCGGCCATTAAGAAACCACATGATTTAGGGCAAATTTCAACCTTTCCGAATCTCCGTTTCTTCCATTGTAAATGAGGAGACTGGCCCCGATGATACCCGAGACCCATCTATCATGAAAGTCTGTGATTTGAGATGTCTTCCTAGTAAAGGAACTCTGTCCTTTTCTCCAGGGTCTACGCTGTGTACCATTTAGGTAAAGAACAAATGAATTACAACACAGCTTGTAACCTCAGAAACATCCCCAATGCCACTATGTTAGGAATGACATCTGTAATCAGGGATTAGGGGAGAGGCTTCCAGTCCTGGCTCTGCCTTGGCAGAGGGGTAAGACCTGGGACAAGTGACCAACTCCCCTGAAGTTTTGGGACATTTATTTCCAAGACCCTGAAGGTGGGTGACTGTGGTTGTAAACTATGTTCCTTGGAACTTTCACACATTTCTGGCAGAGAAGGGGGTGTGTCAGGAAGTGGATTCTGGGCTGCTCAACCCATAGCAACTGGAGTGGCTGCACTTCTGTATAAGAACCCGGCTTGAAGATGAGGTACTGCTACAAATATACATCTGAAAACCACGGGGCTGAGTGACTCGGTTTGGACATTTGGTGATTCCACTCCCTGGAAGCTAGGCTGCCTTGACTGCTGGCCGTATATGCCTTTTTATAATGGTGTGAAAGAAACTTAGAGCTTACTTTGTCCCCAGTCCAAAATTACAAAATTGAGGACAGTAAACTACAGAAAGTTTATGAAATTATTAAAGTCACAAAGCTAAACAAGAACAAGAATCAGTGCATCTCTCCTCTGCTACCTTTAATCCAACTTGCTGATGCTGGTCTTTAAACTTTCACATACATTATTCATTCTAATCACCAAAAGGGGAATCCAGATAAGTCTGCAGAAAGCATGATTCCTTTCTTTTTGTCACCAAAAAGATTCTACCACTCTAGAATGTCTGGACAGGAGAGTGACGTGTGATGGAAAGTGGGTCTCCAAATATTGCACAGTAACAATTTTTAGATGTTTTATAGGCAATAAACAGAAAATCATAAATTCTATTGCAGAAGGCTTTCTTTACTTCCCAATTATATGGCATTCTAATCAAAACAGAACGTTATAGGTTAAATGGTGTTTCCCCACCCCGACCAAAAGATTTTGAAATCCTAACCCCCAGTACCTGTGAATGTGACCTTATTTGAAAATAGGGTCTTTACAGTTGTAATCAAGTTAAGGTGAGGTCAGTACGGTAGGTCCTAGTCCAGTTATGACTGGTATCTTTATAAAAGGGAAATTTGGACACTGAGAGACACACACAGAGGGAAGACAGCATGTCCACACAGATAAAGAATGCCACCTACAAGCTGAGCAATGCCTGAAGCTACCAGAAGCTCAGAGAGAAGCATGGAACAGATTCTTTCTCACAATCCTGAGAAGGAAGCGGCCCTGCTGACACCTGATTTTGGAACTGTAGCCTCCAGAACTGTGAGAGAACACATTTCTGTTGTTTAGGCTGCCCAGTCTGTGGAACTTTGTTACGGAAACTAAGGCAGTTGGTAATTAGGGACATGAAAATTCTGCAATGTGATATCATACCTTACAACTCTTGACCTAGGTAATCCACCCACATAAATTGGATCCTTATCTAGACGATTGAGGTCAGAAGATGCTCCTGGAGTTTCCCCTTGCTTGGTTTCTTTGTAGCTGGTGTTATATGCATCAATAACTGCTAGGAGTCCTAGAGAAGATCAAGAGGAATAGACAAGAAAATGAGTCATTTTCTACAATAAAGTAAACACAGATGTCTAACAAAGGTCATTTACAAAGACATATTCTTTTACATTCTGCAAATTTGACCAGGGGATGTTCTTGACTGTTAAAAGACAAATGAAAACCCTCTTTACAAAAGTCAATAAATCCAGAATATACATGCTAAATGGTAGCAGTATGTGTGTCAAAGAAAACAGAATCAATTTTATCCTTGATTCCAATTCAGCATTTAATGTTAAATAATGCATTTGGAAACCACAGACAGAGAAAGAATATTCCTCCAGCAAAATGTGAATCCTGGTGCTCAGTATTCCAAAGAAAACAATAGCTTTTGATTAGAATATCATTTAAGAATACCTAGAAAGCTAAAGTAAAAAAAGACTGCTGACCTTGGAAAGATTTCTATTCCTATGAGGGCGACCGACATTCCGTCCGTCTACCTGTGCATTTACCTTGCTTTCTGTTTCGCTGGAAGGCAATTTTGTACCAGGTTCCATTATTATAGCGTCTGTCAGTAGTAAGAGCAAGAGGCCCAGAACCCAGGTCAACTGTAACTCTAACTCTGCCGTCGACCAAGTCGATGGATAAAAAGTCTTTCTGTAATAAAGAAAAGTTACCCAAGGCTCCATTATTATCACAATATTTCCTTTCTCTTCAAGTCAGGGATGGCGGAAACCTCCTACAGTCAAACTAAGAAAACAGGATCTGGCCCAACAGTCCAACATTAAAAGTGTCCACAAAGGCTTTCTAGAATAATATACAGACATATGTCAGATAAACTCATGGTCATCATAATCTACAATGCAGGAAGAGAAGTGGAATCTCTATTTTTTTCATTTAGATTGACAACTGGGCCAATCCTAAAAATAAAACTAGAAGATTGAGAAAAATCAGCAGCACATAAGATAAAAATAAGAACATGAACTTCCTGCAATGGAATTCAAATAAGGTGGTCAGAGGGAGTAAAACAAGATGTCTTATTCAAGCTCAAAATTTAATAATAAATGTTCAACTTATATTTATAATGATAGGAAGCTATTTTCTACTTGATACGCTTCTATGTTTTCCAAACATTCTTCAATAATTTTGTACTGACAGATCATTTAAAAGGGGACTGACATGGCATACATACGTATATATTATACTAGCATGTGCTCATAAAACAATCATCAAACATAAATATCCTCATAGCAATCCAACTGTATACACACAGTAGGGTGCAGGGCCCCACAGACTCTTACGGTGCCATTTGAAGCCAGGTAGAGAAGCAGCCCATTAGGTGAAAAGGTACTAAAAAGCATAATTATCTGCGTCACAGTAGCCCGGAGCATCTTCTCCACGACAGAATACCCACTCCCATCAAAATGGAAGGAAGCACCTTCATTTTGGGGGCTGCAAGGACAGAAGGTGAAATACAATCTGTTCTTAGGAAGGTAGTTAAATAGAATACATGATACTTTTACTGAGTTCTTCCTCACTAAAGTTGCGATAGAGCATTTATTTCCATAATTTGATAACAAGTGTAAGTCATAATATCTTAAAATATGCTCCCCATGAGATCATGCGAGGCAAGCACCCAGTTGCCTTGTAAGGAAATGAAAGTTAACATGGGCAGTGTTCACTGTAGTAAAAAGAAATTCCCTCAAAGGATGGATTACTGCTATAAATAGTTCTACTTAGTGACTAGATTTTCATTTGTTCTAATTCTCTTTAATGTGACTTTGATGTCCCTTAATGTCTAGTTTCCTTTAATGTCCTTTCTTAATTCCAGCACTTTCAGAATAAATTTTTTACTGGCATGTATCACCTTATGCTCGTTTTTAACTAATTCAACTAAACTGGACTAATGATGGAAAACAAATATGCACCAATGTGCCAAAAGGATCAGTTTGCAAAAATATCATTGACAAAAAAGAATCTCAAAAATCTGCAGGGTGAGCTTACAGCAGTTATATACCATGGACCCCAGCACTTCTTAGATAAGTGTTTTCCAGTTTTCCCAACGTCTCAAAAAGCTGACTTGATTCACTCTTCAGGTACAAAGTACTTAGAACATATTCTTATGTTCAAAAAGTACTTTTCTGGAACGTCATAGGGCTCGAAAGTGAATTAGATTAGGGTGTTTTGGGGTAAGAATTTGCATTTTTCCCAGTTGAAGGTGCAATAACCACTCTGTGTCACATCTCCAAGCAGAAACAGAATAACCCAACAGTGAAACTGTTTCCATTAACAAAACAAAATGTAGCAGTGCTTTGTAAAACCTGAGGTTTCAAATTTATAGCTTTCTACAGTCCTTTTTCTAAAAATTTCCGTCTTGAGATCTCTTATAAGGAAGTATAACTTTAAGGAAATGCACTCTGCATAAACAAACTGTGGCCTAATTCTCAATTATTTAATCCTTAAAACTTTGGCCTCCTAGAAGCATGTCCCATTGCTTTATCTTTTGGCAACCGGTTTCATGTAGCTAAGGACACACACTCTAGAACCAGATTGCTAGGGTTCAAATCCCAGCTCCCCAACTTACTAGCTGTGTAACCTCAGAGAAGTTACCTAACCCCTCTGTGTCTCATTTCCTTCATTTGTAAAATAGGGGTAACACTAGAACCTCTCTGGAAGAGCTATACATGATTTAATACATGTAAAGTTCTTTAAACGGTGCCTGGTACATAGCAAATGTTCACTCTGGTTTAGCTCTGAGAATTGTACTGTGTTCAGAGGTCCTAGTGGGGTCCCATTTTGCCTATTAAAAGCTGAGCCTCAAAGATTAAGTTCTTGCCCAAGAACACACACAAGAAAATGCAAAGCCAGGTTTCAAACGAAATTCCAGAAATCCGTCTGCCCTCTCCCTCCCCAGAGCTCAGGAGTTCTCTGTTCTCAGGAAGGTTGAGTCTTTGGTTCTGGCTTCTCTCCTTCAGCAGGGCCTGCCCCAGTCAGGAGGCCACCAAGAGGGATGAATGCAAAGGAAACGATGACTGAATGCGATTCTCCTGAGAAGGCTCACATCCCTCGGGTCAGCGGCACATTTCTGGGGCTCGTCCCCTGTGGGTCGGACTTCCGTTCTATAACCATGAGGCCCATATGCCTTTCCCCAGCTGGGCCTCAGGAAGGCAGCTCCAGGCCCCTGCCTGGGTAAGAGGCCGGGACAAATGACAAAGGGTCTGCCACAGCACTTCATGGCTGGCTCTCCTCCAGCGCCCAGCATTTATGGGAGGCTGGGGGGAGCCCTGCGGTCAGGAGGACCGGGCAGACGCCCTCCCTCCCAGCTCTCAGCCCCGTGACCCTGGAAGAATGACTAGACTGCTCTGATCCAAGCTGGCACCCATGAGATGGGGACCTGTCAGACTCCATGCAGCTGTCCCGTGAGTGAGGAGGCATCACTCGGGCCCCACGCCCAGGATGCTCTACCTACCATCGCCCCTACAGCGCGGAGCTCTTTTTTATGTTACCACAAAAAAGTATTTTAGGTAATTTTCCGTAGACCATGAGACATTGAAGGAGATAAGCTTGGGTGGCTGATGTTGCCATCACCAGTACCGAGCAGAGGGCCCAGAAACAGATGACCGTCCGGTCAAGGTCAGCCATGCAGCCAATGCTCTATTGCAACAGCCTCTCAAAACTAGCACAAGAATAAAGGCCTGGGCTTCCCTGGTGGCGCAGTGGTTGAGAGTCCGCCTGCCGATGCAGGGGACATGGGTTCGTGCCCCGGTCTGGGAGGATCCCACATGCCGCAGAGCGGCTGGGCCCGTGAGCCATGGCCGCTGAGCCTGCGTGTCCGGAGCCTGTGCTCTGCAACGCGAGAGGCCACAACAGTGAGAGGCCCACATACCGCAAAAAAAAAAAAAAAAAAGAATAAAGGCCTGTTGACTAAATGGAAGTTTTTTTCCCATATTTAGATGTGAACTGTTAGAATCAATGGTTTATTTTATACTATCCTTGAAGGATCTGAGAGATTGTTCATAATTATAAACATATGCTGACACCATGTTAGAGAAGTGTAAGTATATTCAAAGAAGAATAAAAAAAAATCAGTTAGCTTACTTGGTAATATAAATCAAAGTTAAAGGTAAATGATTATATTAAGAAAAAAAGTTTTTAAATCTAAAGGACATCAATGGACCATGCTAATGATTTAATAATGGAAAATTACACACAAAGGTAAAAAGCGCAATGAATTCTAATTACTGGCCCGCTCAAATGGATTCCGTTGCTAGAAGTAGTTTATTAACTCACTGAGCTAAAGTTTTTGGCTAGTAGGTAGGGGCACTTATCTAAAATGAAGACAGTTTTAATCCATTTACAAATGTAGACATAAAGCACCTGTTTGTGTCTACTTCAGCACTTGCAAAGTATGTTCTATGGAACATAAACAGCTCTGGAATGCTCCTTTTTAAAAAGAGATCAGGGTCAAATGAGTTTGGGAAATGCTGCAACTCTAACCTCCTCCCGGGACAGTGTTACCGTGCATGTTAGCATCTTATGTGTTACTCATGGGGCACGTTACCTTCCAAAGCAGCCGTGGCACTTTCCCTCCCTTTCAATATAGTTCCATAGGCCAATCGACTGTCCATTCAAGAAGGCCTCTCCCATGCAGCCTTTAAAATGAGTAACCTTCACAGCAGGAGACTTCTAATGTAAACAAACAAACAAACATAATCCAAGTATATTTGTTGAAAAGAAATATATTCTCTAAGTGCACAAAACTCCTCCTTGGGAGCTCAAATCTAACAGATCCAAATTTTGAGAAAACAACATCCAGGAAAATGACCAGTTTGTAATCACTGAACTTCCTTCCAATTATGAATTGGAATCCTAGAATCAACACAGCAGGACAAGATCTCAAAGGTCATGTCAGTTACTAAGGTCACTGGAGAGAAGGCCCTTTAACTAATGAGGAAAGAGACCCAGAGAATGTGGTCAGTGGTGAGGGCCTGCCGGAAACTGGGACCCTTACTCTCATTTCAGAGCACTGAACCAAGTCCAGGTGAGTGAACTTTATTGGGTGAGAGGGTAACTGATGTAATAAAATATACGATGGGCTCCTTTGCTAACTGCTAATTAGTATTAGTCCACCACTAGAGTCAGAATAGAGATAAAGGGAGTTTACAGAAATTCATGTGGAATATTGAGTTTCCTCTTTTATTATTGGGGAAAAAACCAAATAATAAAATGAACCACTGGCTTCTTTTCCATTATGCTATCTATTAAGCATGATCCTTTACAAAACCAACCCAACTCTGCAGATGAACTGTCCTTAAACAAAATAACAGAAGCAGGAAAATCTTCATCTGCCTAGAATATTTTCAACAATTTAAACATATTCATTTTCTACGTTGGTAAAATCAGCCAATCAGCACTGTTAAGATGAACGTTCAGAAGATTACCTTGATCTGTCCTCCAAGCCCTCCAACAAACATTAGTGTTGAATTGTTTACATCCAGAACATTAGCTGTTCCAGGGGATTTACTTGTTTTTGGTGGTGGCTTTTGAGATGCGCTCATTTCCTTTACACTCACTGAACCAATGTTTCCAAACCTAAGGGTCACAGAGTTGCAAAAAGAGCACCTGCAGAATTGCCAAGTTGGTCCACATACACACACATCTGTTTCACACACAGCCTCCACCTGCTTCTGCCCATGTCTCCAACTGGTCTCCCTGCTTCCAGTCTTGCCCATCCTGCCCCTAGTTTGCACTCCAAAATCTTGTGGAGTATTTCTTCTTAAAACATAAATTCCATCATGTTACCTCCTTGCTTAAAATAGTTTCAGATAATGAATTAAATATATTTGGAATGGTCTACTGCCTTTATCATTACCCCATTTTTTCAAATAACAAAGTAAAAATCAGAAATTTCCAATAACACACCATCACCAACCAACTGTGATATTACAGAAGAGTGAAAAGAAAGCTATACCTACAGCCACTTAACAGCAGTTGCCTCTGGAGAGGGGCTTTAAAAGGAAGAATTTTGCTTCGTGCCTGAATTTTGAGAAAACGCATCCCCCACCTGTACCCTCATCTTCTGTCCTACCTGTACCACTGCCAGCCACGTGGCATCTCCACCACGCTGCACTTTACTCCCCTCTGCTGGGGCGCAAACATTTTACTGGGTTGGCTGCCTCAGACTTGGACCTAACATTCTAAAGGCAACATAAACTTTTAACTTTTTTCTTCTTTTGATTGTTGGTTTTGCTAACAAACTTTATTTCTTCTGTAATAATGAAAAAAAATTATTTCTATAATCTAAACCAAGTATCCTTTCACTGACTTCCCAGAAATTTCGAAGACAGTTATATGATGTTACAAACATGTAATTACTTATAAGATACGAGATGCTCAGAGAGAACTTTCTCTGCTACCTGGTTACATAGATACTGTGCCATTTGCTGTCATCAATCGGGAAGTCTGGAAATTCCAAACGTGTGGACCCGGAGCCCAAATCCCAGAGGAAGGCCACTTTCCCTCGCCGCATCTCCACTGCCAGGAAGTCAGCCTGGAATGCAGGGCATGAGTTGGGATGAATTCACACGCCAGACTGTGTGCATGACCACCAAAACACTTTAAAAGATGATTCTTACAGCATTTTCTCTAAATTTTTTTTTAAGTAGAAAACAAAAAAGATCGTCTTTTGCCTTTAAATGCTCCCCTCCCTGGAGCTGGAGCATGACCTGGAGTATTGGTACTGGAGATGGTGGCCACCGTTGGCCATCAGTGCCCACCACCCTTGCCCAGCATAGCCCTCCATGAAGCCTCCCATGAAGTTCTCCAAGAAAACTTGCTAGGGGTTACCAGCCTCTACAGGGGTCATGTGGGGAGGCATTGCACTTGTTTGTTTGCCCGGTCTGAGAAGGCAATGCACGAACGTGAGATGTACAGCGAGACAGGAGCCATGAAATCGTACATCACGGACTGACCTGTGCTTTGCACTTTGTATCTTAAGAAGACATCTCAGATGGCATTTGTGCTTGCTAATATTTTCTGCCCTAACATACCCAAGGGCTCTGACCTGTTCCCAATGACACAGTCAAATGAATCAGTAGTCTTCCATAGGGGACATGCCCTCTGGGAACCCTGGGAGTCTCGCTGGGTGGAATAGCCTGGGGGGAAGCTTGACGATTCTGATATGCCCCTTGTGGTGCACGCCTCCACTCCTGGTAACAGCGGCCAATGTCCACAGACCCAAAGCATAACTCCGTGGCTTCGGAGGTCACAGGAGACATTAAGAAAAGCTCTGTCCCACAGCTCACAGTTAAGATGGCAGAGGGAGGTACGTTTCATAAATGCCACTCTTCTCACGGGCTGATTGTTTTTAATCTAATGTTACCAGTTTAGCAAAAGATTAGTTCTCATAGAATAATTAGTGATTTCACAAAGGCCCTATTTTTTTTTAACCGATTCAGAAAATATACTCTGTCCCTAAGAGACTCAGCGCTGCTTTTGCGGGTCATACTCACACTGATGCTACTCCCCAGGTAGAAGAGAAGGTTGTCAGGTTCGCTTGTCTTCACATTTAGTGTTAAGCTGTTATAGTTGGTAGAAGAAATCTGAGGCTGGTAGGCCCGGATACAGTCTCTGTCTGCAGACACAGCAACTTTGATCTGTAGAAGGAAAACGGAAGTGTCCCTAAGTGCCTAAAAATCATTTAGGGCCACACGGTGGCAGCACGCCTGGCGCTGAACAGTGCTATTCCGTTCCAGATCCTCACTGCTAGCAGGTTTCCTCTCTGGATAATGCACAATGCTTCGTGTCTCACAAGGGGAAAGTCAGATGATGCTGAAACTTATTTTATTTGGTAAAATATTTTAATATGGAAAAGTCAGTCAGGTTTTAAAAGGGAATTTTATGTTGGGAACTCTATCATGTGAGATTTAATTCCTTAAAGACAAGGAGCTTATCCAGATCACCTTGGAATCTTATACCTGACACAGGACATTTGATGATCATGTATGGAATAAATGGAGGGTTGATCTACTTACTCAGCAAATATTTATAGAGCAATTATTTCACTTACATATTTCTCTGATAAATAATTACTTGCACATAATCCTTGTATTAACCTTCAAGATTGTAAGTTTATATTAACCAGAGCACTTGGAACCATCCATCGGGTTTACATTTATTTGGTGACTGGAACTAAAACAGATGGAAACCAGAGCTCTTGTAAACCTACAGCCCTTTTCCCAAAGTGAAGTCACTCAGGGATCAAAGAATACAGAGCTCCTTTTTCTTGGCTAGAAACTTCAGGAAGATACTCTTCAGACCAGAGGTCACATCTATTGTCTATAGGCCCCCAGGATCAAGACAAATGATATTCTCTCAAGTCTTATTTCCCTGAAATGCCTCTCCTTTGGCGCACAGCCAATGCCATGTGCCGAGGATGACCAGGAAGCAGTCTCTCAAATTGTGTGTTTTGTGCAGTTAGTGACCTGGATTTGTGCAGCATTCATGCAGTTCAAGCTGTTTTGTCAGAATCACAGAGATGAGGCCCACACTGTATGAACCTTTTGAAGAGTACTTGGATTATGAACACAAAGTTGGTAAAATGATGGAAATAGCACCATATGTAACCAGTGAGACTTACAGGGATGCTGACACTCAGGTCTAATGTGTTCTGCACCATCTAGCTAATTGGTGCAGATCTATAAATCTAGGCCACGATGATAAATGTCCATAAGGACACAGAGATCTCTTTGCTAACAACATTCTGAAACACATCGAAAAAAGCAAGACTCAAAGAAAATGAGACTAATTAAATAGACTTAAATATACTTAGCTAAATATATATAAGGCAAGGCTGTGAGGAATCGGGGGTTACTGAGAGCTGGTTAGTAGAAAGTGTGGCCAAAGGCCCTTTGCACAGGAGGCCTCTGGGACTTGCAGTTCCAGGAGCCTCAGCTGCAGGGGTGCTGGGCACTCACAGATGCTGCTTGCTTCCGGGCCTGGGTGATCAGCAGTTTGATTTCTGATAGGTTTCTGCTCAGGTTCTCTTCTAACATCTTCAAAGGCTTCAGCCGATCAAATAAAAGGTTCGCTTGTGTTTCCACATCTTTGACTTTTCTTCTAGCCAACAAAGCTAAAATATGAGGTGGCGAGAAAGTTGGCAGGAGGGAGGAAACGAGAGAAATGAATTGGTCATTACTAATGCACTGGATAAACCAGAATATCTTAATAATCAAATCCTTGGCATTTTGGTAAATATATGAAAAATGCACCAGCACAAGGCATCAAGGCCCTTCTCTTTTTGTAAGTGCAAATCCAGATGTTGGTGCATTTTTATTTTTTAGGACTGCTGTTTGTGAACAAGGCACCACTGTGCCCTTGGCAAACTCAAACGGCTCGACGCAGACTTCCTAATGGGAGGGGAGACCACGACCTACTGGTCACTGAGGAGTCACGGAGGAGTTCTTCTGTTTCTCGTAACGTGGCATTAACCCTGGACAGGTCAGTGGACGTATTCAACAGCTTCTGGCCCAATCCCACGACGTTCTTTAGAGTGCTCGTAGCGCTCTGATTTGCAGATGTGGCCAGCTCTTTGATTTTGGCGCCTTTGTCTCTGACACCTGAAATAAATTTATATGCAAGCATGCACTCTGGTGGTTATACACAGAGAAAACCAAAAAACCACAACAAATGTTAATTTTACATAGACACATGTTACAGAATTTTTTGCTGGTTGTTGAACACAAAAGGGGGCTTCTGTTTTTAACGGCAATATTAAGGCTGCATATCATACGCTCTACTGCTTCCTTTTATGGATGAATGAAATATTTTTGATGACAACCCTCTGTATTGACATATGATTTCAATACACAATGAGATGCCATGTGCTCAGCGTCTTACACGTTAATAATCTAAACTTCTTTCTTTGGTCCCTTTCCTATCACTCCCTTCTCATGGTCATCAACGCCATCTCCAAATCATTCTGCGTCTAGATAAGAAGGTTTGGGAATTTAAATCTGTAAGTGACATGGAAGTATCCTAGGCTAGAGGAAGTGTACCTGCCCTCAACATCAACTGGCTGCTGGAAATAACAGTGCAATAAAAACTAAATGGTCACTAAAGATAAAGTGGAATTCAGTTATTCTAGAAAATCTGGGGGATGGGCTTTTTTAAAGGCACTCGTATTCGTTTTTAAAGTGTTTAATCACAAACGGGGCAAAGATTAACACTAGAAGAAGCTGGAGGAAGGGTATGCAGGTGTTCTTTTTTTACTCTTCTTGCAACTTTTTGGCAAGTTGGAAATTGCTTCCAAATAAAAAGTTATTTTTGAGTGCTTGATCCACATACACCATGTATCCTTAAAAACAGACAAATAAGAGCAAAAGAAATTTCCATATCAGAAAATGTTCCATTGATTTAAGTCAGTCCAAAGCGCCGCAAGTCCAGCTCCCCACGGTAACTTTCATGCTTATAAGATGAACCAGCAGACAGAAGAACTTTGGAGATGTTTGGCTATCTTATAAGACTTTTAAAATAATCTTAATAAAAAAAAGGTTGAAGGAGTGTAAAATAAATCACTGCAGCACAACTCGCTTATGTTTTACTTTTAAAAAGTATACTTTTATCCTATTAAAAATTTTAATGAACACTGCATTTCCAAACCATCAGTATTCAAGTGATCTATTTTAGAATGCTTATCGCCTCACAAAGGAAGATTTCTTTAATTTCCAAGCAAGAATTCTCTAATTTCCCACATTTGTAATGAATCTAGCATTTCCCCCTAAAGCAGGAACGTTCCAGCTTCTTTACTTCCTGGCTTCTTTGAATGGCCCTTCTTTCATCTCAGGCCCATTTTAAAAGTAAGCAATTAATACGGTAGCATAAAGAATCTAAAGCTTTTGTTTTTCAGGTATAATTCTACTACTTCAATGCAGGTGTTCTGATGTTATAAAAAACATAATGATCTTCACTTCCAAACCATATTCCTCTACCAATCTTGGCCTCATTTCGGGTGAGGGGTCTCCATCAGACTTGAGGCAGGTCTTCTCACACTCATGTGTAAGGGTTTTGCAATGAGAAGATATTAATTAAATCAAGAACCCCCCTTCCACTTACCTTCAGGAATTGCTCTAAGTATCAGAAGTGATTCATTGGTCTGCTTAGTAATTTTATCAGCATTCTCTTGAAATCTCTTTGCAGTATTTTTCAATTCACTCAGTTCCAACGCGATACCTATTCAAAGGGGAAAAAGTGTTCCCTTTTAGGCTAGTCCTAAAAAGTTGCCTAGATGCGAGCTTTATCATTCCTGACCCATCTATAAAATCAGCAGCTTTCTACAGAGACCCCAAATATTGAAAGTTTTTCCAGCAAGACTTACCACCACTCATTATAAAAATTGTGTGTTTTGGGGCTTACTTGATCATCTTTTCTACTTTGTTTCCCTTCGCACTAACATTTCTTCCTAAATTCGTGTCCAATTTAATTAGAGCTCTAGGGTGAAAAGCCGTGTTTAAGTCACTCAGTCTTAATCAGACTTACTAACTTCCTATCCACACCCAAGTCCTGGCCACCTTTGTCCCCTAGGTTGTAAGACCCCAAACATGGGCTCCTGCTCTGGAATCTTCTTCTCAGTCCCCCACCTGCTTCTCAGCCAGGGTCCCTCCCCTACTTTCCTGCTCCCTTCTGACCACCCAATAGGCACTCAACTCGTCCTCCTTCATGTTTGATCAAAGCTGTTGGATCAAAGCTTTTACTTTTAAAATTGCTGTTCATAATACACAATCACATTTGGATTCTGAACACCTGGTTAAAAAATAAATTATTGATAAAATCCACGATGAACATGATGGTTCTGCATAAAATTTTAATTGTCAGAAAGTTCACTATTTTGTGGCCTACAAAACACCTTTAGTTATGTAAACTAAAGCTACCGCCCATCAGCAGCGATGCTAGAGTTTGTGTTTAAAGCTTTATGATTGAGAATTAGGGACTTTTTATATTTTGAGATGAACATAAATTCTAAATTGTGCCACTCACAAAGAAACAAAAAATATGCACCTATCCAAGCCCTTGGCTGTGGAAGGGTCCAGGACTGGACATGGAAGTAGTCTAAGGGGTATGAGCCTTGTTTATGGCCCACCATTTACTCCCATAGGAAAAAACAATATTTTTGTTGTATTAGAGTATATTAAGGTGACAGGTACACTATACGTTATAAAACTTGTATGTTTCTCTTACACAACAGATTCCTCTGCCATTTTGTGTTATGCTTATTGGATAACTCTTACATATGCCAAAACTGCTTACTGAAACTCTTCGGAAAATTGAAACTGCATAGGTATTTTTTTAAATAGATAAATCAATAATGATTTAATTCAGTAATTATTTAATAAGAACCTATCACGAGTCTAACATTACATTAGCCCTATGAAGAAGACACAAGAGGAATCAAACATAATACATCTTGGGCTTCCCTGGTGGTGCAGTGGTTGAGAGTCCACCTGCTGATGCAGGGGACACGGGTTCGTGCCCTGGTCCGGGAAGATCCCGCATGCCACGGAGCGGCTGCGCCCATGAGCCATGGCCGCTAAGCCTGCGCGTCCGGAGCCTATGCTCCGCGGCGGGAGAGGCCACAGCAGTGAGAGGCCCACGTACCGCAAAAAAAAAAAAAACAAACCATAATACATCTCTTCAAGAAACTGTGCAACCCTGAGAGATGAATAGAGAAGCACATGAAATCACAGATAACCTGACAAACGCTATGAAGAACAGCCAGGGCTCAGGCACTAAAGCAGCGAGTAGAGATTTTGGTTCTCACGGAAGGATTATCGAGTCTATGGAAGATTGGAGGGGACTGCACATTAAATGAGATATCACTAAAATAAAAATTATATGATGTGTCTATGATAGGAAACTGGAATATTATTGTGACAAAGAAATGTTAAGCTTCAAATTGCTCCAGGAAAGATGAATGTTCTGGAAGTATGTTCAGAGATGTGTCCACAATCACTCCGATATCAACACAGTCCAAGCTGGAAACTGACCTCCATGCTTTCTGCTCAGGCTATTGCCTTCTTTTAGAAATTCAGCACTGCGCTGGAGAGCCGCTTTCCCATTAGAAACAAGAGATTCTGAGGCCTGTAAAACAGAACAATTTAAACATAGCAACTGGAGGGCAGGGCGGAGGTGGAGAAAGCAACTCCATTCTATCAGAATAGCCTCCAGTGTAGTTCCAAACAAGGAAGTCAGCGAGATAACAGGCAGGGACAATTTAAACTGTCCTATCTTATGTTTAATATATGTTCCAGTTTGTGGCTGAAGAGAAGGAACACAGCCATTTTTAAATCTATAAACACAAAAACAGCCATTAAATGCAGATCTTCACCACAGGTAAGAAAAGCTGTCTCAAGTGGATATCAAGTAGCATTATCATTTTTGTTCTAAGAATTATTTATGACTTAGGAAATGAAAACTTACATCACATGGTGACAGAAGCCTTAAACAGATCCCACCAGAAAAAGAATGTTGACAAGCATAGATTTAAGCCACTGCATGTCTGCTCAAGCACCTCATGGCAGGATCGCTGCCCCACAGTGCCCAGAAAAGGAAGGCGCACACGGAAGCCCCCAGGGCATTTCTTACCACGCTCGCCTTTCTTTCAGTCCTGAGAGTATCTTTCACCAACTTCTCTGATTCTTCAATCAGGCTCCGGATGTTGGAATGGACATGGGTTGCACTGGTCGCATTTAGGGACACGTGACTAACATTTCCAAGGCCACTGTGAAATCAACATATTTAGAGATGTTATGATCAACTAAATTGAACTACCCCACTATTCTTAAAAGCCTTCCAGTTTCTTCCCCCTTAGAGAATTATCATCAACAAGGAAGACAGGATTTCATGTCAACATGTGGATTCCCCTCGAACTCCAAAAGTAATCTTAAGAAGTGATAACACTAAGAACTGCTGTTTAATTAACACCCAAAGAAGAGATGACTGCTGTGTCCCATCTTTTAAACCATCTATTCTTTGATCTCTGTTCAAACCCCCTGCGTGTGTCTGGGGTGCCGCTGCATGTTTGCATTGGCTGTAATCTCTCCTGCTACGGCATGTGTTAATTTAAAAAAAAACAAAAAAGGCTTTCCTAAGCATATATGAGGATGCTGAATCTTATTCCTCAAATAGTATAGACCGATTTGAGGAAATTCACTAGGGGTTTTGGAGGAGCATCAGATAATATTTCAATCATCTGAACTTTACTCTTGTAAGTGGGCAAATCACTCAAGAAGTTGCCAGCTGGTAATGGTGCAATTTCATCCAGCTCACTCTAGCTTCAAAATGAAATCTGACAATTGACACATCTTTGCCTGCTGAGTAACCTACTTCATTTTCTTCCCGAGGTTATTGAGTTGCGTGATTCCCAAACCAGACACCAGCAGTTATTACTTGTTACTACTTCACTGGCAAAATTCAGTGACTTATAAATAAAAGATAATAATGTTATTTAACTTTACGTATCATACCAAATTACTTTTACTACTCATACTAAGTAATAAAGATTTTGTTGTAGCTATGCCTGTAATCAGAACATTCTTTTGTCTTTTGGGAAACGATGAAAGATGAAGAAAGGAGAAGAAATGAGTATGTAATTCCATTTTCTGATTCCGATGGCAGACACAGGCGGTAGTGCTCAATGCAGCACATAATTTAAGCAACAGTCTATGTTATTCAATACATCGTTTTCAATTGCTTTCATTGTGTGGGCTAATCTTTTATGGCAGCATTCCTCAAACTGGAAAAATATTTATTTTTCTCCTTCCACAAAACACACCCAACACACAGAAACACACATATTCTAGTGTGTCCAGACTTTTTCCACTCATAATTTATAACAGATTCTAAAAGAAATAAATGTACCAACTAACAATATTGTGTAAATCACTGATAAGGCCTAAAACCCCGATTCCCTCATTTGCTGCACATTAGGTCACCTGAGTATCTTAAAAAAAAGGAAAAGTACAGCTCACACCCCAGTCTTCGGGGGATGGGAGAGAGGCAAGTGGACACAGGCATCAGTATTTTGAAGTTCCCCAGGGTATAGCTGCAACAATTTGGGAACCATTGGCCTAAAGCTGTGCTTCTCATTTAAAGGTATTTCTAACAAGCTGAGGATATATTTGACAAATATCCAAAAATATATGTTAAAATTATGATAGTACAATGGTAGACCTTCAGGTAGTAGAAAGTAATGGAGATGGTATCTTTCAGTAGTTGGAAAATAGATTCCCAACACTTCTAATAGCCCGGGACGGGCAACCACTACCTGCATCCACGCATAAAGCCCGCGGGATCACAAGGTCCAAGAAGACAAGATGTATAAAAATAAATCAATATCTGGTTCTGTCCATAGGCAACCTAACAACAAAGTCCTGAGCACCAGGTAGATACTTAAGGCCTCGATGGCTTGATATCAGAGCATAATATTTGTTTTCATTCCTATCTGGTTCAGTTTGCATTTTTCCATCATACGGTCCTGCTGATGGTCAACCACGTTACCAGACATGGGAGAAAATCCTCCTTGCCATGGAAATAAAAGAAAAGTCTTCATTTTTAGACAAAAAAAGAATTTCACTCAACACTGTGATCAAAATAGCCATGCTTTTTCTCTCTGATCCACAGATCACAACCTGAGAACTCCTGCAAGGTGTGGTCTCACCTGTCCAGAGCACCTGCCAGTCTCTGGAGCTCAGTGGCATGATCCTCCGCTCTGTAGACAAGGTCCAGTGCTCTTCTTTTGGACATCTGCATGACCAGGTCATCTACGTGGTGCCTGATTTTGGCAGTCCATAGAAGCAGCTCATCCCGGTGATGCTCTAACTGCTACATAGAGAAATTAACATTGTGACTACATGTGCAACTATTTAACAATGTATCTGAGACGTGGGAAGATTCTTTGGAAACTTTGGGTACTGCAGCTGTGCTGAGTTGGGACTTACTGCTAGAGCCTTTCCTGAAGCATTTGCAGGTGCAGTGGCAGCATCAAGCAGTCCTCTTCCTTCTGCGATTAGCACTGACGTCAAGTTTTGTTCTTCTTGAACACGCAGCTTTTTATCCTGTAGCAAAAATCACCTCTAAGGATGCTTCATAAAAGCAAGTCGGTTTCTGAACCGCGGTGCCTGACACTATGTGCTGAAGTTAGCCTTCGGGGCTCTTTTTTTTTGTGCGGTACACGGGCCTCTCACTGTTGTGGCCTCTCCCATTGCAGAGCACAGGCTCCGGACGCACAGGCTCAGTGGTCATGGCTCACAGGCCCAGCCGCTCTGCGGCACATGGGATCTTCCCGGACCGGGGCACGAACCCGTGTCCCCTGCATCGGCAGGCGGACTCTCAACCACTGCGCCACCAGGGAAGCCCCGGGGCTCAGTTTTTAATAAGCTAAGACTGGTATCATTTACATGGGAGAATGTGGTACCAGCTCTAATGGGGAGAGAGCTGGTAAGACTCACGCTGAACTCTCGCAGGTTGGCCCTGACAATGAACAGCAGGCGCCTGCTTTCCTGGGTCTTCCTCTCTGCCTCCCTCAGGAGCTCTTCTGCGGCCTGCACTTTACTGCTGTGTCTTGAAAGGAGGCTGCTTGCTGCTTCTTTTAACACCTCCAACTCTTCCTGTGGTTTCTGGTAATTTTTCTGAATTTGTGACAATAAATCTTCAGCAGCCCTGGGAAAATAATAGACGGTTCACATGGTAAGAAATGAACAACAAAGCTCGTATCATTGAAATGATAGTGGAAGAAACTTTTTGTTTTATACAGGAGGTTCTTATTAGTTATCCATTTTATACATATTAGTGTATATCTGTCGATCCCAATCTCCCAATTCATCCCACCACCACTCCCCCTGACCCCGATAGTGGAAGAGACTTTTACATAATCGTTGAGTTTCTTTGTGACATCCTAAGTGGTACCTTGTAATCTCTTAAAAAGGGAAACAATTTTTCTAAGACAGCTATTAGTATGGCAGATTTACATTTTATCCTTAATAAACTCTCCTTATTCACAAACTTACTAACGTATTTTAGTAATGGAATTAAAAGAAACCATCTCAGTGAATCTTGATTCAGAAAATTGGGACCATAGTCTGTGAGTGACGGCAACTGAAATCTTTCATTATAATATGGCCAGAAATTGAAAAAAGGAGACTCTTCAGTGATTTGCTCTCAAGTTACCAGTGTATTTATACAACATAAAAGTTTTTCTGCAGCTAGTTAAAAAACAGATTTTATAAAAACTTTCAAATCCAAATTGCCAATAAAGATATAATTTGTACCATTGATAAAAGCAAGCTTTAGGAAATCGAAAGACATTTTCCCCTATTCTTTTGTAAATTGCTATTTCAATCAAACTTAAAGCTCTATAGAATGATACAGTTTTCATACTACAGAACTTTGCAGTGGTTGAATATATCCCATTAACTTCTTGCTTCAATTTGTCAGAAGAACTTTGAAAAATTTCATGGAAAATGCCTTGTAAATCACCCTTAGCTTTCACATATCATCAGATGGCTGGGCTAAACACCATAAAAAAACATTTTCCAAAGTTACATATTTGAACTCTGACATCATTGAGCATTATCAGGAATTATTTGAACATTCTTATGATTTTTAATGATTATAAAAATGATAGCAAGATGTTGCATTATGATACAGGCAACAAGAACCAAAAAGAGCATATGGGAAACACACAAATAAATCCAATATATTCCTAACATGTGGCCATGAATCTGTCAATTCACATTGTTAAAGAAGGTATCTCTCAAAGAAATTTAAATATAGAGGTCAAGTTTTCATCTATGAAATGAATTTACCACCTAAACTGTGATCAGATGAAATGATATAGTCAGCAGTGACTTGAAAGACTAAAAAGAAAAAACACAAAACCCCTCAGCACTCTTAGCTTCTTCTTGTAAAATGTATTTAGTTAACACAGTAAAACAGTGTTTTTCAAACTGCGTTTCTCCACAACACTAGTGCCGTGAACAGGTAAGCAAGTTCCATGAGAAAGGGTTGCGTGCTGCAGTACATTTAGCTGTGTTCTCCAGGTCCTTTTGGAGATCCTGAAACATCAGCCTGAAGACTTGTAGTAAAGACCTTGTCTCTCCTTAAGACACTGCATTTACCAAATTATCTAGGCACAGGACACATTTCTTTACTGAAATATCTTTTGAATGGTGTGGGGACACCTGCGTGGAAAACAGTTGGGAAACACAGCTACAAAGGATAATTTACAGGGTGCGGTAAAGGGAAAGATAGCAGGCCGGAGTTGGCTACCCTTAGAAAGGCCTGCTTGCCAGGCTGGCCCTCGGCTGGCGTCTGCAAGTGCTCCCGCTGTCCCCTGACTGATAAGGGTGGCTCACTGCCTCGACTGTTTGTGCAAACAATGTGGTTTAGGCTGAACACCTGCTTCCCTCCTGGGAGTCTGGAATGTGGGTATGTGCTGGGCAGAGGGAGCCTATGGGACCAGCCCCCACTGAAAACCTCAGATGCTGAACTCTATGGGCTTCCCTGGGCATCACACACAAGCTGCTGCATTTTCATTGCTGGGGGGAGAGTGTGCTCCGTGGTCCCTCCTGGGATGGAGAGAGTGTAGGGAGCCTGCATGGGCTCCTCCCAGCTCCCCTGCATCTTCCTCATGATCCAGCGGTGCATCCTTAATACGCCACTCTAGGAAATCTCAGCCCTGAGTCACAGGAGTCCTGGTGAAACTCTGAATGTGGAGGTGGCCTTGGGGACCCTGACACATGCACAATAAGCAACTAGGTTGTGTGCTAAGTACTCTCACTTACAGGATTGCCGTACTTCAGCATAAATTATCAATCTTCTAAGAATTATAATAAAAAGGCTGAGAAATAAGTCCTAAAATAATCCATGAAATTTGAAATGACTTAAGTACATGGATTATCTATGGAAGAAAGTGGAGGCCTAAGAATGCATTTAAAAATCTTTTTAAAATAAAAGTCTCAGTAGTAATAATTTAACTTACATATTAAAGAGAGAGTTTAAGAATCTTATTAATAACTTAATTCCAAATAGAAATAGAAGAGCTACAATGACAGAGAAAGGGTGACAGAAGGAGGGCCTAGTGGGGACGAGGGTCAGGGGGCACAGGTGGGGAGAGGGCCCCCTGCCTTCTCCCATTCCTCTCAACTGCTACTCAGTAAGTCAACTTTTCCCAGTTGGACTGTGAGCTCCTAGTGGGCAAAAGGCTTTATTGTTCTCTTTTGTGTCCCCAAGTCCTAGCACAATGCGGGACACCTGTGGGCTCAATCCACTTTATTGACCGAATGACATGACCGTGGAAGGTACCGGTGGGGGGAGGACCCCTGCAAAATGACTCCTGGGATCTGCAGGGATTCCCCGTCTGAGGGAGAGACGTGCAGCCGAGGGAGAGAATGAATGAGATGACCGACCACGTGTGGTGCTGGGAGGACCTTGAGCCTAGGATGAGCTGGAGCCGGGTGGATGGGGGGAGATGGTGAGTGAAGAGGGAGGCTGGAATGAATACGTGATGTTTACATGTTGTCCAGGAGGCAGTGGGGAGCTGAGGAAGGTGGGGAGAGAGCAGGGTGCCCTGGGGTGGCTGCCTCAACTGCAGGCGGGTCCTGGGACCACCTGCATGGAGGTATGAGCCTTTCCCTGTGGGGGTCCCCACACCATGCATCCAGTGAAGGGAGGATGCAGGGGAGGGGCTGGGTCAGGGAGAGGTGATTACAATCCAGTGTAGGTACACAGCCATGGTCTCTGAGCTGACCATGGAAATTCCACCCACCCATCTTCTATGGACTGGGTCTAAAGTGTACTTCCTGTTGTTTAGGGCTGGAAAATAACGGTTTAATGTCAGACAGATTTAGGTGTGTAGCCAGATTTCATATTGTCCTGCACGTGGGGCAAGCTACTAATATTCTCTGGGCCTCAGTTTCTCCAGCTGGATATTTCCCACCTAACAAGGTGGCGGGGATGAGCCCCTGCAGTCCATGAGGGGTGCAGTCTACACCACCCAGCACAGAAGAGGTGCTCTGTAGATGGCGGCCCCTTCCCCATCCCCTGGGTCCTCGCCCACTTTTGAGCCCCCCTCGACCAGTCCATAGTCCTCTCAGGGCCCTTCTTGGGCCCTAACAAATGTTCTAGTAATTAGATTATGAGTCCCCTCTCCAAATCCCATGCAACATAAGTTCCTCCTTTTGTTTCTCACAGAACAAATTAACAACGTCAAAAATCCCATTCAATGATGAAAAAAGATGTCTAAGCTCAGCTCTCCCGTGTGTGCCGGTAGAAGTGGATGTTGTTTTTAAAAACGTTTTAGAAAATAATTTGTCAATGCAAGTCGGGAATCCTCAAAATGCAAACTCTTTGGCTAAATGATTTCACTCCTTAACATGTACCCTGATAAAACAATAATGTGAAATACAGAAAAAGATTCTTATCTAAGTTGTTCATTACAACATTATTTAAAATAGTAAAATATATTAAAAATAGTTTAAACATCTCACTATAGAGACTGGAGTTTTGATGGAGTATTATGTGACTAAACCAGTACTTAAGACATTTATCACAACCTGGCAGAGAGATAGCTTTGCTATTACATCAAGTAATTACTGTGTGAAAATACTACGAAAAAAGCCTGAAAGCAAATTACAAGCTCCTAGTGACCATGTCTAACAATTCTTTGTGATCTGTCATTTCACATCATGGGTTTTGATGACAGTGTGCATGACATGACTGAGCTAAATTAATCTGGCATGATGCCAAAATGTCCTAGCGTTCACAGCCTCAGTGGTAGCCACTGCCTGTGTCTGCTTCCATGAGAGTTTACAGCATTACACTTAATCTTCAAGAAAGACAGTATCATGAGGTTTTTTTTTTGTTCACACAAAGTAGAAATGCTGTTTTAGGGTCGCGGAGAAAAACCGAACCTATGACATGATAGCAAAGATAGAAATTCTACTGATCACACTTTTCTCTTGTGGAGGGGCCAGCACCCAGCTCTTCTCCTATGACCTTCTGCCCCACTGAGAGCTTTCTTTCCTTCTCCTCCACTTGCCTCCTTCCCCCTCAGCTTTCAAGTTCCTACCTCTAATTGATTGTGTCATGAATGGTATTCAGGCACTTACTTGAGTCCAAGAGTGGCATTTTGGTGCAACTGCAGGAAATTCCTTTTCTGAATGATTTCCAGCAATGAAGTAATGTTCTTTTGCATATTCTGAAGAGTAGAACTGGGTAACTGGACATCTTCATCCAAGGTCTGATTTAGAGTTGCTGCCCTTTCGATGATTTCTACGGAGAAAATATATCAATCATTGAATAAGTTTCTCAAAAATGGACAGTACTAAAATGGAAAAACTTAGAACCTTCTCCAGTAAGGCCTGCTCTGCTCACCTAAACTGGATTGAACCTCTAGCCAGGCCAGGTCAGCCCATATATCCCAATGCACTCTGGACATCCTCTGTCAAAACACTCATGGACTTGGGATTACTGGTTTATTTCATGTCTGCTTCCCCAGTACCCATAAACTGTAAGGGCAGGGGCTGTGCCTACCATGCTCACGGCAGCATTCCCTGCCCCTGGCACG
Source organism: Lagenorhynchus albirostris (assembly GCF_949774975.1). Lineage (NCBI taxonomy): Eukaryota > Metazoa > Chordata > Mammalia > Artiodactyla > Delphinidae > Lagenorhynchus > Lagenorhynchus albirostris. The sequence continues at coordinate 56,954,610 of NC_083108.1, forward strand.
AACATCTGCATGTAGAAGCACTCAGTAATATTTACTGCAGAAACAAACCACCAGTACTTGATACTACTCTTTTTTTCTTTTTTTTTTTTTGCGGTACATGGGCCTCCCACTGCCGCGGCCTCTCCCGTTGCAGAGCACAGGCTCCAGACGCGCAGGCCCAGCGGCCACAGCTCACAGGCCCAGCCGCTTCGCGGCATGCGGGATCTTCCCGGACCGGGGCACGAACCCGTGTACCCTGCATCGGCAGGCAGGCTCAACCACTGCACCACCAGGGAAGCCCGATACTACTCTTTTTTAAAAAACATGTCATTGTTCTAATAATATCCTTACCTTTTGCCCTATAAAGTCTGATTCGTATTGGAGTCTACGCATTTTATGCCCTTACACCATAACCCAAAAAGAAAAGCCAGAATTTCTGGTAGCCAAAAAACTGACAGTAGCATTCTAAAAGCCAGATCAGATGGGACATCCCAGTTGAGTAGGGAGTAAATTACTCTGATATTAGGACATACTTTGGAACCACACTGAAGCTCCAAATCCCATCAACTCCTATTCTGGGCAGAGAGATGGTGTTGAGAGTTTAGCTAAGCTACTCTGTGGTATTGCTGCCTCTGTGTCCATTTCATTCAGCTAAGTGGCCTTCAGGGACCTTAAACTAACACTGGCCCCTCATGCAAGCATATGCCCTAGACGCAGCCGCAGAGGCAAAGCAAATAAGTTCTAGATATGACTTCCCCAATGGCCCTAGTGATCGACAGTCTTCCTGTCTCCCAGCACCTTCCCCTTCCATGCCCCGTAGATAAGGTCCCTGGGGACTTACCAAAACCCTGCTCTTTTGCTTTGGATTGGCCAATCTGGCCTTAGCCCAGGAACCCCAAAGCTCTCCACGCACAGACCCTAATAAAGGCCTGCGCTCCAGGTACCGTCTCCCACTTTCTGCCTGCACCCTGCCTTGACCACGTCGTGTGGCCCCTTGAGATGGGCTGGCTACTTCCTCAGGCTGGACCCCCCCGAGCAATCAACTGCTCTATCTCATCTTCTCTAGTGGTCTGTTGTTGGACCTCGGCTCACCACTCGGCAAATGTGCTCCGTTTAATAAGTGTTCATTTGACAAATTCATAACGGATGGGGAGGCACCATATCTATTTGATACTAAGGACCGAAGTGTACGGCATGACGTGGAAAAGAAAAAAGGAAACATCCATTTTTTAAAAGATAAAACTCTCAATGAAAGACAACGATGTGGACACTGGGAAGGCTCCAGGTGTCCAGTCTAGGAGTCTAGGACATGGTTACTCATGTGCTGAGTGAAGCGAATAAGCTTTTCCTACCGAGGAAGCCAGACCCGCCAGACAAGGCTCCGAGGACACTACCTTGGATGTCTGCCTGCAGCTTCTCCGTAAACGTCAGGAGGTCACGACTCTTGTTGAGGATCCTTTCAGTGGCCCTGGTCACGTGCTGGCTCCGTGTTAACACTCTGTCCAGCTGATGGAAAATAAAGGCCTCAGTTTAGTTTGACTTTGAATACAACGTGAACTTCGGCACTCCAGATGTTGTCTCTTTTAAGCAACAAACATATTCCAGAACACAGAGTGAAGATGTACACCATCACCTATGCTAAGGTCAACAGTTGGGTTGGAAGTGGACGAGGTCATTCATGAAATGATTTACTGCTCACTCTGTGTGAGAAAAGGTGGTCTATTTTTTTAAAGGCAACCTAATTGGCCATGAAGCCACAGACTCCCCCAATGTCTCCATTGTGAAGACCTCATGTTCACTTTAGGACCCAAATATGCAGAACTTAGAAAGTAAAATCTTATTAATTTCTACTGACCGTGAGAACTTAGTCAAGGAGTTAAGACATAGAGTTAGGCAAATGGGCCTGCTTCTGCCAGGCTGGAGACCTGGTACTCAATACCTCCCAGTTTCATCAGTAACCTGCAGTAATAATGACACTGCCTCACAGGACTTCATGATGATTATATGGGATGATGTCTGTTAGGCCGGCAGTCCAGGGGCTGAGAGCTGCTCTCAGCTGTTATTTTTATTAGGAATGCTCTAATTTGTGAAAAGAAAGGTTTCATAAATTACAAACGTAATTTCCAGGAATATAAAGTAACTCAGAATGGTTCTAAAAGTGTTTTCGAGTCAAAATCCAAAGAGAATCTTCTTTAATGGATACAAGAATTTATTTTCATCAGCTTATCACTTCCTACCAAATGTTTGCTTGCAGAGGTACTTTAAAGCCCACATATAAACCCTTAAACTCTTCCCAAATCATCATTAATTCCAGGCTAATACATTTTAGGGTGCACGATTGTATACGTGTGTGGATGTTGAGAGACAGAGACAAGATACATATATACACAGATACACTATCATACACATATCAATGTGCATACATGCATATCTATGTGTGTGTGTGTGTGTGCGCGCACACACACACACACACAAAATCCATGAGTGAAAATTATAAATTTAGCAATAGGCCTCCCTCACCATCTGCAAATGAGCAGATTCTTTTTTGGTCACTAGAAACCATTTATCTGGCATGGGCTAAACAGAATAAATAACCCCCTGCTGACATCAAAGTCCACAAATCAGAAGCACAGGGCTGAAGCCTGAGTGTTGCCGACACCACACAAGGAGCTGCGCTGGTGTTGGGGGCAGGGGTGGGGACCTCCGTTCTCACCTTGTGCAGTGAATCCAGGACAGGGAAGAAGCCCCATCTTTTCATGCCGCCCACCCCTGGTTCCCAGGAGGAAATGAGAGGTGATGGTAAAGTGGCAGCCCGACTCCTCCCTCAGTGGACAGGACAGCAGAAATTAAATCAGGAGCCTCTTCCCACTAAAGCACAGAAGCTGGCAGCATCAGAACCGATTTGAACACAAAGCACCTGGAGCACAGCTCCTGGGAGGAAGAGGCTGCCCTGGTCTGATCAGAACCTTCCAGGCAGCCACCGGCAAGGGATCACAAGGGCTGGAGTGGGCGGGGGAGCGGGCCCTTTACGTGAAGAACTTACCTTCCTTTGCAGGTCCTCTGTTTGTTCTGAGACACCTTCAAGCTGTATTTTTGCCAGTTCTTTCTGTATATTTTCTTTTAAAAAAGAGTCCTAAAAGAATGAAGAAAACAAATTATAACGCTTCAAAATAAATCTTCTGGTTCTTAACTAACAATCACCTGTTATTACCTTTTTTGTTCATAGAAAGAAATTCTCCTTTCCTTGAAATTGCATTAAAAAATAAAATGAATCCCATTCACTGAAGTTCTGACTTCAGCAACATGGTTCCATACTGCCATCTTTTGCACTGAACTTCCTATGTAGATATGAATTGAAAGTCTGGTGGGTTATGCAGAACTGAACTGCTGCAATTCCTGGGTGAGTCGGGCCGAACTTAACAATAGAGTCACATAAATTTTAACTATAATTGCTAACACCTCAAAAAATGCTTACTAAGCTAAAATACAAATGTATTAAGTAAAGAAAAGCCTTTATAATTACTAACAACGAGGTGCTTAATTTATGCCAACACTCTTCTAATTTCTTTACTTGTATGACTTTACTCAAACCTTACAACAACACTTGAAGGAGCTAGATTATTGTTTATGGTCAAGACAGTTATCAACTTGCCCAAGTCGCAGTGTAGGTCAACAGTGAAAACAAGAAAAAGTGAAGGGTTCACAACTTTAAACTCCTGAGAACTTTACATAAACATAAAAAGTCATTTAAGGGAATTAACAAGGTGGTTTAAATGAGGGAAGATCACCCAAAAAGAGTTAAAGTTGAAATCAAGTGTTCATTTCACGTGGTAAAAAGAAATATAGTTGTACTGCTGGAGCCCAAACTGACAGAGTAGTACTTACTGACTGTGTCTATAGTGAGTGGAAAAAAAACTTAAACATTTCTTTCCTTCCTTTTTTTTCTTATCTTTCAAAACATTTTGTTCTATTTGAGGAAAAATAATATAGAAACATCTCTTAGAGTTTCCTAACCTTTCTTAACTCCATTATATCTAAAGAGAAAAGACCGGGATTAACAAGAGCGGATCACTGAAGCAGCTGGATTCCACCGTGCGCGCACGCACACACACACGCATTACTGCATAGCACAGTGAATTAAATATTTCAAATTCTAATGCATAGGCTTTAAGCCAAATTAAGAATCACATGTTTTCCCAATTAGAATGAAAAAACACTGTCTAGTAAGTCAATTTCTTACCTTCCCACCTTCTTTTGGACCCAGATCAAAACACAGATTTTAACTAAACATAAAACTATGATTTACCCTCAGAGATTTTCATATAGTCTTCCAGGGAGGAGGAACTTTTGTGCCCTGCAACTCCAGTTAAGAATAATACACTGACAGAAAATAGTTCATCTTCATTCAGCACATTAAAGAAGATGCCATCCTGATTCCTTTTCTGTGTTTGTATTAGGTCTGCTGTTTTCAACTATCCAAAGACCTGTTATAAACAGGGGTGAGTGGACTTTGTCTTATTCCAAAAGGCAGGAGAAAGAGGAACACAGAGGAAGAATCTACAAGGAGGCATCTATGGATCAATTCTTGACCAATTAGAGCTGCCCCACAGTGAAACGAGTTATCATGTGGATGATGCAGTCCCCGGTCAGGTTCAGGGGAAGGCCTGGCGCCTACCAGCGCTGGACACTGGGACTGAGGCTCCTGCACCTATGCGGAGCATGGACAGAAAAAATGACCCCTACTGTCAGGCCAAGTCTTCACCTCCCCATGACACGTTTCTATCCATCTCTGTATTCCTAGTACCTACCCGGAGATATTTCGTTGTATTTTCCAGGTTTGACAAAATCCCATACGGGACAGGGATGATGCCGGAGAGGTTCACAGAGACGATGGCATCACCCACATGGTCCATGTCATTCAGCAGCACGCCTCCACATTCATCGTCACAGGCTACAGGGTAGAGGAAGTTCAAGTTAAAGCAAAGCGGCCGGCACGTTTTCCCGTGTGTGCGCATGGCATCCTGTAATAACAACATCTACAGTGCTTCCGAGGACTCATCCCATCTCATCCTCATGCCAACTGTGCCTCGGGAAGTAAGCAGGTCCCAAGCCCCTGTTCTCAGATGACGACGCCCAGACGCAGGTCACATTAGTGACTCCCCAGGGCCACACAGAAACGCTGCTCCAACCTTTACAGCACGTTTGTCCATCTTTGACTTGGACCTACGGCCATGAATTCCAAGTGCAAGTCCTGTCAGGGCCTGGCCTGTGATTTCCTCAGATAGTTTGCAGACACCTTCGGCAAGTACAAATGAAGGGGAGTGGAGAAAGTAACGGATGTGTCTTGCTAATGACAAACACACAAAGAAAAGCAAAAGAGCTCTGGACTGCCATGATCCTGACCTTGGTTCTTCCCTACCTTCCCCGCAAACCACTGAGGAGACATCCCAAGGTCACTACCTCACGTACTTGCTATTCAAATAAATCAGAACTGGCGAAAAAAAATTCCACAACAGCCAAGAGCTGAGGCCACACGTGAAATCTGGTGACACAAATGAGCAGCCACAGGTGTCCTCTCTGCTCTGACTGACCCTTGGCTCCACTAGAGGGGACATTAACCAGCTGAACCATGAAGTTGGCATTGCTGTGCTGCTGATAGTGATGGAGAGATAAATGCTGTTATCCTAGAACCTTCTCCTCGGCTCCAAACGCACTTCACAGAGTTCAGTTCGGCAGATGCACAGGAATCTATGATTTGTTAAAATAAAGTAGGACTTTCTCTATCCTGCCAACGCCACTGGGCGCCGTACCGGGAAACCATCTGGGAGGAGAAACCACCTTTCATCCTTGAGAGGAGTGATACCCACACACACAGTCGCTCTCCACCAGAATGTGCCTTGGTTCACAGTCCTCACAGCGGAGCCCCGTGGCCCCCGGCCTGCAGACGCACTGCCCGGACCCGCGGTCACAGTCACTGTGGACAGAGCCATGCGGGCTGCAGTCACACCTCTGGCAGGTGCCGCCCGGCATCTGAGGGTTCCCACGGTAGCCCAAGGAGCACCTGAAGAAGGAGACACGCAGGACAGACAGGAGGGTCAACACCAGTGAGTAAATACACAGAGCAGCTTCCCAAGGACAGTAATCACTTCTGCCACATGAAGTGCAGAGAACACAGGCCACTCACCTTATTCTGCATTTTATTTCCTGAAAGGAGGATGAGATGGTCACAAGGAAGTGCATTTACCTATTTTGATGCCCGGGGGGTTTCATTTTGCATTATCAATCGCGCACATCCAAACTGATAAGGGCTCCCGATCACGTTCATAAATATGTCCTATGTGTATAAAAGGGGCAGGTGACATACCTTTCACAATATTGTCCTTCGTAGCCTGGAAAACAGGCATCACAGCGAAAATCGTGATCACCTTCCAAGACACAAGTGGGACTAAAACTGGAAGAAAAGAATTTTTTTGAATTTCAGATACACAACTTCAAATCTTTCTTAGGGTACTTATTCGTTACTCTTAGGGTACATGATACTGTCCTAAAAAACAACTGATGACACTGGACAATTGGACAAGTTTTTTAGAGCTTATACTCTTTGGGGCAAAAAAAAGGAAAATAAACACATAATCGATACAAGCGGTTGCATCTCTTGTATCTAGAAGATACTCACAGATGCCTGTCCAGTGACAACCATGTGAGTGCTGAGGGGATGCAGCCCAATTTACAGAAGACAACTACTTAGTCACCAAACAAGAAAGCTTCCCAGGTGAAAAGGGGCTTGTTCTGAGATGTACGTGAATTATCTGACTTATCAGATGAAAAGGTGGCTGGAGAGAGCTGCACGTGCGCAAACGTGCGGAACAGCAGGGAGAAGGGAGCTGGACCAGCGCTGGGGATACACCTGACTGCAGTGAAAGGCAAGAGGGAAAAGCAGGGGAAAGAAGCAGAGTGAGGGCGGGATCTCAGGGTAACTGGACCTAAAGGTGGGGAGTCGGGCGATGGGCTACAGCAGCAAAAGGACAGAGCACCAAAAACTCGATGATCCACTCAGATTGTGACCCCTCACTCGGGGACTGCAGCTTCTGGCGTGTTCCTTTTTCTCAATAGCCTCTGCCTCCACATTTTAAATCACCAACTAGAGGCTCAGCTGGGTACCTGCAAACCACTAAAGAAACAGCTGGGGTATCTGGCCGGTAAGAGAAGTTCCCAGCATGAGTTACAGGGTTGCTACGAGCCCTGCTTCACTTCTGACTTTTTTCCCTCCTTAAACACTAAAGGGACAGACTTCAGTGAAAACACAAAATATGTAGAAAACAAAGCACGTCTTTCGAGGCCTCTCAGATGCACAGCACACACGGAACGTTCACACTCTCACCGTCTCTTCCTAACAGTGTACTAATTTATTAGCGTGTGTGTGTGTGTGTGTGTGTGTGTGTGTGTAGGGGGTGTGCTGTGGGGATGGTGTGGACTTTCTGTAACTGAAGAAGTAAAATACACAAACAGTATAGAACTGTGCAAAGCAGAAGTGTAAAACACCCGTCCAGACATTTCTCTGGGCATGTACAGCTATGGAGCTGTGGACATGGACATACATACGGATATGAATGTTTTCCAAAATGGCATCACACCGTATGTTCAGTTTCATAATTCCATTGGCCATTCCTCCAATTCTGTACATACAGATAATGCCTTATTCTTTTCTCAGTGTTGGTACAATATTTCACTCTAGGTACGTACCACAATACACTCTAGGTATTTAATCAGTCCCGTGTAGGGAGATATTTTAGTGCCCTCCTCCAATTTCTTGTGAGTACAAGCAATGCCCATCTTTATACACATATGCAAGTATTCATATAGCTTAGATTACATGAGTGAAATTGATGATTCAAACTTTATATACAGGTTTTATACAAAAAATAGCAGCAGCAATACATTTTAGGATGCTTGATAGTTTACAGCAGTTTACACAGTGCCTCTCATTAGGTATTCGTTGTCAAGCAACACTTACTTGGAGACAATAAAAGACAGAAGATTAGAACAAATATTAAAAAGAAAACTTCATTTTAGTATACCAAAAGTTGGTATTTGATCTATACATGTTCAATGCCTTGTCAAATATTCTAAGCAATAATGAAATGTTATTTATGAATTACAGTTTTTGTTGCAACCAAAGAGGACCCACGGATATTCCAATTCCTGCCTAAAATCTCTTGTTTCTTTTATGTGTTCAGATAACTCTATACAAGCATCATGAGTATGAGGTAGAACCTGGCCCCAATTTCCTTACCATGCAGCATTTCTGCACTTCATCAGACATCAGCATGTATAAATTCTAACCCCATTCCCTTGCATTGAACAGGAACTGAATTCTTCGTATCATTATTCATAAAATTAATAACAATTCATCTCTAGGCACACTGGTTCCACAGGTTGGAGGCTAAAATTAGTCTTCAAAAAAACAAAACCTGGGGCTTCCCTGGTGGCACAGTGGTTGAGAGTCCGCCTGCCGATGCAGGGGACACAGGTTCGTGCCCCGGTCCGGGAGGATCCCACATGTGGAGCGGCTGGGCTGCTGAGCCTGCACATCTGGAGCCTGTGCTCCGCAATGGGAGAGGCCACAACAGTGAGAGGCCCGCATAACGCAAAAAAAAAAAACAAAAACAAAAACCTGAAAGTCCTTTCTTTAATGGGTTCCATTCTAACACTCAAAACTAACACACAGATACTTTGCTTTTGAAAAGATTCTCCTCAAATGCTGGAAGAATGAACACTTTTTCTTAAAATTAGCCTTTCTCGACACACAGAGTATTCATTAAGACAGATCACGTGGAGACCCTGGAAAGTGAAGCTGAGAGTGGAAGCAGCCCGCCTTCAGCAGTGGGTGGTGCGGGCGTGCCAGTGCACCTGCAAGGCTCACCTGGCAGGGAGGCCGTGAGGACAGGTGCAGAGAGAGCAGTCGCTGGCCGAGCCGGTCACCTTCCCGTAGTAGCCGGGGGCACACACATCGCAGTGGTCTCCGGCGGTGTTGTGGCTGCAGTTCTGGGGCCCCATGTTTCAAAAGGAGAGGAAAACAATGGGAAACTGTTAGAACTCATTCTCATCTGGCAATAGCCCAGCACTACCACGTTTCGTATCAGTTGACTTTTTTTAATTCTCAAGGAAGGGTGAGCATTTTTCTTCATATTTTTAAAATCCTGGACACCCTGGCAGCTCTGTGGCCTTCGTTCATTATAAGATTGCATTCATCCGACACAACCTAGAAGTTACTGATACATTCTTCTTATAGAAAATATACCCAGTGCGGCCAGCTTTCAGAGCCTTAAAATATGGATCTAAAATGTATAGGGACCCAAACAGCGATGTGAAGCGCACTGATTTGTGCATAGTTGGGGTTCAGTGATCACACTGGAGGGTTGAGAGGGCAGAAGAGAACAGATAGATGATTCAAGAAATCGACGGTGGGTTAAGTGGGCTGTGTTCTTTCCTGAGTATAAGTTGACAGGTCAGCCGCTGACCTGAGAACTTTGTTCTGGTAGGTCAGGAAAGGGAGGGGAATCATTTAATGTCCTAGGAGTACCTAATCTTGTCAAAGTGCTTAGCTGCACCAAGGAAAGATGCAGCATGAAAGAACCAATTAACTTCTCAAACTATCCGTGTGACTTTTGTCCCCGTGATTGGCCAAGGGACCTTCTTAGCTAATTACATCTCACCTGAAGTTGCCTGAAATCAATTCTCCTTAAATTCTTAAATGAGATTTTCTCATTTTCTGTATTAGGACTTTATTTCTGCCCGGAGCGTGAGCTGATTAGAATGAATAACTTTTTTAACAGTGTTGCAGCTATCTGCATCTTCATTAAGTCCACTTTACCTTGAATGACTTGGAATAATTCTTTAATTCCAGATATATAATGAAGTCAGCCAAGGTGAACACACATCTTTTTAACTGAGGAGAACCAAGCAGTGCTTCAGCTTCTAAATTCACCTGGGCACTGCTATGGTTTAACAGTTTTCCCAGTGGAGACTGCCTTTAAATTCCACATATGAAAGATGCTTCCAAACAGAAGAAGATGGATCTGGTGTGGGAACCCTGGTTCCTGTGTTTGGGCCACAGCCAAGATCTCTAAGGCTTTGGTGTGTCTTTCTTGGTGGGGAGCTCATTTTCCTTCAGTGAGTTATTTTACCTGAAGCAGGTTAGTCTTGGCACAATTTAGACAAGGAACCAATGTTCCCACATGAGTTATCAGAAAGAATGAGGTTTCACGAGTAGGGAAAGAATATCGGGTTATTCTATGTTATCAATAAGGTCTCGTCAGCTTAAGGAAAATCCTGGATGCAAGAGTTTGTCCTCAGGAACACAAGACTTCTGTCTGGGTCACTTGGTCCTTTGCAGTGGTCAGAACTCTCCTTGTGTCCCTGACGGCCTAGGGGTAGGTGGCCAGGAAACAAATGCACACTAAGACCTCTAGGACAACATGTAGTTTTTAACAAATGCAAGGAGAGGGCATCACTTTACACAGAGAAACACATTTTCAACTTTGACATTAACTCGTTTTGAAACCTCCAGGTGACCCTTCAAATTCTATGACAGAAGGTTCTCACGTACTTTGACTACAACCACCAGTACTGCAAGTAAAAACAAGAGACGGGCTTCCCTGGTGGCGCAGTGGTTGGGAGTCCGCCTGTCGATGCAGGGGACGCGGGTTCGTGTCCTGGTCCAGGAAGATCCCACATGCCGTGGAGCGGCCGGGCCCGTGAGCCATGGCCGCTGAGCCTGCGTGTCCGGAGCCTGTGCTCCGCAACGGGAGAGGCCACAGCAGTGAGAGGCCCGCGTACCGCAAAAAAAAAAACAACAACAACAAAAAAAAGAGACACTTGACTAATTCCCAAATTGATATCCATAAACAGATTCAAGGAAGTAAAATTTATAAGAGAATTTCCACCAACATTATCAGACCACTTAGCTAGACCTTTCTGAAGGAAATATACGTATATCTTACATTTAGCTAAATTTAAACTCTAAATCAAGAAGCTTGTATGACCTCGAACTGGAAATGTAGATGCTCAGGGCCTGCTCTAATTCTAAGCGTCAGGCAAGTACCCAAACAAACCAGCGTACCAAACACTTCCCCGTTTCAGGGTCACAGGTGTCACTGTGTTTGTTGCAATTGCAAGGCACACAGGGAGCCAGCAGAGGGCGCGGTCTCCTGCCATCACCTTCTGGAAGCTTCCCTCTGTGGTAACCAGGTGCGCAGTCCTGAGGGAATGCAAAAGCAAAGGAAATGAACAAGAAACCTGATTAACAAATGCGCAAAGGACTTGAATACACACTTCTCCAAAAAAGAAACACAAACGACTAAACAAGCACATGAAAAGATGGTCATTAACACTAATCATCATGGAAATGCAAATCAAATACCAGCTCACACGCATTAGGATGGCTAGTATCAAAAAAAAAAAAAAAAAAAACCCAAAACAAAAAACCCCCAGAAGATAACATGTTGGCAAGGGTATGGACAGACTGGAAGACTTGTGCTTTGCTGGTGGGAATTAGAAAGGTGTGGCACTGTGGAGCAGTATGGTGTTTCATCAAAAAGTTAAAAACAGAGTTACCACATGATCCAGCAATTCTACTTCTGGGTATAAACCCCAAGAACTGAAAGCAGGATCTTGGAGAGATACTGGTACACCCATGTTTGTAGCAGCATTATTCACAATAGCCACAGGTGACAGCAACCCATGTGTCCACTGATGAATGGATGGATGAACACAATGTGGTCCATCCATCCAATGGACTATTATTCAGCTTTAAGAAGGAAGCAAGGAACTTCCCTGGTGGCGCAGTGGTTAAGAATCCACCTGCTGATGCAGGGGACATGGGGTTTGAGTCCTGGTCCGGGAAGATCCCACATGCCACTGAGCAACTAAGCCCGTGCGCCGCAGCTACTGACGCTGCGCTCTAGAGCCACTCTGCGCTCTAGCGCTACCGAGGCTGTGCTCTAGAGCCGTGTGCCACAACTACTGAAGCCCGCGTGCCTAGAGCCCGTGCTCCACAAAAGAAGCCACCGCAATGAGAAGCCCGCGCACTGCAACGAAGAGTAGCCCCCGCTCGCCACAGCTAGAGAAAGCCCACAACAAAGACCCAATGCAGCCAAAAATAAATTAATTAATTAAAAAAAAAAAAAGCAAATTCTGACACGTGCTACAACATGGATCCATCTTTAGGGCATCGTGCTAAGTGAAATAAGCCAGTCACAAAAAGACAAACACTGCATGATTCCACTTACATGAGGGGCCTACAGTAGTAGATTCACAGGGATAGAAAGTAGAAGGGTGAGACTGGGGGAGGGCCCAGGGGGGTTAGTGTTTACTGGGTACAGAGTTTCAGTTTTACCAGATGAAGAATTCTGGAGATTGGTTGTACAGCAGTGTGAGTGTACTTAACACTATTGAGTTGTACACCTTAGAAATGGTCAAGATGGTGAAGTTTATGTTTATACCTATTCTACCACAAGTAATTTTTAAAAGGCAAAAATGATGTAATAGAGACACACAGTTCTCTTCATCACTCGGAGCTGCTGTAACAAGCATATTTCAACCCCAAACCAGGAAACGGATGTTAACCACAGTCTCCCTACCTGACATGAGAATCCAGCTGTGCCAGGAGGACAGAGACACTTCTCTAAAAGGGATGCCACCTCCCTCTTGGGGTGCGACTCTTCAGCCTTTCTGCCAACCTCCATAGAAATATTTGAGATTCTGTGAAACCGTTGGGTTAAGAAATGAGAGGAGACACTAATATTTAAAAAGACACTTTCTTGAAACAGCACATTACTGAATAATGTTGGCACATATATGAAACCAGAGCTTTCCTGCCAGTTTGAGAGTAGTTCCTACTCACAGCTGTAAAGGAAATGGGTAAAAACACACTAAAAGCACACTAGTCATTATACAGGGAAGGTCCACAGCCAAAAGTTTAGAACTTCAATATAATGTTAGAGAAAGCACACCTAAAAGAATCTGAAGTACGAGCTTGGCCATAACCTAGGCGGCTTTCTTTATGGGAGTAGTACTACATGAGCAGGGGACAGCATTCTTGATGCCCTGTGACAGAGAAATGGGCATTGCAGTTTAAGGGCAGAAAATAGCAGAACTGTTTTGTTGTTTACATAGAAGATATCACCATCCTGTACTTACATGTTATATCCACATTAATACAGAAGATGGATAATCTATGTCACTTTTCACATATTTCCTAATAATATTAACATTTAATAAGGTTTTGGTGAGGGACAGAAATATATATGATATTAAAGATAGGAGGAAAAGTGAATCAAATCCCTTCAGTTTGCTTTCAAATAAGGAAAATATTTGGAAACTTCTAGAAGTTTCCAAGTACCTGCTTTGCTGTAATCCTTGGCCATAAGATGCTTTGATGAGGATGTACTCAATGTTGCTAAGAACAGACATAAAATCTGAGCGTGTGACAGGTTCTTCAGAAACAGAGTTAAAGTATTTCCAAAAATTCTGTGGATGAGAAGCACATTCAATTAAATTCAGGGTACAGATCCTCAGAGGCATATGAACTTAATTCCTTTAGAAATTTCTCCAGCAGTGAGCCCAGTTCTAAGTGACACTGAGTTTAAGTGAGGAAGCTCTCGTGTCACCTCCCAGGGGTGGCAGCCGCACCATCTCATTTATCAACGGCCTCACATCACCTCTGGCAGCGCTAGCCACGCAGACAGTCAGTAAACATCCGCTGGAGGAAGGAATCCACACTTTCCAAATTCAAGCGCAGCCAAAGACTCCAGACCATCATATCCAAACAGGTTGAGACTCGTGTGCCACGATAAAGGATTTAAGATGCAATTTGCACTAAATTAACATAAGCCTAATATACATTTCTTGAGAATGTGAAATTTGAATTCTCTGTAGAAGTTCTGCTAAACCCACTGGAATTTTGACCCAAAGCCTTCTTCTTCACTCTCTTATTACAGCAGCTTCATGATTTCATTGCATGCAGAGCAGAGTTCCCAGCCCGAGGGGCCTGTGTGAAAAGAGTGCTAGGTCACCTCTTTCATCCCCACTTCCTGCTCTTGTCTCAGTCCGTTCTTGGGGGCGGGCGCGTCCACATAGATGACTTGCTTTCTGGTCCGGCCTCCTTTGATGAGCACCTGAGGCTCCAGGTTGGAGGTGCCGATCCCACTGGAAGAATAGAAGGCCACGCTGTACCGTAGTTTGCTGCCGTAGGCCATGAGCTGTCGAAGAGTACAGTGTTGTTTACTTCTCTGGCACAGCACTGGTTTAAAATTATTTTATCATAAGTCTGCTGCCATTTGAAAGAAATCTTGTGTCTTAAAAATACATCACGTGGGTGGTGTCTGATACGTTGTCTGATATGAGTTTCCTTCTAATTCTACTTAATTATGGATCGTTAAATTGACCTAGGCTATCGTTCCTAAGTAAGCGATCCTTCAAAAGTTTTAAAAACCGCATCATGAAGGTGTGATCGGTTGTAAAAAGCTGTACTTATGTATTGTATACAGCTTGATGGATTTGGGGATAAGTATACACCCATGGGACCACCATCACCAAAGCCACAGCCACAGCCATCACCTCCCAATGTTTCCTCTTGATGATACTAACAAAGGTAAGCTCCAAAGTAACAAAACAGTCATTCTAATTACTTTCAAGCTCCTTTGAATTAAAAATTATGTATAGCCATCAGAGCACATATTTTCAAGTTTTAAAAATCAGGCTGAATTCATATACAGACTGCTATATTTATATAAACAAAGATGCACATGATGCCTTCAAGTCTCTGTCCCCCCCCCCCCAAAAATGAGCGCCCATTTCTTGAGAAGACCCTCTCGGGCCATAGCACCCAAGTTTGCATTGCGCCTCTATTAGTAAAAACAATAAATGTTTGTCGAATGACTGCTTTAAGAAGAAAAAGAATATGTTTTGAACTTTAAAAGACTTTCAAAATTGATGGAGAAATTTAAAGAGCCATTCATCTGGGGGATTTTTATAAGTGTTAACCTTTTCCATCCCCACTTAGAAGAGGAAATTAATAACTACTCCAGTTAGCAACAGGCCAACCCAGGCCACTCTGATTTCAAAGTGCACCCAGGAAATGTGGATGGCTGGAGGCTGGGTGCACGTCTCACCTGGTCTCCCTGAAATTGCCTGGGCAGTCGCCAGTAAAACGGCTCTGTGTGGACATGCCGCCTGACCGTCACGGCATCCAGGAGGACATCAGGGGCCTGGTAATACACCCCCTCGGTCGTACCCTTGAGGTTACTCTGAGAAACCACACGCAGAAGAGGCTGATCTGAGCCCAGCGTTACCTAGTCACGGAGGGGAGGACAAAGCCACTTTAGAATGTGAATTAACGCCGCACCTTTGACCGTCAGATTCTTCCACTGTTTCAGACGAGACAGTTTCATTATTATAACAGGAATAAGAAAGACTTTTCTTTTCAATTTAAACACCTGGATTAAAATGAACTGAAAATGCCTTTAAACCACTGCATTTAGGGTCAAACTCTTCCTATACTGGGCCAGGTCCAATTACATGAAGGAGACTGCTGAGAGTTTTCTCTTCACTCCGACTAAAGCTGCAGGCAGATTAGCACAGAACGACACTGACGCCCTGTTTCCTGCTCCATTTACTTCCTGGACAGCAGAAGCAGACCTCTGACTCTGGACTAACCCAAATCAGCTTCCTAGAATTTCTGATGCAGTAAGGGCAAAATTTAATATAAGTACTTGGCTGCCTCTCCCACCCTCACCCAACTCCCAAGGGTAGAGGCTTGCAAACAGAACATTTATCTGCGTGTGTAACCCACCGGCGTTCTCACGTAGCCCTCGGCCTCGGAGCAGAGCTGTGACAGCCCAAAGCAGAAGCATGGGGTGCACCCCAGAGGGTCCGCCTCGTCCAGAGCAAAGGTGCCAGCTCGACACTCACTGCATTGAGGGCCAAGGACATTTTCCTAAAGGGAACAAAGTGACAGACTCATTTCTACCTGAAAAAGAGAGACACGGTTTATAAACAAACAGAAATGGGAAAAAACACAAAAATAACTTTGGATGAACAAATATGGCTAACTAGCTGCTCCTTAGGCTGGTTCCTTAACCTCTCTGAGCATCAGTTCTCTCAGACTCAGTGATTCCCCAACTCAGCTGATCATCAGAATCGTCTTGGAAGCTTTTGGAAAATGCAGATTCCCTGGTGAGTCTCCAGGAGCGGGCCTGGATCCTCTTGGAGGTCCCAGGTGACCAGTCAGGTGGAGAGCCACGGGCCAGATAATTATTAGGGCAGGTCCTCCTGTGCTGACCACCCGTGGTGAGAACGGCTACCACAGATGTGGTGAACCAAGCACACGCCCACTGATGTTCCCGTCACCCCGCAGCCACATGAGTTTCCCCTTCCTCCTCCCCCACCGCTAATCAACCAGGATTCCATCTCTCAGACCCTGGGAAAGGAACAGAGAAGATGGCCAAGGACCTTCTAATAACAAAGCACAACGGGAAAATGAAAGGAAATACACGGAGTTAAGTATGATGTTGAAATCTAACCTCCTGGGAAAATAATAAACACAAATGTTCTCCAGTCTGGCCAGCACGCACAAGAGAATAATTACTTACCAGGTATAGAATCACAAATCTTCCTGAAGCCCTGTGTTATCTATTTTACCTGTATATTCAAGACAGATAGGCTACTCAGCCAACTGAAACACATGATAGAAAACTCAGCGTGTTTTTCAAATCAGTCCCATCATCTGACACTTGTAATTAACAGTACAAATTCCTTCTAAAGAATCATCCATCATTCTAGAAGAGCACACACAAAATTTAAACCCAGACCCAGAAGGTGGTGCAAACTCATTATGAGAAGCGTCTAAAACCCAAGTGCTTATTTAAACAGTTAAAGCCCCGAAGTCAGAATGGCGAGTGGGAGGGAGGGAGGAAGTGGAACCGGGCGCTAGTACCTTGCAAGAGCAGGTTCCGGTCTCCGGGGCACAGCTGCAGAGACCCTGCTCCTGGCCACAGGTGTCGGCCAGTGTCCCTCTCAGGTCGCAGTTACAGGCCACACAGTCCGGAAAGTCTCTGTACCCCAGGGAGCACTGATGGCAGGTCTGTCCACCAAATGCAGGCTTACATTGGCAATGGCCAGTGAGCACATCGCAGTGATGACTGGCTGACCCCGCGCTACTGCAATTGCAGGCCTGCAAGAAAAATACTGAATAAATAAAAAGGCAGCTTTTATATTTTCATAATGTACACATATAGGGATTACAGGAAAACACTAAACGTGGGGAGATTATACACACAAATGGATCGCTCTCACTATTGCCATATGGACTCACTTTGCCACAAGCCATCAAGAGGCCAGGACTTATGCTGCTGGACGTTAGTGAACCTTTGTGACACATGCAGGCTGGGCCACAACCGTGGCCTGAAATTCAATCTACTTAATAGGACAACGCAGTCCAGCAAAATTATTTTAGAAGTCCAGTAACACTCCCTCTGTTTCCAAAATGCAAAGTCTAAGTTTAACTGACAAAAGTAACACAGAAATACAGAACCGCTGAAGATCGGACATACCTCCCCCACCCCCAATAAAGTGATTTATGTCTTTCTCCTGGAAGATAGCATATATTGCAGAATATATTTAAAGGGCACCAAAATAAATTTTTGATCTTCTAACCATCAATTCCACAGCTAAACTCTTGAAGAAAATTTAGAATACTGTATTTTAAGGATGCTGCTTCTTCCACTTTGATTCCTACAATCGGTACTGAGTTCTGAATAGAAACCATCAAGCTACTCAACAGGTTAAAATCAAGCGAATAGGTAAAAGAAGAATGAAACCTGACACAGCAAAGTAATTCTCAGTTGAGAAAATGTGCAGGTGACAGTGCACACCTGGCATCCGAGCTCCGGGTCGTGGCCCCAGTATCCGTCTACACACCCCTCGCACGTTGCACCCCGAGTATGAGGCGGGCAGACACACTCCCCTGACTCCGGGTCACAGGTGTTCTGAGTGTGAGCACAGTCACAGGCTACAACAGAGACACAAGGTGTTGTTACAGATCAGGACCGTCAGGTCAACCGAAGGGGTCAGAGATGATGCTGCAAGTTATTTCCCTTGTGTTAAAATAATCTCAATCACTCTTCTAGTTCCTGAAAGAAAACTCGTGATCCCTAACACCCTGCCGTGTCTCACGGGAGGTGAATGCTCCTCCTTGTGGAGAGTTGCTCCTGGATGAGAGAGAATAGGGCACAGTGGGAGAAATAGAGAAAAGATCGGGAAAGGCCTCCACAGGTGGGGAGAAGAGAGAGTTAACACTTACCGAGCACTTGTTTGCCAATCGCCATGCTAAGGACTTTAAGCACAACCTTGACGGTAACTCCTGGATGGAGAGAATAATCGACTTCTCCATTTTACAGATGAGGAGACCAAAGCTAAGTAAAGTTAAGTAATTAGTCTAAGCTCACACAGTTAGTACAGCCTGACCAAGGCTTGTTTGTGGACTTACCCAGAATAGGGATCAGGAAATAGAAAAAAGGTATGAAATCTTACACGTTCAGAAAAAAGAATGTAAAGGAACTTCACAGAAGTCAAAGGAGAGCTCAAAGAAAAGTCTGGGAATTACAATGAAGTCTCAAACACTGAATTCAGGAGCTTACGTGTACAGCCACCGTCCTGGTAGGCATGGAAGCCGCGGGCACACCTGTCACACCTCTCCCCAGCTACACCTGGGCCACAGCGACACTGGCCTTCCTCCGTGCAGTCGTCCGACAGGGAGCCCGATGCACTGCAGTTACAGGGCAGGCACCCGAGCCCCGTGTCCAACCCGTAGTAGCCGTGCTGTTTCACAGGGGCAGAGCCACGGAAGACAAAATACATTTTAGTAAGTGGCTAGTATCTACTAGAACATTTCCCAAATCAACAACTGCATGTGTCACAGATTCCTAAAGCGTTCTTGACATCATTCCACTGGTCTCTGTAAACCGAATACATACTCTCCAGGTAGGGCCGCATAGCACTCACCAGCCATGTTGCAAGAACCTGCTATTTCTGGTGGTCGGGATTCCATTTCATTTGAACCAGTTAAGGCATCATTTATAGACATTAACACTGACACACACGTTAATTGTATGTAATGACCAGGAGGCGTCTTACCAGGCACTGGTTACACTGCTGTCCGGTCACGTGTGGTTTGCAGTCACAGAGTCCAGTCTCAGGATGGCAGGCAGCAGAAAGGGAGCCTTGGCCATGGCATTCACAGGCTAACACACACAGAAGGCATATTTGTGCCCATTTCTGGGTACGGCTGTTATAAAATCCCTTAATCCCCAAAGGAGAAATTTTAACATTCATGTTTCAAATCATGAAACAAAATTATTGCTTTGCAGTAACTTGAAAATTTTAGTATTTTTCTGAAAAGTAAGCCAAAATAAGGTTGGTGAAAGGAACCATCACAGAGAAAAAAAATTACTTGAAGCTGTTAAGATAATAATTGGCAAACGAACTTAACCAATTTCATGAATTCTTTGAAATTTTTAAAATGAGCCACCAATGTATATCAACCAATCTTCATTAAAAAACATGCAAAGAAGATTTCAAAATCAATTTAGCCACTTGCTCATTCCAATCATACATATTTAATATTTTAAAGCTCAGTTATAACGACCTAGATAACTAATACCGTACATCATAACTTAATGAACTATTTCCGTGTTCTGAGTCATGACTCCTTTGAGGTTCTTACCTTCTGGCCAGATGCTTCTGTTTTATCTACAGCCAGAATATTGATATTTAAAGCCACAAAGTCGCCCCCCCCTTCTCAAAGTGATTCAATTTAACGGGTCCAAGAACCGTTTACTTCGTACCACAGCTGTCAATATGTGCTTCATTTAAAATTTGTAATATGTTCACTGACAAGATATCCCAGGACGTGTACCATTTATGAATGCCTGGGCTCGGAAAATGCACACTCTCCGTCCTATGGTATAACCACGTTAAGAAAAACATCACGAATTATCTCAAGCCCCAGCACACTTTGTGTGGCAGCCTTTGTGGGGCAGAGCAGGGGTGGGCACTGGAAATTAGAAGGCTGATGGCCAGAGGAAAGGATGTGGGATTCTGCTTCCTTGGTGGACTATGGCCATGTCACTGGGCCTCTCTCCCCTAGTTTTTCCCTTGTGTGCATGGATTGATGTTCACAGCTCTTGTAGGAGGCTGGTCAAGTGTCATGGGCACCACACAGTGCTGCCCATTCTTGTAGTTTAACTTTTATTTTCTGTTTTTCTGATACTTTGACTTCTGGAGCCTTGCTGACCCTGGAGAGACAGCCACGCCCAGGGCTAGTCAATTTCCAGAGACTGTAAACAGCTCACCTGTTGGAATGCCTTTCATATGCAAACCATCCAATCCAGAGCCCGCACCCCACGCCTTCCTCACTGGCTCTCAGGTTCCTTTGGGCCCTGACATTCCATTGTCCACCAGTCCTAGTCACCCCAGGGCCTGGCATCAGACAAGAGGCACAGTCCCTAGGCCCCCGGACCGGCTGAAATGATTCAGACTAGCCAGTCCCAGACCTGCTTACCCTGCCGGCCCTTGTCTTCCTGCAGATAAACGCTCCTGTCCACACTTCCCCTCGTGACCAGCCCAGGTGCTTCCCCGTGTAGCCACCCCCATGCTGTGGGGTGTCCCCTGCGCCCCCGACTCCCCCCTGACCTGGCCTCCAGAGTAACAAACTGCCTTTGTGATGGCGGTCCTCTCCTCATCTGCTGGCCTTGCTGTACCGAAATAATAACAAAGCCTGTATTTAAAACCGTCCTCAGCCTCCCACCACTCTTAACTGTCTCCCAGGGAAAACATCACACACTCACACCCCGCCATCCCCCCCCCCCACCGCAAACCCTTAACTCTCTCTAAGTTTCCAGCCCCGGCTCTCCCTCCCGTCTCCCTCCCTCCCTCCCTTCCCCTTCACACCACCCAATCTTCCAGCCCAATTCTTGGCCCCTGGGCTGCTACAACTGCTCCTCCTAAAATGTCCAGGGCTCCCGGGTGCAGATCCAGCGAGCAGATCCTGCCTCCGTCCTGATGCATCTTTCGGTGGGACGGGCCATGCAACCCTCTCTACCTTTTGAACCTCTCTCTTACCAAGGTTTGGGGACCCCTTCCAAACTCTTTGGTTTCCTTCCTCTTTCTCTTGTATTTCCCTCTGATCCTCCCTTTCTGTGCCTTACTCAAACCCCACCCTTCCTCTGGGGAATATTCCAAGTTCACTTCGAGTATGATCATCACCAAATATTGATGATAATAACAAATCACATTTATCACACACCCGTCAGCTCGTGTCTCCATGTTACAGTCAATATATGAAATGAATGAATGAACCTTCATAGCAAACATACGAGGGAAGTACTATAATTTTCTCTATTTTTGGGTGAGAAGTCTAACACTTAGAAAGGTGATGTAGCTAGCCAGAGATCACACTGTTATCTGCAGTTATCCCTCTATAACAACAATTATAATAGCAATTATTAATAAAAATTGTTCATGTTATAAATAATACTAATTTAAAATATCTGGCAATTACCTTCTGCCAGGTTCTTTACAGGTATTTTAATTCTCAGAAGAACCCCACAATATAAAAATTATACCTACTTAAGTTATTTCGCACAAGGTTTCTTTAATATTAGCGCCCAGGAGGCTTCCCACCAACCTTTTCTCCCTCCACACCACTCTCTGCCCTGGACAACTGTGTCCACAGCCACTACTGCCATCTATCACACCAAAGCTGATGTCAGTAATACTGAACACTGGCATTTTTACCAGGTTCACCTAATAAAATACGGTATTATGTTATCGTGTGTAGGCTTCTGAGAAGTTCGTAAGAAGGACCCTTATTATAGACCTGGAAGGATTTCTAGTGAAACATTCAGAAACAGTTGTAGGAATTCATCTCGTCAAAGCTAGGAATGGGGGGGAAAAGGAGATAGGAAAAGAATAAAAAGTGTAAATGCTCAGAAACTAGAGAAAGCCAGGCGGGGTCAGCCCATAACCAGTCCAGCTCCCTGGGCCAACAACGAGGACCTAGACCCAAATCCCACCTGTTCTGACCCCCCCACTCCCCCGCACTCTCCACTCATCCCTGAGACCTTCTATTTTATATTTTCCCTTTTATCCCCATGGCAAAATGCTGACGCAGTTTGTCAGCGTGGATGCACATAAAGGAAAACACGATGGAAAACTTTTAAATATGTTTGAACAACGTGGGTGTCTGAATCCATTTCTTCAACATTGAATTTTATGTAATCTAAATACAGATCAAATATTTCTGATGAAAACTTAGCATCCTAATCGAGATGGGCTATAAAACACACACTGAATTTTGAAGACAGTATTAAAAAGAAAGAAAACAGTTATTAATACTTTGAAAACTTGATTACATGATAAAATAATACTTCTATATATTGAGTTAAATAAAATGTATTATTAAAATGTATTTCACCTGTTTCTACTTTTTAAAAGGTGGTTACTAGAAAAATTTAAATTACATGTGTGACTTACATTTCTGTTGGACAGCACTGTACAGAAAAATAATAAAAATGACTGCTCTTATTACCAGCAATTGTAATAGCTACCATTTACTGTCTAGAACTTTATTATTATTATTTTTTTTTGCGGTATGCAGGCCTCTCACTGTTGTGGCCTCTCCCGTTGCGGAGCACAGGCTCCAGACGCGCAGGCTCAGCAGCCATGGCCCACGGGCCCAGCCGCTCCGCGGCATGTAGGATCTTCCCGGACCGGGGCACAAACCCGTGTCCCCTGCATCGGCAGGCGGACTCTCAACCACTGCGCCACCAGGGAAGCCCCTGTCTAGAACTTTAAATTTGTCATCCCATTGACTTTTCAGAAAGGCTTTAGTGTATACGTATAATTATGTCCATTTTATGTATGAAGAAATAGTTGCTAGGAGAGGTTAATAAAATTTGCCTAATGTCACAGGGCTGGTTGGTGACCAATCCTGGACTCTAAACTAGTCAGACTCCAAAGCCCTGAATCCACACACGTGCCTCTCTCCTACACCATCGTGTGTAGCTCCCAAATAGACTTGGGATTTTCAAGTCTGATTAAATAAATTTCCAACTCCAATCACAGTATTTGGCATAGTGCCTGGGAAGTAACAGACACTTAATAAATGACAAATGAACTAAGAAATTAATCATCAAGGTTTGCAGTAAGGATGAAAAGAAATGCCATGAGAATTGTGAAAGCATTCCATAAACTTTGAAGCTTTATACAATTACCGGTTATCATAATTATCTACCTATGATAACCAGTCAAGGTGCTGAAGATCGGGTTCATAGGCCCAGAGCAACAGAAGCTTGTCAATCTCTTGACGTGATCCTAGGAAAACATCTTTTCTGGATCTCTTGCTCCCTCTTGTGTCTCCACGTTGTAACAGCACAGTAGGACCAGCATTTATAGGAAATTATCAAAATAATTTATAATTGTCACTTTTACTCTTTCATTCCTTTTTCAAGAACTGTGTGAAAAAATCTGAGAGCTGTTATCAGCCCTAAGGCTATAAGTTTGTCATTCTAGGAGTCTGAAAATCTGCTTTTCTAAGTAACTGGTTTTACATGGTCTGTAATTTCAAGGGTCTGAGCAGAGAGCCCTGCCGAGCGACGTGGGGATTGGTGACTCAGGCGCAGGCCACTGAGACGCACCAGTTTTGGGGGCTAGGGTCTCCCCATTTCCCATTCCACGTCCTGAAATCCCATCTGCCTCACGAAGCCCGTAGCATCTCCCTGACAAACGGGACAGGCTTCCTTTGCCTCCCTGGTCACTGGGAGCAGTGCCAACACTGTGAAGGACCACTTTCTCCTGAAATGGAAGGGCGCGTGCTTTCTAGGCCACCTGACCTTCATTTGGAGTAACTGATCAAGCTAACCCAGCACAGACCGGATCAAGTGACCTCCTGGGCTGAGCGCTTTCTGATGCACGTAAGTAAATGGATGGAGACTTCACAGGGTGATAAGTAATGGACCCGACCGCCAGGTCACACACTCACCGCGGCAGTTTTTCGCAGTCACGGCATCCCCATAGAACCCGTAGGCACACCTCTCACAGTGGGGGCCGTCAGTGTTCCCAAGGCATCTCAGGCATTCTCCGGTGACGGAATCACAGCTCCTGGCCTCCAAGGGGTCCACATTGCCACTGCAGTTACAAGGGACACAGGAATCTCCGGGCACTGTTGGGTTTCCAAAGTAACCGTCTGCACATCTATATAGAAGATTGAGAGAGGGATGCAAACAAATGCAATTACTGTAGACACTACCCCACCATCCAGGGACTCTCTGAGTAGTTAATCAACCACACTGACTCTTTACCGAAGATTTACCGTGAGAGGAATGCTGCTCGAGTTCAGGCATTCACAGATTCCCGTCACTCATTGTGTGGCTGGGGGAGGGCGTCCAAAAGGAGCCACACATCCCGGGGACATGCTCCGGCCCCAGACAATTCGACCCGCATCCCACCACTCAGCGATGTCACCTCCCACGGAGTCCAGCCAGATTTGGCACCGGGACGTACACGTGGGACAGATAACCCTGGCTTCCAGGCGCCAGAAGACAACTATTACATCAAACCACCCCGTGCTTATGGAATCACCCAGAGTAATGGGACATTCAAACGTATGAACAGAAGTACTGACTCCTGGCAGTTTCCTATTGATACTGATGAAAACTGAGATTAGCTCAAAGAGATCAAAAAGTCCCCAGGGACTTCCAACATTAATTTTTTAATCGATCGACTGGTTTTTCTCTGTGATCCGATGGAATAATAATGACATACCAAAGGCTCTAAAGCCACACTTAACCACACATTTAAGAATAAACACATAGAATTTATAGTAAAAAAATGTTTGGAAACCGGTCGAGCGAAGCAGAGTACCTCTCGCACCAATCCCCCGCGTATCCTGGGGCACACTGGTCACAGAACACTTCATCTCCATCGTCGAGGTGGCAGGTGGGGCTGAAACTGACAAAGCAGTAGAAATGAATGCAGTTCTCCAGTGGATGGTGCAGAATTCCTAAATATTAAAATGCTTAGTTTCTACCACTCCTGTCCTTACAAACTTTCACCGCGTGCTCACTCCTTAGCCCAGAATCCAAGGCCCCAGGCCACGCAGCCTGCCCATGGGCACTGGACACTCCCTGCTCGACCCTCGGCCCGCACTGCGCTTCTCCCCATCTGCCCGGGTTCACCGGCTCATCCCCAAGGCCCAGCTCAGCGGTCCCCTCCTCTAGGAGGCCGGCTCTGATGCTCAGGCAGAGTTCCTGTCCTCGAGTTCCCGGGACTGGGCTGCCTGCCTTAGAGCTGCCCACACTGGCCAAGAGTGAGCCCGCTTACAGGACAGAGCCAAGGGGCTCCACACTTCAGTGAGTGTAACCAGCATCCCCCGAGGCCCCCATGCAGCCCGAGGTCCCTTCATACTCCATTCCTGGTCTTGGGAGGACCGCGAAGGGAGGCCTGGGGGCCATAGCGAGGTCCCCACGATTTCACCAGAGCAGCCCTGATTGCTGTTTTGTACACTGGAGTTCCAAATAAAACTCCCCATGGGAGAATCCTCTAGGCGTGGATGGGGGGAGAGTTCTAAAGGGTAAACAGTGAGAGAGACTTTCAGACCGCTGGCCTGGGGGCACACAAGCCCCAGCATGTTGGTCGAGGCCGTGACTGTAACCGTCCTCCGCCTCCCTCGTGCTCTGTGCCCCGGGACCACCTGCAGCTCCGCAAACCGACCTGCCCCTCACGCTGCCAGACCGCGGCACCACTTCTTCCCGCCTAGCAGGCCCTTCTCCTCCACTGCCTTCAAACTCCCTCTCATCCTTCAAGTCTCAGATGGAGAGCTTCCACAGGGAATCGCCCCACACAGATTCCCTCTGCACAGTGGACCCACTTCCTCTGCCCTCGTGACCGCACTGTGGATTCCACGGCGTCGGCAGCCACAGAGGAACAGTTTGACACTCAGGACACCTACCATGATGCCCAGCATATACCAGGCGCTCAGTAAAGATTCGTTAAATTAAACTAAATGAATTCAGCCCATTCTCAATGAGCCTCGTATTTACATATTTTGGTCATTCGCTCAAATACTCCTGAAGCCCAGGAACATGTTTTATTCATCTCTGCATCTCCTCTGCCTCTTAGCACAGTGGTAGGCACACAACATATACGTGTGAAGGAACTGACGGCCAACATTAAACCAAGGGCAAAAAAGGCCATGCAAATGTCCTTGCCTTCACACAACTTGCCTTACGCAATTTAAAACATCAAAGTTTTTGTTTGTTTTTTTTAAGGAAGAGAGAATCTGTTCCTCCATCTCTAATCCCAATTAATTGCCCCAGGGCAAAATTAACACTCTCATCACACACAGGTCTTGCTCTGAAGGTATCAGTGCACGTCTGGATGGAGACCCAGGCCACGCGGGGCAGGACCGGCTGGTGGAGGAGCCCGGCTTACTTGTTGGAGGCCGTGGAGAGCGGGCAGGCACACGGCTGGCAGTCCCCAGGGGTTCCTCGGGAAGGCAGCCCGTAGAAGCCGGGCAGGCAGCGCTCGCAGCGGTCCCCGGTGGTGTTGTGCTGGCATGCCTAGGACACACGCATGGAAAGAAGACTCGGCTCAGGCCTCCTTAAAGGAATCTCAGGTTCACCTTCAAACAACCTGAAGTCCAAGTGAAGAAAAAAGGCAAAACGCTAAAGCAAGTCACCAAACTCTCTTATATGAGGAGGGGTTGCCTGTTTCCAGATCTGCTAATAAAAATTTTTAATTTATGTAAACGGGAAGCATAAGACCTTTCATTTCCAACCGTGTCAGAGTAACTGGCAGCAGACTTGCCCTCTGTAGGGACGGAATACAATACATCAAAGAGCTGCTCTCAGACCCCAGACAGCGGAGGTGCAGGATGTGCAGGGAAGGGAGACAGCGGGATGGGTCCTGCAACTGCATGTCTTTCCCCCTGGAGACAGTCCAGGAAATCCTGAATTTATACTACGGCATGGAGAACATCGGAAATGGTAAATACATGAGTAAGTACGAAAGATTTCTTTTCCTCATTTAAAACACCTCTTTAGAGAGTGAAATTACCCTGCGTCAGGTGTAGGAGGTGTGCGGGAGACGGGCCCCCGGGCGGCTCCTCTCCTGCCTGTTCCTTCCAGGCCCCTCTTCTCCCCTGGCTTGGTCTCCCTATTGCCCCCACCTGGTGCTGATGCCACCCAGAGCTCTCCCCTACAACCTCTGCCCTCCCCTGCCCGTACTCCCAGCCCCAGCCCCAACTGTGGGCCCTCTCCTCTCACTTCCTCTCCCTTGGGGTCTTCCATGTCCTTTTATACCCCTTCTCTTAAAGCCACTCATTTTACACACATTTACTGGACATTTTTCATCTGACTATTCAAATAATATTTCCAGTTGTTAACTACATACTTTTCTATCATTCCTGAGGTTGATAAAAGTTTTCCCATCTGTTCCATTTAATTGTGTTGCATCCTCTATATCACGGTTTCACCAGTTTTATTTAGGGTCATCCCAGACCAGAGCTTCCAAATTTGAATGTGTATACAGATCATGTGGGTTAAATGTTGACTCTGATGCTGCAGGTCTGCGATTTTGAGTTTCTAAAAAAGCTTCCAGATGACGCCCATGCGCTTTTCTTCTTTTCTTTTCATCCCTCATATGACCTTGGTTTTGATCATTAACCCAAATCTACGCAAAATGCAACCGGCCTTGGTAAAGAGCTACATGGTTGTGCTAAAAGAATTATGCAAAATAATTAGTTTCGTTAAAATCTATTTGATTAAGCTCAACTGCAAATGTCTCTGATTTGCTTTCTTTCCTCAAAGGGCCAGACTGGGTCTTCTTTCTCTTTGGGAAAACTACAATGTAGTTCTGTTGAAAAACCTGCTGAAGGTCTGTTTCAATGCTTTCTCAGGCAGGCGCCAACACCCCTTTAAGTGATGATCCCTGTTGGTGGATCTGGAACGTGAAGGGATAGGAATGCTCATCTCCTTGGGGAGCGAGCACATCTTCTCTTGATTGGAAAAGGAAAACCAGGAGGGCCCAAGACATGCACAACTGCATTTTATGCCCCTGTCTTTCCAAAGAAAAGAAATTGATTCCTCCTTGGAGTAAGAGCAGAGAGAGCTCAGAGAAAATAGTGAGGACACAGGTAAACTGTGGACTCTGGGTGGCTGTGATGTGTCAACGTGGGGTCACTAATTGTAACAAATGCACGACTCTGGGGCGGGGGGGATGTTGATAATGGAGGCGTATGAGCATGGGTGCCCACAGGGGGTAGATCGGAAATCTCTATACCTTCTTCTCAATTTCACTGTAAACCTAAAACTACTCTAAAAATAGTCTTTAAAAAAAGACAAGAATAGGAGCACTAAGAACAACTGGAAACTTCTCTCTAATAAAATGTATATAAGGCGTCAACCCCTAGAATCTAGATAACTATATACAAGGCCAGGGGCTAGTTACAGTTATGCTAAAGGAAGAATTAAAGGTTTCTTTTTAAAATAGAATTTAAAAAGCAAAGCAGATTAAACAGATAAGTGATCTTACAAGTTTTTATATTCCCCTGTATTCCAATCTAAATTTTATTACTTTTCTCCTTTAATTACTTAAAAAAGGAAAAAAAATAATTTTACAGCAGAAAAACCTGGCAGAGACTCCCTTATCCGAGTGACCCAGGCTAATTAACATCCCCCAGAAGCAGCCAGTGGCATCACGGACCCTGACAGCACACACTGGGAGGGCACGTCACCTCAAGGTCCTCTCACCAAAAATGGATAACCTCAACCTCACCACGAGAAAGTGGACCAGCTCCAGCGGAGGGACAGTCCACAGAAGGTCCGAAGATCTCAAACGTGCCCTAGTCCTGAAAACCAGGAACTGCCACAGCCTGAAGGAGGCAAAGCCTCCTCATACTAAATGCAGTATGGGACGGTAGGTTTGATGCTGGAAAGGAAAAGGATGAAACCTGAATGGAATCTGACATTTAGTTGATGGGACTATGCCATGTTAATTTCTGAGTTTTGATAACCATACAGATTGTGTAAGATGAGCATCCGGGGAAACAGGGCGATGCTCACACGGGAACCCTCTATCCTATTTTTCTAACCTTTCTGTAAATCTAAAATTATTCCTTAAAAAATTTTACACTATAAAAATTATTATCTTCTATACTTAGAGCTTTAAGGCTATTTAGCATCTTCACTTTCATAGGAGAATATATTTTTGGAAATATATATTAACAGAAGCACGTGCAAATCTTCCAGCCTGCCTGTCACTAAAGCCATAGGTGGTACAATCACGACCTGCTGACCACCCCCAAGTGCTGGCAGAGGCCTCCAAACCCAAATGGCAGGGGGAGAGAGGTTTTAAAAAAGCAGCGACCAGGACTTCCCTGGTGGTGCAGTGGTTAAGAATCTGCCTGCCAATGCAGGGTACACGGGTTCGATCCCTGCTCCAGGAAGATCCTACGTGCCGCAGAGCAACTAAGTCCGTGAGCCACAACTACTGAGCCCACACGTCACAACTACTGAAGCCCAAGCACATAGAGTCCGTGCTCTGCAATAAGAGAAGCCACCACAATGAGAGGCCCATGCACCGCAACTAAGAGTAGCCACCGCTCGCCGCAACTAGAGAAAGCCCGTGCACAGCAACGAAGACCCAATGCAGCCAAATAAATAAATTAAAAAAAAAAAAAAAAAAGCAGCGACCTCCCTTCCTTGTGGGAAGTTACACCTGAGGAACTTATTCTGGAGGGACTGAGTAGGCGTGCAAACATCATTCCACGCCATCCTACAGACGCTTCACTTACAGAACAAAGACACTGACAAAGAAAAAAACAAAACAAAAGCTGTACTTGCAGAGAAAAAGAAAAATTAGGCTCTAGAGAGAAAAAGCAATCAGCGGCATCATGCCGATATCTTCCCCATGGGTCTGATCGTTAATTTTCCTAACCCTGTGACTCAATCAAGCTCTTTTGGAAAAAGCATGATCCTTTCCCTGTGCAGTGAATAGGGTTCAGCTGATTACCATATGCATTCACTCCATCTCTGAGCAGTGAATCCACTAGAACCCAGGAGTGTGGCCTGGCTCCCAGGCATAAGAGCCTAAAAGAATTCCTGATTGAAGTTAAAAAACAAGTCTTGCCCTGTATCTGCCCCAAAGTTCATTCTCAAGATTAACTACATATTTGCTAAGCCCTATTTCAACTCCAACTGCATGAAAGAGGTACTTGTTTGCAGAGTTTATCTGAACTAACATCTATGAAGCATTATATATTATACAAAAGAGTGAGATTATTAGAAATTTTTTTTATTCCTCTTACGATATACTATGTAACATAATGTTAAAATCTACTAGCACTTGCGTTTAAAAGATCTGATGATCCTTTTTATTTAATCAGTGGTCGTTTTCTCCCTTTATATTGCTTTTTAATCTTGCAAAGTAAATCATTACTTATTGTTCTAATAAAAAACCTGCAATGAAATCATACATCTTTTTTCTGCTATCACCAAAGCAACTTTTCTTCACAAAAAAAAGAAGGAAAAAAGCAGGAAACATTTTATGACTTAAACTTAAACCTGCAGATTTCCTCTAGGGTCCACAAGGGCAGGGATATTCCCTGTGGAGGAAGCTTCCTTTTTAATCACTTCTGTACAGTGAGGGCTTCAGGGTGGGAGGAGGGCGTGCACTCAAGGTCTCAGCCAGACTCACAAAGCAAACGCCATGAACGTCACACTCAGCTGCATGGCCGTGGCATTCACAGGGCTGACAGATTCCTCCAAAGAGTATTCCATCCACGCGGTAATAGCCAGGGAGACAGGACTGCAAAAGAAGGATGGGTGACTGTCCAGGTTAAGGCAAATTTACAAAAAACGCAAATCATCTTCTTCCCAGTACGTTAGAATCATAAACCGCTCAATTTTCCATGAATGGAAACTTATTTTTTTTGCCCAAACGTGCCATAAAATGCACCCATATTAAGCATACGATTCAATGGGTTTTTTTTAGTAAGTTTACTGAGTTGTGCAACCATCACCATAATCCAGTTCCTTATATATTTTAAAGGTAGAAACATGCACACAAAAATGTAATGGCTATGCAATGAGTCAGCGTACATCATAGCAGTTTTCCACTGCAATATTCTTAGAAATCATGTAACAGCCTTTTAATCAAGGCTGTTTCAATCAAGGGGATTTATTTCTCTCAACACTTTTTCTTTTGCTTAAAATTTAGTAAATGTTGCCATCAAAGTGTTAAATGCAGGTCTGCGTCAAACGGCATCAGTTTAAGAGAGCAAACGTTGCAGGTGAGCTTCCCTCTGGCTATGCGCTGGACAGGCAACATGGGCGTTCAGGGGCAGGGAGCCACCTCGGACACTGTACTTCATGTCGCCCTTGTGACGACCCTGAGAAATCGGCTCTCTATCTGATAGACTCGGAATCCGGAACACGGCGCGTTAGCTACGGTCCATGGCACCCGTGCAGTGATTCCACACCAGGTGTGCACACCTCCAAGATCCATGTCCACGGGCTGCCCGGGGCCACAGCAGACAAGAAACACATCCAGAGTGCAGACCAGGGAGTAATTAATTTGGAGGTTGGCACATTCCCTTGGGGGCATGGGAGGAGGGGGTGTGGATGTGCCTTTTATTGTCCTAAGAATTCTTAAAGAGCATTTCATTATAGTAATAATATATAATGCCTTCATTCACACTGACCTTGGGAAAGTCCCCTGCCACCTCCCCCACGACCACGCTCCGCAGCCAGGCTCCCCCGGGGACAGCGGACTTGTCTACAGACAGGCAATGAGCAGGCAGCTGCCTGGGGGTCCGTGTTGCGGCTACAGGGCTCCCCCAAATTCCATTCCCAACCAGTAGCTGCCTGATTCTTTAAGTCAGCTTCTGAGTAACAGCTGGATAAAAGAATGAGTTCTTCTGCTTAACACAAACTCTTGCAAAGGCGTCTTGACCTGCCTGTGTGATGCTTGAGCCATCAACCCAAGCACACCAGCACTTCTGGGAACAAAGCCCCCCGCGCACTTGTTCTCTAGCAGCAGCTGCTTCCTGCTGTCCCCTCCCAGTCCAGCTGGCTGGGCTCCCACTTCCATGGTTGTCCCTGCTCTACCTGTCGCTCCCCTAAGCCCACATCCACATACTATGAGGTGGTCTGAGGGTCATTTATCCATTAAGCACTAGGCCCGCAGGGATTAGGACTTATGGACATTTGCTGGTCCTAAAAATAAATGAGATGTAAAAATAAGTTCATTGGTCCCAACCCTGTAGCCAAAAAAAATCTTGCAAAATATTTAAAATAGAAATAAAAATATTTAATTAAATATGTACACCACGAAGCTTTAGGCCAACTTTATTACCTACAAACCTAATATTATAGGTTAAATGTTCTCACTTCGTAAAAATGCTTGCCAAGAAATCACAGCCAATGACAAATGTTCACAATCACAGTCATGGGCTCATGAGGCGCAGGACCTCATGGCAATTAGCAGGGATGAAGTTCAATGACCACTTCCTAGCTGTGTGACCTTGGTCAAGTTACTTAACCTCTCTGTGTCTCCGTTTCCTAATCTACGGAACAGAAAGTATATGAAGGGCCTACCTCATAGGATTGTTGTAAGGATTAAATGAGGTAACATATGGAAGGGGCTCAGAATAGTGCCAAATGCATAGCAAGTTCTCAGTAAGAGAGAGTTACTATCAATATGTATGTCCAAATAATTTCAAAAAATATTTCAAAATTTTTAAGCGACAGATTACTTTCATCCATGACTGCAAGTATGGTTTCATATACTGCATATGTGAGGTAGAGCCCACCTAAGTAACATAGCCTGGGGCCATCAAAGGTCTCCAAAAAGGCCTGGCTTGTCTGAAGCTTTCCAGGGTCGCATGTTGGTAATTGGTAAATGTTCAAATACAATCAAATTCAATCCTCCTTAGAAATGCAAAATATGGCATGGGTGTCTCAACTTTCCTGTTGACTAAGCAGGACAGTGACGCTTACTTAGAGTATTCCCAGATGCCCCAGAGGAATTAGATTTCCTTAAACAATGTATTTCCAATGTTCCAATAACCTCCAAAAGTCTGATGTTTAGAAACACTGGGTTTCCAAAGTTAAAATTCAAACACGCATTACGACATCACCTTCAATATGCTTTTCCCCCAACCCCGCAGGAAGGAGAAAAGGAAGAAGACGGGAAGGAGGAGGAGTGTTACCTCACAAGAGATGCCCGCATAGCCTTGGGGGCACTCGCAATGCTCCACCTCTGTGGCCAGGGACAGGTCTATAACGTTAGGGCTGGCTGTGTCCAGAGAGACAGAATCCAACCTGCAAACAAACAGGCAGGGCCGTTACAGGACTTACACACTCGCACACGGCATCTAACACCTCAAAGAAGATGAATTCCTAAGAAAGATTTAATTCAAACAAAATGGTGATGTGATTTTTGTAAGTAAGTAAAGATTTTCACAACAGGACACTTTCTGGGAGCTGTTCATTAGTCCCTGGAAATGCCTTGGACATTTGGTACAAGACGAGCTGCTGTCCATACACAGCCGTGGGAAGGCTCTGAGAAGCCCGTTCCGAAGAGTGAACTCCAGAACGAACCCATGCAGCTGAACTCTCTCTAGAGCAGAGAGATTGTCCTGAATGTGCAGTTCTCTGTTTGCTTTAGCTGCATCCAACATGTATGCTTAGCCTGGCATTGCCAGAAACTGACCTTCTCAGAGTAACAAAACGACTAAGGATGGACTCATGAGCTTAAATAGTTTGTGAAAACCTAAGACCATTAACATCAGGAGGGTGAAAACCAGATGCAACACAGTTAACAACTGTCACCTCATTGGGCATTTCTCAAAAATCCACCCTGAAAGTTTCTGATCCCAATGCCAAGTCTATTTCCTACTAGATACATTTGTCATGGACAACAACTGTTATGCCTTTGATAAAATTATAGTGATAAAAAATAATTCCAAGACAGTTCTGTTAGCTGTATCCTTAAAATAATCAAGTAAAGTATATTCAGCTTAAAATTGTATGATAATAAAGACAAGATCACCTACGTCTTCCCTCCTTTTCAGTACACACCTGTAAAGAGCCATCTTTGCAGAATTGTAGTCGGCTCTGATCAAGAGATGTGTCACGTTGGCAAGCACGGTCATCAGCTGGTCACGATCTACCTCCCTCCTGCTATGAAAATCTCGGAAGTGCTCAGGCACGAGTCTAACCACGTTCAAGTGCTCTTCATAGGGCTGCAATAACAGGCCCTCTGCCTGGGTCCTTAAAGTGAGCCCATTCCCCTAACATTTAAAAACAAGAGGAAATACATTCATAATTCAATTTCATGATCAAACACTAAAAGCAGATTTTGTATTCAGCCACGTGGCTTTTCAGTTGTGTGCAGGTTTTTGGCAAACGTGTAATGATGTCCATAGCCCTTGGTCCAGAACGACCAGAGAAAACGTATCACTATCTTCCTCTCAGAGGGATTCGGATAAGTCTAAAGACTGTGCCTGTGCTGGGATCTCAGAAAAGAGACAAAGTCATGCACTAGCCCACAGTTTCCCTCAAAGCAACCAATCTGACACCTCTAATCTTTTTTTTAATTGAAGCATAGTTGATTTACAGTGTTTCAGGGGTACAGCAAAGGCCAAGGCCTTGCTGGGTCTTTTTGTGATGGGAGTGTGGATACAGGAACAGGGACAGAGGTGGAGGACAAAAATGACAATGCATCTCCAGTCCCCACACAGCCAGGCACTGCTGCCTAGTCATTCACATGGGGAGGACACTACAGGAGGGGAGGAGGGACCCAAAGGGCCTAAAAGGAAGTCCCAACATCGAGGAAAAACTCCTCTCCCTCTAAATTGTGAATAGACAGATCAGCTACAGGAGCAAGCGAAGAGCTACAGGTGCTGCCCTGAGGCAATTCTGGAAATTCCCAGTCTCAGCGGAGTCCAGACGGGCAAAGCACCGCTGAATGGCCACCTGGCCCTGAGCTCCTGCCACTACGGCCTCGCTTAGCCACCTTCAGTCATAAAACTGCTGCCCCACGAAGCCCTCGGCTCTAGCAAACTGATGCGAAAGCAATTACCTTAATGATGACGTCGGCGTGAGACATGGGGTCACCGTCCGCCATCTCCACTGGGACCTCGTAAGACACCGTGTACTTCAGGAATCCACCAAACGCCGTCAGCTGGAATGTTTAAGTGACAATGAGCACGGAGGGGAAGGATCATAGCCCTTGGCAAGGGGACACGGTCACTAGGATCCACCTGGCAACAACTAGGCTGCGAGGTGTCCCAGAGGCCACAATATGTAAGGATTTCACATTAAAGGCAGTGGAAAGGAAGCACGTTATACGAATGTTCTGTTTAACTGATACCATGAAATGTAGGATACTGTCTAAATGCACAGAAAAAAATATACTCCTCCTTAGAGATCCCGAGGTAAATTACTCTGAACTTGTGCTAGTCCCACGATAGACCTTTATTTCACTTAAGGACTTTAGGGGGCAGGGAGTGTGATCCAGGACTACAACATCAACACTGGGGCTCACCGCCCTGCTTATAGGACGGCAACAGCAACACGTGTGATCAGCTAAAGGAAGGACTAAGGATTTCCTTCCTGATCAGACATCCTTTAATGTAAAAGAGAGATTTTCTTTCTGCCAGCTATGGTACAATGTTCAGAATCCAATCTGTGCACCATAAAATTGGAGAGGTGCTCCCCAGACATGAAAACAAAACTATTGAATTTTGGTGATAAGATCCCATTCTAAATAGAAAATGTCTTCTAAGATTATAATTTGATGGGAAAAATAATCATTTTCAAAAATAAACACTACTGGGCTTCCCTGGTGGCGCAGTGGTTGAGAGTCCGCCTGCCGATGCAGGGGACACAGGTTCGTGCCCTGGTCCAGGAAGATCCCATGTGCCGCAGAGCGGCTGGGCCCGTGAGCCATGGCTGCTGAGCCTGCGCGTCCGGAGCCTGTGCTCCGCAACGGGAGAGGCCACAAGAGTGAGAGGCCCGTGTACCGAAAAAAAAAAAATAAAAAAAAAAAAATAAACACTACTTAAATATACACAAAACAGCTATAAAATTAAAATATAACCAACAAATTAACTGGAAATGTACCATGGTACGAGACCTACACTACATATACCATGACTTCAAACAAACCAAAGGCCTGGATAAGGTGAGCAGGGAGCTGTAGGTATTGAGAGAGATTCCATTGGATATATTTTCAGATCGATCAGAGTCTGGAGGGAAGCTGCCTAATTGGTGAGGAGGGACAGGACCATGTCATTGAAGGGAGAGGTTAAATCGTAGCCACCAACTTCCCACTTTGTGGAATCACCTTTGAGCGTTTTCTTACAGTGGAAAGTATTCTACCTGTTCTTAAACACGCACTTCACGTGAGCAACAAGCATAATAAAGAAGAAGGGGGCAGTGCAAGGGTTCCTGCACACCTTTCCCAGGGGTGTTCTATACGCCAGGTAAGACAGGTACACGGCTGGCTCCACAGGGCAGGGATGCGAGGGACCTTCACAAAGGCCCAGGTGACCCAGGAACCCAGAGCAAAACAGAAGGTCTGTCGGGGAGGGGACAAGATTTCATACAACAGACCACCTTCGACGGGGCCAAGAAAGACATAGGTTCATATTTTAAAGATGCAGTAAAGTCTAACAAGGATAAAAAGACCGTGTGAGTCAGGTGTCAGTAAACGCTGTGTGATATTCTGCTAAACTCAAAAGAGACCAACGACAGTACTTGAAAAGCCAACACAAGGTCTTCCTTAATGTGCTCTGAGATCTCTGCCCCAGACACCGGCCCTGGAAGTACCTTGTTTCCCAGGTAGGCCTCCGGGGCCGACCAGTAATACTGGGAGGTCAGCCTCTGCACCACTGCCGAGCTGTTGATGCTGATCTGGTGACGCCCGCCCAGCATGTCCTGCTGGGACCGGAGCTGGCTGGAACTGACCAAGTCGGTGACCAGCCAGCCGGACATATCTTTCACCTTAAAAAAGATCCAAGAATTTTAGAACATGAAATTGAAGTCACCTTAGGTTTCACCCAGCCCAGTGTTAGTATCTTCACCGTGAAGGGACAGACCCAGAAAGCACGGCGAGGACGGAGCTAACACACGGTGGCCCTTGCACTCGTCAAAGGACCCGGAAAACCTGAGAACGAGTCACACGTCCCCCAAACCCAGGTCAATTAGAAGCAAATAATGAGCAAAATCATAAAGGCCACGGGTATATAACTTAGATTAAAAAACAGCAAAGAACTCAATAAACGCATTGAACACAGTGTCTCTGGCTAACTCTGACTTCGTTGTTGCCCCCTGCTTCTTAGCCAAATGCCAAAAACCGTATAAAGCGACCTCCGGATCCTATCCTCCCAATTTGTCATCTACATAGAGATGACAGATCACCCACAGGAACGCACCCCATTCTCAAGTACTGATCCGAATCCCTCCTCCCCATACGCTGGTGAGGAGGGAGGAGGGAGGGGAGGAGGGAGGGTCAGGGACTAGCCCTAACCTCCAGCCATCACCCTGTCCTCCCTAGAACCCACTCAGCACTCACCCAGAACTCGTTCCCCCAGAATTCTCGATTCCCCAAACAAAGGGAGTACCCTGCCTCTCCTCATAAACTGTGCCACCTGCTGCGTTCCCACCTCGCCTGCTTCTTCGAGCTAGAAAATTCTGCATGTCCCCAGGTCCTGCTATGCTTCCCGGCCTGAGACCGGGGTGGGGCTGGTGGGGTAAGATCTGACCCCACAACTCCATGCATTTCCCCACAGAAGAAATTTACACACGATGCATTCTGCAATGCCGCAGCATCCTATTGCTTCCATAGGAAAATGTATGAGGGAACAAACACATGATCTAGGAATTTTAGTGACACTTTGGCAAGTGGGCAGCCTCTGATCCACGCCGACGTCGGTCCAAAGGATGAGAGTGGTGTTACAGAAAAGACAGCCTCATCGCTTTCTGACACAGTTCCTGGCTCTCAAAGGATTCCCTCACCTGACTGATTGGCCAGGAGAGGCTGTCGCAAACGTCAGAGACACCAAAGCAGAAGCATTCCGAGCAGCCCTGGGGGTTCCTTTCCTCCAAGTTATAGAATCCTGGTTTGCATCGATCACAATGTTTCCCCTCAACATTCTCCTGCAAATTGGAGTAAAAAATTAGCTTTTGAAACCAATAGGTAGGCAGACTACAATGACATTAACATGACATTAGCAAGAAAGATGTCTGGCGATCCAGAGACACAGGTAAACAAAAAGACACTCAAAGTCAATGCGAAGCCTCATGATGTCACGATTTCCAGATAGTCTGAAATACGTATCATTTGATTTTGTAGTCAAGACTGAGGCTAGGGATCTTAGAGCTTGGTCCTTATATTTAAATGGCTTTTTCGTGTTGCTTTGTTTTAAATCTTCTATGTCTGCAGATCTTTCAAGCATTTTAAAATCTGAAGAGGACTATGTAATTGTCTTGTTAATAAATGCTCAAGATAATTTTCCATCATATGTAACGTACCTAAGACTCTGCTTACATGGGAAGGAACACAAGACACAGCTGGAAGTCCGCTGAATTACGGGGAGATGGTTATTAGTGTCAGATAGCCAGAAAACACCTCCCTGGTACCAGATTCATGCATTTCTTATCATTGTTCAATTCCTTTTTCAGAGAAGTCCAAAAGAATCTATCTGCCTTTAATTAATGTTCTTAGAAATGTAGTGTTTACTTGGTTCTCCTCTAAACATAAAGCTTAAAAAGGATGTCACAGAAGAGGCATTAGGCCAAGGCCTAAGAAAAGCAGTATTTGGTTTCAACCAGGAAGTCACAGAAATACTTCTGGAGTATCTGGCCATCACCCAGAAGGCACCAAAAAAGAAAATCAGGTGCCCATCTAAGTCCAAGGATATATTCTCTGGCCAGTTCACTGTGACATAATGTCATGCTTCTCAGGAAGGCTCAGGGGAAGGGAGAGTTCCACTTTCACCTCGATGCTTTGCTTAGGACCTGATCATCTGAGCCAATGAAATGCATCCCATTTTCAGGACATCTCAAAGGAAACTCTGTGGCAGCTTTAACCTCCACACATACCTTACAGAGACAAGCCTCGGAGCAGGGTTCCTCATTCACGCTGCCGGCTGGGTTACAGTCACAGGGCACACACGCAGGGTAACCCTTATAACCAAACTGGCAGCGATCAC
This sequence comes from Lagenorhynchus albirostris, assembly GCF_949774975.1. Classification (NCBI taxonomy): domain Eukaryota; kingdom Metazoa; phylum Chordata; class Mammalia; order Artiodactyla; family Delphinidae; genus Lagenorhynchus; species Lagenorhynchus albirostris. The sequence continues at coordinate 56,993,926 of NC_083108.1, forward strand.
ATTTTTCTCCTGCGTAACCTTCCTTGCATGGACACTGACCCGGCCACTTCCCTGCGAAGAAAAATGGCAAAATGACCCAACAGGAAGGTAAAAGAGGTTTAAAGCAGGGGTTGGCCAACTATTTCTATAAAGGGCCAGCGAGTAAATATTTTAGGCTTTCTGGCCAGAGACTCTGTTGCAACTATTCAACTTTGCCCGTATTGCTTGAAAGCAGCCACAGATGATACATAAATAGATGGGTATAGCTTTATTTATAAAAAACAGTGGTGCCAGATATGGCCCATAGACCATAGTTTGACAACTCCTGGTTTAAAGAAAGAACAAGACAGATGGAAAGCACAGAGGCTGGTGGGAATGTAAAATGGTGCAGAAGCTTTGCAAAAACATTTAGTACTTCTTCAAAATGCTAAGCATAGTGTGACCATAAGATCCAGCAATACCATACCTAAGTATTTAGCCAAGAAAAATGGAAACATACATCCTCCCAAAAACTTGTACATAAATGTTTGTAGCAGCATTATTCACAATAGACAAAAAGTCAAAACCACCCAAATATTCATCAACCGATGAGTGGATAAGTTAAACATGCATGCAATGGAGTATTATTCAGCAATCAAAAGCACTGAAGTACTGACACGTGCTACATGGATGAACCCTGAAAACATCATGCTCCGTGAAAGAAGCCAGTCACTAAAGACCACATAGTGTATGGTTCTATTTATACGAAATGGCCAGAATAAGCAAATCTCTAGAGAAAAATTACATCCGTGGCTGCCTAGAGCTTGGAGCTGGGGCAAAGGGATGGAGGAAAACAGGCAACAACTGCCAGTGGGGAAGGGGTTTCTTTATGGGGAGATGAAAATGTACCAATATTGGATAGTGGTGATGGCTGCACCCATGAATATGCCGAAACACAATGAATTGTACACTTTAAATGGGTGTACTGTATGGTAGTCAATCATATCACAAAATCAAGCTTTCTTTTTTTTTTTAAAGCACATAAGCCAGTGGTGGAGGGCAATAAGCACTGTCTTTGCTTCTAATGCCAGCTTTGAAAGTTGTGTACTCTTGGCCAAGGTTCTTAAGTACTCTGAGCTACAGTTTCCTTGCCTATAAATTGGGTAAAATAATTTTTATTGGCCATGATTTAAAGTCGAAATGAGGGATTCCCTGGTGGCGCAGTGGTTGAGAGTCCGCCTGCTGATGCAGGGGACATGGGTTCGTGCCCCGGTCCGGGAAGATCCCACATGCCGCAGAGCAGCTGGGCCCGTGAGCCATGGCCGCTGAGCCTGCGCATCCGGAGCCTGTGCTTCGCAACGGGAGAGGCCACAGTAGTGAGAGGCCCGCGTACCCCCCCCACAAAAAAAAAGCTGAAATGATATATATTTGAAAATGAACCCAATCAAGGGTGATTGTAATCAGCCCCAGCATCTCATCACGCATTGCGGGTAAGAATCAACTCCCTCCTGTAATTTACCCTCCCCCTTGTCAGCAGGGCCCACAGACAGCACATCCCTCCCTGCTGAGCAATATCCATCCTCACTGCTAGTGATGGGGCACTGGAGGGGGTCACAGGGGTCTCTGGACAGATGCCACCTCCTCAGGAGACTCTGGTATTTTCAAGTCCATTTGCCAGTTTTTGAAATGGAAAGAACACTGACATTTACAAAGTTAACTGGGGGATCTGATTGCTTTGTGGGAGGATGTATGCTAAAGGCTCTGCATGTCTTCTGAGCGCTAAGTAGAGTGATTGCTATTTACTGTTTCACGTATGACTTGAAACCGAGCCTTATTTCCTCTTTCGTCAAAAGCTAATTAACCTCTCAAATGTCATTTCATTGTCCCAACATTGCCATTTCCACCCTCTACCTCCCTCCCATCACGATTCCTAATTTTGCTTTATGCCCAGGGCACTGATTCCTACCTGGCTTTATATTATTTATGTACTTGTTCGTTTATTGTCTGCTTGTGAGCAGGGACCTTGGTCATCTTGTTCGAGGATATATATGTTCCTAGGTCCTAGAAAACTGCCTGACACATAGTAGGTGCTTAGTAAATATTTGGTGAGTGAAAGAATCAATAGAGAATCACACCACTAAATTATTACACAATGGTAACAGTCTCACTAGGTACAAATCTTACACACATACACACACACACACAAAAATCAATTACAAGCACACAAATGAATCAAGTACTCACCTCTGTGTAAGTCAGAATGAAGGTCATTCTTAATACAGACAGAACTGAGGGACCCCAGAGGGTCACAGTCACAGGGATGACAAGGGTTGTCATCATAAGGTGACACCTGAAAGGCAGGGGTTGCCCTAGATTATCTTGCTAGAAATAACAGCAATATTAGTATTAACATTGAGAATAATACCAATGACAAGGTATTGACTTTTTATCCAAGATGTGACTATCACAATGATTCTGTGTACCCAGTGGGTGTAGGTCAAGCCAGAAAAAAAGTGCAAACATCTTTTTGACAGTGACAGCAGCTGGCGTCATTAGCAAAGTGTCATCCTTCTTCATTATCACTGCTACCCGTCCCCTCACTCTGCCATCTCTTGGAGACATGTAGAAGCCTCTCCTATGACTTAGCCACCATGGGATTCCCGTGACAGCTACATATGGTGTCAACTGAGGAGTGACCACTTCCTACTGGCAAGATACAGCTGCTTTAGTTATTGGCTGACTCTCCACAGGGACACTTACTATCACAAAACTCTGAGATGACGTAGCCAGTAGACCCACAATTCAAGTTAAGTAACAATGGTGAACATCCTACCCTGAGCAAGAAAACAGGATGGATAGAGCAGGAAACTGATATCTGAAGAACACTACCAGCATATTGTAAGAATACAGATGAAATGTTGCAAAAGGAAATGTCTTCAATACAGAGGCTGATGCATGGCGGCCTGAATGTCTTTTCTACCGCAAAGCTGGGCGACAGTTGAGGCGCTCTTACCCTGTGTGGTCTGTAATATCCATCCACGCAGGTTTCACAGTTGATGCCCATGGTTTTCTGCAGGCAATCAATACAAACCCCTCCTCCTCTGAATTGTCCGGCAGTATTCAGACTTCTCTTCTGATTCGCCACATTTTCATCATAGTAACAGTCTTTGGCTTTATTGTGGCAATTGCATTCTAGGAAAATATTTTAACATCTCAATTAATACAGATACCGTGGCCTAGATAAAGAAAAGCCTTCCCTCCTTTAGTAAATTTTGATGACTATAAATTAAATTAAAATTATAGAAGTCATTTTAGTAGCAATCTTTCAGAGGCATTGGTGAGTAGCTATCTGAATTATACGTATGCATATCCACTTGATTCATCAACCTGTCTTCTGGGATCATATCTTGCAGAAGCACTTGCTCACTTGTCAATGACAAAGGTGAATTACTGCACCATTGCTTGTGTTAACAAAGGACTTGTAACAAGCAAAATACCACGGGTAGGTAGCTGTTTTGATTATGTTACATCCATATAATGGAGTTCAGTGCAACTGCTTTTAAAACAGCATTTCATAGTGTTAATATGGAGATGTTTTATTTAAGATATATTGTTAAATATAAAAGTAATGCATAGAATGGCACGCATAGCACATCAGGTTCTGTGTACAAACAGTGTGATGTGTTGGAATATACTAACTTACGCTTTACTTGTAAAAACATTTCAGGAAGAACCTACCAGGAAATAATAAAAAGTAGGAAGGATGGAAACAGAAATATATAAATATACTTTTATATACTGTAGATATTGGAACCTTGTGAATATATTGCCTATTTAAAATTTAAATCCAAATTTATAAAGAATAAATTAATATATGGGAAGTGGAATCTTAGAGAAATAGCAAATTGATAATCAATGCATTTGGGTCTCAATCCTTTAAATTTTATTAAGGTAGTCTGCCTCTTTGTGAACTACTTGAATAACTAAAAAAACCAGTTATTTACTACTTACAGATTTTAAGTCACCATAAACTGAAGCATATGAAGGGGGAAAACTTCACATCCTTGCAATTCTCAGTGAACTTACCTTCACACGTGTTACCAGAGGAAACAGTGCCGGGCCTCCAGGGCTGCTGACGGTACCCAGGACAACACCGATTGCAGCTGTCACCACACGTATTATGTTCACACTGACACTGGAATTTCTAGGCAGTAAAGAATATAAAATTGCATCTGAAAATTTACCTGTATGTTTTTCTTAATTTTATTTAGGAAGAACCCATCACAGTCAAATACACAGCAAGAGTTTACAATCAAGCAAACTAGCATTTAATTTTTAGAGGAAAAAAAAAACATATGACCTGGTTACAAACAGAAGTGAGAAGGAATAAACCAAAACTAACATATGGCTTAACAAAAAACAACTTTTCAAAAGAGACACATTGACCTGAAAGGTTTGGAAGCTCCTACTAGTAACTTTCTTGATACTCATCTCTATTTTTTCAGCAATAATAAAAGTCCTAGGCTTCCCTGGTGGTGCAGTGGTTAAGAATCCGCCTGCCAATGCAGGGGACACAGGTTCGATCCCTGGTCCAGGAAGATCTCACATGCCACGGAGGAACTAAGCCCGTGCACCACAACTACCGAGCCTGTGCTCTAGAGCCCGTAAGCCACAACTACTGAGACCGCAAGCCACAACAACTGAGCCCAGGTACCCCAACTACTGAAGCCCGCGCGCCGAGAGCCTGTGCTTCGCAACAAGAGAAGCCACCGCAATGAGAAGCCCACGCACCAAAAGGAAGAGTAGCCCCTGCTTGCCGCAACTAGAGAAAGCCCATGTGCAGCAACAAAGACCCAACGCAGCCAAAAATTTTTTTTTAAAAAAAAAAAAAATCCGATTCAGGAGTTAAATTATTACGAAGATTGGGTAAAAATAAGTAGCTTCGTGTAAGTTTTAAAAGAAGAAAAGAGGATGCCTTCTTCTTCACTTAATACTACGTTAAAAGAGGGAAACTTTATTTTACCTTCATTTAGCACCACAAAAAAAGAAAGAGAGTGAAGTCAGAAGGAGGGGAATCCTTCTTTTAAAAAGTATAGGAGACGAGGGAAAGATGGCGGAGAGACGAGGGGAAGATGGCGGAGAGACGAGGGGAAGATGGCGGAGAGACGAGGGGAAGATGGCGGAGAGACGAGGGGAAGATGGCGGAGAGACGAGGGGAAGATGGCGGAAGAGTAAGACGCGAAGATCACCTTCCTCCCCACAGATACACCAGAAATACATCTACACGTGGAACAACTCCTACAGAACACCTTCTGAACGCTGGCAGAAGACCTCAGACCTCCCAAAAGGCAAGAAACTCCCCACGTACCTGGGTAGGGCAAAAGAAAAAACCGAGACAAAAGAATAGGGACGGGACCTGCACCAGTGGGAGGGAGCTGTGAAGGAGGAAAAGTTTCCACACACTAGGAAGCCCCTTCGTGGGCGGAGACTGCGGGTGGCGGAGGTCGGGGGAGCTTCGAAGCCGCGGAGGAGAGCGCAGCAACAGGGGTGCGGAGGGCAAAGCGGAGAGATTCCCGCACAGAGGATCAGGGCCGACCGGCACTCACCAGCCCGAGGCTTGTCTGCTCACCTGCCAGGGCGGGCGGGGCTGCGAGCTGAGGCTCGGGCTTTGGTCGGAGCGCAGGGAGAGGACTGGGGTTGTCGGCGTCAACACAGCCTGCAGGGGATTAGTGCGCCACGGCTAGCCGGGAGGGAGTCCGGGAAAAGTCTGGACCTGCCGAAGAGGCAAAAGACTTTTTCTTCCCTCTTTGTTTCCTGGTGCGCGAGGAGAGGGGATTAAGAACGCTACTTAAAGGAGCTCCAGAGGCTGCGCGAGCCGCGGCTAAAAGCGCGGACCCCAGAGACGGGCATGAGACGCTAAGGCTGCTGCTGCCGCCACCAAGAACCCTGTGTGCGAGCACAGCTCACTATCCACACCTCCTTTCCGGGGAGCCTGTGCAGGCCCCCACTGCCAGGTTCCCAGGATCCAGGGACAACTTCCTCGGGAGAACGCACGGCGCCTCAGGCTGCTGCAACGTCACGCCGTCCTCTGCCGCCGCAGGCCCGCCCCACACTCCGCGCCCCTCCCTCCTCCCGGCCTGAGTGAGCCAGAGCCCCCGAATCAGCGGCTCATTTAACCCCGTCCTGTCTCAGCGGAAAAACAGAAGCCCTCCAGCAACCTACATGCAGAGGCGGGGCCAAATCCAAAGCTGAGCCCCTGGGAGCTGTGAGAACAAAGAAGAGAAAGGGAAATCTCTCCCAGCAGCCTCAGAAGCAGCGGATTAAATAAAGCTCCACAATCAACTTGATGTACCCTGCCTCTGTGGAATAAATGAATAGACTAACGCATCATCCCAAATTGAGGAGGTGGACTTTGAGAGCAAGATTTATGATTTTTTCCCCTTTTCCTCTTTTTGTGAGTGTGTATGTGTATGCTTCTGTGTGAGATTTTGTCTGTATAGCTTTGCTTCCACCATTTGTACTAGGGTTCTATCCGTCCCTTTTTTTTCTTAATAATTAATTCTAATAACTTTTATTTTACTTTATCTTCTTTCTTTCTTACTTTCTTTCCTTCCTTCCTTCCTTCTTTCCTTCCTTCCCTCCTTTAGAAAACAAATATTCCCAAATTGAGGAGGTGGACTTTGAGAGCAAGATTTATGATCTTTTCCCCTTTTCCTCTTTTTGTGAGTGTGTATGTGTATGCTTCTGTGTGAGATTTTGTCTGTATAGCTTTGCTTCCACCATTTGTCCTAAGGTTCTATCCATCCGTTTTTCTTTTTCTTTACATTTTTTCTTAATAATTATATTTTAATTTAATAACTTTATATTTTACTTTATTTTACTTTATCTTCTTTCTTTCTTTTTTCCTTCCTTCCTTCCTCCCACTGTCCCTCCCTCCCTCCCTCCTTTCTTTCTTTCTTTCCTTCTTTCCTTCTTTTCTTCTTTCTTTTTCTTCCTTCCTTCCTTCCTTCCTTCCCTCCTTTCTTTCTTTCTTTCTTTCTTTCTTGCTACTTCTACTAATTTGTTCTCTCTACTTTTTCTCCCTTTTATTCTGAGCCGTGTGGATGAAAGGCTCTTGGTGGTGCAGCCAGGAGTCAGTGCTGTGCCTCTGAGGTGGGAGAGCCAACTTCAGTACACTGGTCAGCAAGAGACCTCCCAGCTCCACATAATGCCAAATGGCGAAAATCTCCCAGATCTCCATCTCAACACCAGCACCCAGCTTCACTCAACGACCAGCAAGCTACAGTGCTGGACACCCTATGCCAAACAACTAGCAAAACAGGAACACAACCCCACCCATTAGCAGAGAGGCTGCCTAAAATCATAATAAGTCCACAGACACCCCAAAACACACCACCAGACGTGAACCTGCCCACCAGAGAGACAAGATCCAGCCTCATCCACCAGAACACAGGCACTAGTCCCCTCCACCAGGAAGCATACACAACCCACTGAACCAATCTTAGCCACTGGGGACAGACACCAAAAACAATGGGAACTACGAACCTGCAGCCTGCGAAAAAGAGACCCCAAACACAGTAAGATAAGCAAAATGAGAAGACAGAAAAACACACCGCAGATGAAGGAGCAATATAAAAACCCACCAGAACTAACAAATGAAGAGTAAATAGGCAGTCTACCTGAAAAAGAATTCAGAATAATGATAGTAAAGATAATCCAAAATCTTGGAAATAGAATAGATAAAATGCAAGAAACACTTAACAAGGACCTAGAAGAACTAAAGATGAAACAAACAATGATGAACAACACAATAAATGAAATGGAAAATACTCTAGACGGGATCAATAGCAGAATAACTGAAGCAGAAGAACGGATAAGTGACCTGGAAGATAAAATAGTGGAAATAACTACTGCAGAACAGAATAAAGAAAAAAGAATGAAAAGAACTGAGGACAGTCTCAGAGACCTCTGGGACAACATTAAATGCACCAACATTCGAATTATAGGGGTTCCAGAAGAAGCAGAGAAAAAGAAAGGGACTGAGAAAATATTTGAAAAGATTATAATTGAAAACTTCCCTAATATGGGAAAGGAAATAGTTAATCAAGTCCAGGAAGCACAGAGAGTCCCATACAGGATAAATCCAAGGAGAAATATGCCAAGACACATATTAATCAAACTATCAAAAATTAAATACAAAGAAAAAATATTAAAAGCAGCAAGGGAAAAACAACAAATAACACACAAGGGAATCCCCATCAGGTTAACAGCTGATCTCTCAGCAGAAACTCTTAAAGCCAGAAGGGAGTGGCAGGACATATTTAAAGTGATGAAGGAGAAAAACCTGCAACCAAGATTACTCTACCCAGCAAGGATCTCATTCAGATTTGATGGAGAAATTAAAACCTTTACAGACAAGCAAAAGCTGAGAGAGTTCAGCACCACCAAACCAGCTTTACAACAAATGCTAAAGGAACTTCTCTAGGCAGGAAACACAAGAGAACGAAAAGACCTACAATAATGAACCCAAAGCAATTTAGAAAATGGGAATAGGAACATACATATCGATAACTGCCTTAAATGTAAATGGACTAAATGCTCCCACCAAAAGACACAGATTGGCTGAATGGATACAAAAACAAGACCTATATATATGCCATCTACAAGAGACCCACTTCAGACATAGAGACACATACAGACTGAAAGTAAGGGGATGGAAAAAGACATTCCATGCAAATGGAAACCAAAAGAAAGCTGGAGTAGCAATTCTCATATCAGACAAAATAGACATTAAATAGACTCTATTACAAGAAACAAAGAAGGACACTACATAATGATCAAGGGATCGATCCAAGAAGAAGATATAACAATTGGAAATATTTATGCACCCAACATAGGAGCACCTCAATACATAAGGCAAATACTAACAGCCATAAAAGGGGAGATCGACAGTAACACATTCATAGTAGGGTACTTTAACACCCCATTTTCACCAATGGACAGATCATCCAAAATGAAAATCAATAAGGAAACACAAGCTTTAAATGATACATTAAACAAGATGGACTTAATTGATATTTATAGGACACTCCATCCAAATACAACAGAATACACATTTTTCTCAAGTGCTCATGGAACATTCTCCAGGATAGATCATATCTTGGGTCACAAATCAAGCCTTAGTAAATTTAAGAAAATTGAAATTGTATCAGGTACCCTTTCCGACCACAACGCCATGAGACTAGATATCAATTACAGGAAAAGATCTGTAAAAAATACAAACACATGGAGGCTACACAATACACTACTAAATAACGAAGTGATCACTGAAGAAATCAAAGAGGAAATCAAAAAATACCTAGAAACAAATGACAATGAAGACATGACGACCCAAAATCTATGGGATGCAGCAAAAGCAGTTCTAAGAGGGAAGTTTATAGCAATACAAGCCCACCTTAAGAAACAGGAAACATCTCGAATAAACAACCTAGCCTTGCACCTAAAGCAATTAGAGAAAGAAGAACAAAAAAACCCAAAGTTAGGAGAAGGAAAGAAATCATAAAAATCAGATCAGAAATAAATGAAGGAAACAATAGCAAAGATCAATAAAATTAAAAGCTGGTTCTTTGAGAAGATAAAACAGATAAACCATTAGCCAGACTAATCAAGAAAAAGAGGGAGAGGACTCAAATCAATAAATGAAAAAGGAGAAGTTACAACAGACACCACAGAAATACAAAGCATCCTAAGAGACTACTACAAGCAACACTATGCCAATAAAATGGACAGCCTGAAAGAAATGGACAGATTCTTATAAATGTATAAACTTCGAAGACTGAACCAGGAAGAAATAGAAAATATGAACCGACCAATCGCAAGTAATGAAATTGAAACTGTGATTAAAAACCTTCCAACAAACAAAAGCCCAGGACCAGATGGCTTCACAGGCGAATTTTATCAAACATTTAGAGAAGAGCTAACACCTAACCTTCTCAAACTCTTCCAAAATATAGCAGAGGGAGGAACACTCCCAAATTCATTCTACAAGGCCACCATCACCTTGATACCAAAACCAGACAAGGATGTCACAAAGGAAGAAAACTACAGGCCAATATCACTGATGAACATAGATGCAAAAATCCTCAACAAAATACTAGCAAACTGAATCCAACAGCACATTAAAAGGATCATACACCATGATCAAGTGGGGTTTATTCCAGGAATGCAAGGATTCTTCAATATACGCAAATCAATCAATGTGATAAACCATATTAACAAATTGAAGGAGAAAAACCATATGATCATCTCAATAGATGCAGAGAAAGCTTTTGACAAAATTCAACACCCATTTATGATAAAAACCCTGCAGAAAGTAGACACAGAGGGAACTTTCCTCAACATAATAAAGGCCATATATGATAAACCCACAGCCAACATCATCCTCAATGGTGAAAAACTGAAAGCATTTCCACTAAGATCAGGAACAAGACAAGGTTGCCCACTCTCACCACTCTTATTCAACATAGTTTTGGAAGTTTAAGCCACAGCAATCAGAGGAGAAAAGGAAATAAAAGGAATCCAAATCGGAAAAGAAGAAGTAAAGCTGTCACTGTTTGCAGATGACATGATACTATACATAGAGGATCCTAAAGATGCTACCAGAAAACTACTAGAGCTAATCAATGAATTTGGTAAAGTTGAAGGATACAAAATGAATGCACAGAAATCTCTTGCATTCCTATACACTAATGATGAAAAATCTGAAAGTGAAATCAAGAAAACACTCCCATTTACCATTGCAACAAAAAGAATAAAATATCTAGGAATAAACCTACCTAAGGAGACAAAAGACCTGTATGCAGAAAATTATAAGACACTGATGAAAGAAGTTAAAGATGATACAAATAGATGGAGAGATATACCATGTTCTTGGATTGGAAGAATCAACATTTTGAAAATGATTCTACTACCCAAAGCAATCTACAGATTCAATGCAATCCCTATCAAACTACCAATGGCATTTTTCACAGAACTAGAACAAAAAATTTCACAATTTGTATGGAAACACAAATGACCCCGAATAGCCAAAGCAATCTTGAGAAAGAAAAACAGAGCTGAAGGAATCAGGCTCCCTGACTTCAGACTATACTACAAAGCTACAGTAACCAAGACAGTATAGTACTGGCACATAAACAGAAAGATAGATCAATGGAACAGGATAGAAAGCCCAGAGATAAACCCACGCACATATGGTCACCTTATGTTTGATAAAGGAGGCAGGAATATACAGTGGAGAAAGGACAGCCTCTTCAATAAGTGGTGCTGGGAAAACTGGACAGGTACATGTAAAAGTATGAGATTAGATCACTCCCTAACACCATACAGAAAAATAAACTCAAAATGGATTAAAGACCTAAATGTAAGGCCAGAAACTATCAAACTCTTAGAGGAAAACATCGGCAGAACACTCTATGACATAAATCACAGCAAGATCCTTTTTGACCCACCTCCTAGAGAAATGGGAAAAAAACCAAAAAAACAAATGGGACCTCATGAAACTTCAAAGCTTTTGCACAGCAAAGGAAACCATAAACAAGACCAAAAGACAACCCTCAGAATGGGAGAAAATATTTGCAAATGAAGCAACTGACAAAGGATTAATTTCCAAAATTTACAAGCAGCTCATGCAGCTCAATAACAAAAAACCAAACAACCCAATCCAAAAATGGGCAGAAGACCTAAATAGACATTTCTCCAAAGAAGATATACAGACTGCCAACAAACACATGAAAGAATGCTCAACATCATTAATCATTAGAGAAATGCAAATCAAAACTACAATGAGATATCATCTCACACCAGTCAGAATGGCCATCATCAAAAAATCTAGAAACAATAAGTGCTGGAGAGGGTGTGGAGAAAAGGGAACACTCTTGCACTGTTGGTGCAAATGTAAATTGGTACAGCCACTATGGAGAACAGTATGGAGGTTCCTTAAAAAACTACAAATAGAACTACCATATGACCCAGCAATCCCACTACTGGGCATAGACCCTGAGAAAACCATAATTCAAAAAGAGTCATGTACCAAAATGTTCACTTCAGCTCTATTTACAATAGCCCGGAGATGGAAACAACCTAAGTGCCCATCATCGGATGAATGGATAAAGAAGATGTGGCACATATATACAATGGAATATTACTCAGCCATAAAAAGGAACAAAATTGAGCTATTTGTAATGACGTGGATAGACCTAGAGTCTGTCATACAGAGTGAAGTAAGTCAGAAAGAGAAAGACAAATACCGTATACTAACACATATATATGGAATTTAAGAAAAAAAAATGTCATGAAGAACCTAGGAGTAAGACAGGAATAAAGACACAGACCTACTGGAGAACGGACTTGAGGATATGGGGAGGGGGAAGGGTGAGTTGTGACAAAGCGAGAGAGAAGCATGGACATATATACACTACCAAACGTAAGGTAGATAGCTAGTGGGAAGCAGCCTCATAGCACAGGGAGATCAGCTCGGTGCTTTGTGACCGCCTGAAGGGGTGGGATAGGGAAGGTGGGAGGGAGGGAGACGCAAGAGGGAAGAGATATGGGAACATATGTATATGTATAACTGATTCACTTTGTTATAAAGCAGAAAGTAACACACCATTGTAAATCAATTATACCCCAATATAGATGTTAAAAAAAAAAAGTATAAACATGATTTCTAACTGCACGTGATTTTCACTTGACTATCTTATAGAGAAGAGCTTCAAAATTCAAAAGGTTACTGAATTGCACACTTAAAAACGATTAAAATGGTAAATTTTACGTTACCTTTTTTTTAAACACCTCCAAAAAAAAAATGTATGGAAAGAATTTAATTAGAAACATATTCTCCTACCAACACAAAATTAAATTGTTTAAAAAAATTAAACCAGTTAAATTATCTGAAACTCTTTTTTTGTGGCTTGATTTTATAACTTTCAACACATGCCTTGAATAAAAAAGTGCAATGCAAATATTATAGCTACAAGTGCTATTTTGAATTTTTAGTAAAATGTGAAATACTATAACTCACCTTTATAGTTTCATCCCATGGGCAGCTACTAGCATGGCCATAACAAATACACATTCCTCCAACAGAAATGTCTTTTATTGAATAGTAATACTAAGGAAAAAGAAAGTAACAAGCAAAAATTAAAACCTCTTCTATTTCAGTGAGAAGAAAATGTTGGCACTCCAACAAATATCTCAGTTGTTATTGGTAATCAAAAACACAGATATGCATTTTAAACTATATTTCATGCACAAGTAAATATAAATAAAATATTTATGTTCAATTAATGTAAACAATGTTCAGGGCTTCCCTGGTGGCGCAGTGGTTGAGAGTCCGCCTGCCGATGCAGGGGACACGGGTTTGAGCCCTGGTCTGGGAAGATCCCACATGCCACGGAGCAACTGGGCCCATGAGCCACAATTACTGAGCCTGTGCGTCTGGAGCCTGTGCTCTGCAACAAGAGAGGCCAGAACAGTGAGAGGCCCAGGCACTGCGATGAAGAGTGGCCCCTGCTTGCCACAACTAGAGAAAGCCCTCGCACAGAAACGAAGACCCAACACAGCCATAAATAAATAAATTATTCATTAAAAAAAAATGTTCAAATTAGCTCATCAACAGAAACCAAAGGAGTTTAAAAAGAATTTCTCAACTTGGCTGCATCTTAAACCGAGGCAGTCATATTCAAAGGCCATGTTACTGAAAACCCTAAAAATATTCCTAAATTGAACACAGCCCTATATAAAAAGGAATAACTCATGACCAATTAGGATTTATCCCATCGGTGCAGAGTTAATTTAACACACAAAAAAATCAATAAATGTAAATCACCACATTAACAGAATAAAGGAGAAAAATCATACGATCATTTCATTAGATGCACAAAAAGCATTTTACAGAAGGCAACACCATCAATTAAAAAACAACTCAGCAAACCAGAAGTAGAAGAGAACTTCTTCAGTCTAATGCAGGCGTGTCTATGGAAAACCTAGAGCTAACAGTGAAAGATTAAGTGCTTTCCTCTTGAACTCTGCTCTTACCATTTCTATTCAACATTCTATGGGAGGTGCCAGCCAGTTCAATAATGCAAGAAAAAAGAAGTCAAAAGCAAACAGAGTGCACAGTAAGACTAAACTGTCATTATCTGTAGATGACATGATTGTGTACACAGAAAATCTATCAAAAACTACTAGAATATGTGAATTTGGCAATGTCTCAATCAACAAAAATTAATTGTACTTCTATACACTAGCAATGAACAAATGGAAAATAAATGTTAGAAAGCAAACCATTAACACTAATATTCAAAAACATGAAATACTTAAAAATAAACTGAACAAAAGATTGACAAATAAACAAATAATAGATCATTGCCAAGAGGAACTTAAGAAGACAGAGATAAGTGGGGAGGTATAGCACATTCATGGACTAGATGATCCAATATTGTCAAAATGTCTTCCAAAATTCCTCCTAACTCGATCTATGGAATCAATGGAATCCCAATGAAAGTCTTAGCAGGATTTCTTTCTTCCCTTCTTTCTTTATTTCTTTCCTACTTTCTTTCCTTCTTTCTTTCCTTCTTTTTGGTATTAATTGACAAACTGATTCTAAAATTTATAAGGAAACACAATGAACTTGGAACAGCCTAACCAATCTTGAAAAAGGACTGAGTTGGACTATCATGGTACCTGACTTCAAGATTTACTGCAGTAATCAAGAAAGACTGTTATTGGCATAAGGATAGACAAATAGATCATTGGGACAGTATAGAGTCCAGAAACGCACCCACAATGATACGGTCAAGTAATTTTCAACAGGGCACCAAAACAATTTAAAGGGAGAAAGGAAAGTATTTTCAACACATGGTGCTGGAACAATTGTATATACACATGGGGAAAAAACAACCTTCGCCTCTACCTCACACCAAATACAAAAATTAACAAGAAAAGGATAATAAACGTGAAAGCTGAAACTATAAAGCTATTATAAGAAAGCATCGGAAAATATTTGTGTAAACTTGCGATAAGCAAATATTTTTCAGAAAGGAATAGAAAGCACTAACTATAAAAGAAAAACGATAAACTGGACTTTATCAAAATTAAACCATCTACTCCTCAGAAGTCATAGTTAGGAAAAGCAGATAAGCAAGAGACAAACCAGGGCAGGAGAAGGGATTTGCAGTATAGACACAACTGACAAAGGATTTCTACACAGCATACATAGAGATCTTTTATAACTCAGGAATAAGGAGATGGATAACCCAATTTAAAAATGGATAGAAATGTCATCAGATACAAATAAGGACACGCTCAACATCAGTCATCAGGGAAATACGAATTAATACCCTGAGGAGATGCCACCGCATGCACATCAGCACGGCTGAGGTGACAGTGACCGACGCCCCGATGTGTGAAAGTGTGCGGTGCACCCAGAGCCCTCACACACTGCTGGTCTGTAAAATGACACAGCTGCTTCCGATAAGGCTTAGAAAATTCCTAAAAATTAAACACATAGCTATCCTGTAACTAAGTAATCCCACTCCTACTTTATCCAAGGGATTTGGAAATGTTTGTCGCCACAAGCCTTATACGTTTACTATACACTGAAAATATGTACGTTTTCCTGGATGTAGCTTATATCTCAAACTTTAAAATTTTCTTCTAAGTGGGAAAAAACTCCAGCCATTCTCACTTGCTTGATCAGATGTAGAGCCAGATTAGAAGGTGAAGAAATGACCACTACATCTGCTGCATGATGGCGTTATGGGATGGGTGGGGACAGGGGGACCTGAGGGCACCACGTCAGAACCATAACCTCGTTTAAAGGTGGCATTTTTAACAAAGCATAACTAACGTTCTTCAATAAAAATAAGAAAAAAAGGCCAACCTGGGAGGAAAAGTCTATTTCCCTGAAACAACATAAACTTTTCAGCGGTCAGGAGCCCTGCCACACTCACTCGTCTTGTGACAATAGGGTCGAGGTCTTTAGGGTCCCGGTGGCTGAGGGTCATAAGATCGGCATTGAGGGTTCGAATGCGCTGTAAGCGCAGGCGGATGTATCGTGCAGAAGTAAATTCCAACAACTTGGGTGAAAGATCATCAGAGCTTGGTCTGCCATTGATTAGCGATGTATGAATCTAGAGATAAAGACATCAAAATAAACAAATATCAATTTTAAGCATGCAAAAAATAACCCTGATTGTTTACATTCAGGACATAATCTTTACAGATACTATCTAAAATCAAACCAAACAATGGGGTTCTTATAGAAATCTGTCTAATATTCATTGACACTTGTGAACAGCATGATCACAGCCCAAGTTCAGTTTATTGAAGTTATTCGTTGCAGTGTCTCAGAGATTGCGGGAAACTTTTAAACAGGACCACTTCTCCCAGTGAGGTGAGGGCATTTTGACGTGTATCCACAGGCTTCTCTGAAACAGATTCTAAATGTCATGAATAGACTGGGGAGAGTGGGGGAAAGTGCCAGAAAGCTTTGTAACTCCCATTTTCTCATCTCTGCTCTTGAAACAATGCAGGGCTTGCTGCAGAGTTCCTGCTGTGAAAAGCACTTGCAGGGTTTTTGTAGTTTTAGCTCATCAAGGTATGCTACCAAGGCATGGCTTGTTTTTGATTACACTCTGACTTAAGGATGTGTGTGCAGTCCGGGCATGGAGAGCACGGAGCTGGAATATTTCATGAACCATCTCCAACCCTGAACACCTCCAGGGGCAGGGAGAACTTCCCAGAGAAAACTGGGAGCTCTATATTTTAGAAGCATTTTCGCTCTCTTTAATATTTTAACAAATCTTGTTGCCTTGGTGTCATGAGAAAGATGCTCTGAGAATGATCTGATGGAGTTATTAAATCACAGCACAGTGAAGGTTGAGGGATCTCCCTGAAGGGAAGAAATCAATAAAGTAAAATGTGTCAGTGGTGACATTAATCATCAGTAGACACCAGTCAATGGCACCTTAACTACAGCAGCTAGATAGTTAAAGATCTCTGTGATCTGTACCAGGAGAGCTCTATTTTGAGTGTTTCCTGTTGGCTCTGTGATGGCTAGGTTGTCCCTGGAGGTGACACTGATGAAAAAACAGACCTCCTGGCCAGGAGGGGGCGCCATACCTCTCCGTGCTCAAGCGGCACCAGCCTGGAGTAATAGGAGGTGCAGATCACTTCGTCGTCTGCCCTGTAAGTGGGCGGCCCCCGTCTTGGAGTGATATTGTAATGAGTCAAACATTCCGTGTCACTAACTGCATAGTACTGCCAGGGGCTGAACTCCATGCCGTCCAGAGAATGCTCCAAAATCCAGTTTCCAGGCCGAGGGGCATTAGCAGCTTTGATGATGACATAAGCGACTTGAAAGACCTGGAACAAAGACACTGAAAACTGTCAATCGAAAATCAGTAACAAGTGCTCAAAAACCAAAGTGCCTCTTGAGAGCGTTGCCACCCAATGATGGCCAGTGTCTCTCACTGCTCTTGAGGCTAACTGCTCATAAGTGTTAATCAGAAATGTATCTTGTAAATGTTTTCCTGATGGCATTTGTCTTCAAAACAAACTCAAAAAATACTCACAAAAAAAAAAAAATACTCACAAATAAATTTGTATTATTATTATTATTGTTGTTATTAACAGTGTTAATATTGACATAAGTGCTTGTTTTCTTGTTTCCAATGTCTTCTTCCATCAGGATTCTGAATGATAATAGTTGTATTATATTTCATTAGTAGTCGTGTTAAATGTATTTCTCATATAGTGATTTGGAGATAACACAGCTGAATATGAGAAAAAAAGTCAGCCCGTTACACACTTATCACGATGGTTAAAATCCACAACACTGACAACACCAGATGTTGGTGAAGATGTGGAGCAACAGGAACTCTCATTCGTTGCTGGTGGGAATGCAAAATGGTACAGCCACTTGGGAAGACAGTTTGGTGATCTCTTAAAAAATTAAACACAGTCTTACCATACAATCCAGCAATCATACTCCTTGGTATTTACCCAAAGGAGTTGAAAACTTCCATAGGTGAATGGATAAAGGAAGTGTGACACATCCATACAACAGAATCTTATTGTGATTTAAAAAATGAACTCTTAATACACAAAAAGACATAGAGTAAACTTAAATGCATATTGCTAAGTGAAAGAAGCCAATCTGAAAAGGCTACTTACAGGATGATTCCAACTATATTCCCTCTAGGCTTGTTGTTTTTTTATTTTTGGTTTTAAGCTTCTCCCCATCTTAGCCCTCACCAATTCTAGCAACACAAGAGCCCCTTAAAATTAACCCAGCTGGGGCTTCCCTGGTGGCGCAGTGGTTGAGAGTCCGCCTGCCAATGCAGGGGACATGGATTCGTGCCCCGGTTCGGGAGGATCCCACATGCCGTGGAGCGGCTGGGCCCGTGAGCCATGGCCGCTGAGCCTGCGCGTCCGGAGCCTGTGCTCCGCAATGGAAGAGGCCACAACAGTGAGAGGCCCGCGTACCACACAAAAAAGAAAAAAAAAAAAAAAAATTAACCCAGCTGAAGCCACAATATTTCACATTTATCTACTGAGTTATTCCCTGCAAAGGACGGTTTTATCTCATTATAATAACTCTGTTCACCTACAAGAAATGCCTCCCAATAAAATTTAGTCTATAAATGGTGTAAGTGTGAAATGTTGAGTACCCATGTTCATGTGCAATTTTCCTCTAGAACACAATCACTGTTTCTAAAGCACATTAAAAGCAAAATGATGTTCTCAGATTTCAATAATCAGGAAAATCAGGAACTGTGTATCTGTTATGAAAGTTTATATCTGGAGCTGAATGTCCAATGTTTAAAAATCTAGAACCGTCTTCATCGATTTAAACCACTTTTTTTTTTTTTTTTGCGGTACGCGGGCCTCTCACTGTTGTGGCCTCTCCCGTTGCGGAGCACAGGCTCCAGACGCGCAGGCTCAGCGGCCATGGCTCACGGGCCCAGCCGCTCCGCGGCATGTGGGATCTTCCCGGACTGGGGTACGAACCCGTGTCCCCTGCATCAACAGGTGGACTCTCAACCACTGCACCACCAGGGAAGCCCTAAACCACTTTTTTAAAAATTAAAATAATGCAAAGGCCATTTTGTCCTAGCATGAATATCTCCAGAACATTCTCCTATGAACATAATTACATTTTTTTCTGATTGGAAGTTTATTTTTAAAAAACCCTTTTCCCCAATTTTGTAATTCATATATTCCATAATTTATATTTTTAAAGTCTACTATTTTTTAATATTACTGGAAAACCAAACACTTCTCAGAAATACCTGGCAATTAATCTTACTGTCTCCTCTAGAGCTAGTCCTGAAGAACATCAGGGTTTTTTTTAATGCAGCTTGGGGGAGGTTAGTTTCACCTTTGCAAAGTTCCAGCACTGTCCCAGAACACCATGATGGAAACCGGCCTAAGTAGCTTTCCATTTGGTTTTCATACTGATGCCCAAGCTAACTGGAGGGAGGACACCCTCTTCTTTACTCATCACTGTCCAATTGCCTTGCAACCATTTTCACCATAAAAGGAGAAGTCTATGAGCATGTGGACCACTGTGGAATATGTTAAAATAGACTTCACAAATTGTAGGTGCCAAGTGAGATGGCATGATCAGGCAGCCCATTTGAGAGGGACAGAAATCAAGGTCATTTACAAATGGACTGACTGCATTTACCTTCTGTTTTCCAATTTCACATTTGAAAATGGACAGAACCAACAGGTTCACCTCCTGTGTGCTAAGAACTTCATGTATATCATCCCATTTAACTCCAAACAACCCCATGAGTTTCAAGTCATTGTGGTTTCCATTTTACATATTTGGAAACTGATGCTTAGAGAGGTTAAAAGACAAACTACTGAGAGTTGCAGGTCCCAATGAGAAACCAGGGGTCTCACTCCAGAGTCATTAGCATCCACTAGACACCCCCCAAATGTCCACACACACTAAGGTCATTGAATTTTCTTTTTGTAACCCCAGAAAAAGTCTCCTACATTCACTTGGGCGCTGGGTTCATGTCTAAACAGGCACCGTGGCAATTGTTTCTGTTAACCCTGCAGTTCCTGTTGTGACGGCCCAGGATGTGTGGCGGGGAGGGGATGGAGAGTGTGCAAGGAACAAAAACTAATGCTACGTAGCGCCCGCTGTGGCCAAGGACAATGCTAAGTCCTTTATTAGAATGACTAGTCTTCAGACCCTTCCAACTACGTTCTTCTTATGAAATATGTACTGTCACTTCCCCTACTTTACAGATGAGGAAACCAAGGCACAGAAAGGTTGCATAATCTTCCCAGGATCTCACATGTACTAATATGTAAACCACACTTCTACAGATTGCAAGGAAAAAGAATGAAACTCCCAGCTGAGCAGCTGGTGGGTACCAATCTGGTTTTCCAAACCACTGACCTCAACCAGTAGCAATTATTTCAATACCATGTTCTTGTACTTTCATCAAACCCTTGTCAGCTTTTAGACGGACACCTTAGTCACATGTAACAAAACGTAACCCAGTGGAAGAACAACCATAATGGGAAAACTTCAGGACCATCCCTCCAAGGATCAAGGCCTTCAGCTATGAAGCTGGGCGTTGTTCTCACAGTGTCTCACTAGTTCTCTAGGTCCCCAAATTGGAGACTAGGAAACAAGCCAAGAAAGGGACTATGAAATATAAATCTGCAAAAGAGGAAGAGGAAGCTATGAAATATCTAAACGCTATTTGTTTTCACTTAAGTCATGTTATTGGCTGACTTATGTCTCCCCAAAATTCACAGGCTGAAGTCCTAACCCTTAGTACCTCAGAATGTGACTGTATCTGGAGAGAGGGTCTTTAAAGAGATAATCAAGGTCAAATGAGGTCAAATGGGTGAGCCCTAATCTCATCTGACTGGTGTCCTTTTAAGAAGAGAAGATTAGGACCCAGACGTAGGGGCAACCCTGTGAGGATACAGTGAGAAAATGGCCATCTGCAAGCCAACGGGCAAGGTCTCAGAAGGAATCAACCCTGCCAACACCTTGCTCTTGGACTTCCAGCTTCCAGAACTGTTTGCTAATAAATTTCTGTTGTTTAAGCCCCCAGGTTTTGGTATGTGCTACGGCGGCCCTAAGCAAATGAACACAAGCTAGTCTAAGTCACCAATTGTGTGTTGACAGACCAGTCTTAACACCCCCTACAGAAAAAGTAAGGAATTCTCTGTTAATATATAGAATTTTAAACCTTTGCCCAAATGAAATCCGTGATATTTCTGTTGCTGCTTTTTAGCATGGTTGACTAAAGTGCCTTTTCTCTCCATATAAGGTTGGCTGAACACAAAGTGATGATGCAGGGCTTTCACTAAATGCAGAGTCACTGAGGTCTTGCCAAACCTGCAGCTGATACAGCCACTTTCAAATCCACTTTCATCAGGGTTTTCTACCAAGAGGCCTTTGTTAATGATCACTGGAATGCACATAAACAGTGCCACATAAATAAAGCACACATACACCAAACACCGCTTTCTACACAGGAATCCAGACAGGAATTTCCATGTGGGCCTCAACCTTAAATATATTAAAACCCCCTCAGGCACAGAGATAAGAAAAATACACAGAGCGTAATTCTCCAATATCAGGGGCCAGCTTCAGACGTGCTCAGGGAAGCAAAGTGCTTCTTCTCCACAGAAAGCTCAGCTGCCTAAGCTGCAGGGGCCCAGATACCACACGGGACCCCCGGCTGGAAATTCTCCACACAAGCACTTACCTGCCTCCAAGGCCATAATGAAACAGTGAATGGAGAATTGTTTTCTCTTACCCGATGGGAAAAACCTTTTCACAGGCAAAAGAGGTTTAGTTTTAACAGTCAAATTAAACTTGTAAAAAAGAGTTCGGTCTATTTGGTAAGTAACATTGCTCAGTTATCCCTATAAAAGTGGTGAATCTGTGCTCTGTCAGCGTTATTTCTTAGGACCTTATTAGACAATAAGATTCAAAATGATCGTTTGAGCTAACGTTTATTACTCAAGAATAAAGAAATAACTATTTATTAGAAGTCTAATTACTAATGCAGCTATGACTCCCTTGTGGTTTTACAGAGTATGGATCACGGAACTAACTAATCAATTGATAATCATGTGAAGTAGCAACAAACACTTGGCAGAACAAGAGAAGTTTGGGGCTTGGACGTTCACTTGGCACGTAGGATCCGTGGGATACACATTTTAGGTAAATCTCTTACGGGCAATGATCTTGAAATGTCATTTCTATTTGATTTTAGTGGCTGTTTTACCATTATTGCCTCGGTTTAGGACCAGTATACAAAACTAACAGACAAAAGGAAATAGCTTCATGAGTGAGAAGAGAAGTGTGGAATAAAATAGGTTTGTTTCTCTTTAAATTTGCTGCTGTCAATAGACGTGCGGGATAAACACGTCAGAATCCAGCCTCTCTCCCCCCCTTTCTTTTCTTCTTGCTTTTTCCTTTTATTGAGGGCAGGAGGGACTGGCTACTTGTAATGGCAAATTTAGATCAAGTAGGTTTTTTTCCTTAAAATTCTTAAGCTTCGTGTCTCAGGAAATCAAGGAAGGCTCACTTCGGAAGCAAGCTCAGATTCTTCAGGTGGACCCTGAGGAAAAGCCAGGGTGAGAAAGATGATGAACAAGGAAGGAAGGGCAGAGAGACGGGCCCATCACAGAAGTACAGGGGAACCAGGACCAGTTACCTGAAGGTGGGAAAGGGGTATTTAAAGCTCCTTCAGAAGGAGTTCTGTTTCTCAACTACTAGAAAAGTTACCTCAAAAAGAGCCCACGGGGCTGCCCTGGTGGCGCAGTGGTTGAGAGTCTGCCTGCCGATGCAGGGGACACGGGTTCGTGCCCCGGTCCGGGAAGATCCCACATGCCGCCGAGCAGCTGGGCCCGTGAGCCATGGCCGCTGAGCCTGAGTGTCCGGAGCCGGTGCTCCGCAGCGGGAGAGGCCACAACAGTGAGAGGCCCGCGTACCGCCAAAAAAAAAAAAAAAAAAGAGCCCATGATAAGCTGTCCCATGGTCCATGAGCCACTAGTTCCGTCTCAGGATGCTAGGGGGATTATCCCAAAGGATACGTGTTGCGCTACATTAAGAATCAAAACTGGAAAGTAAGAGGCTGGTTTCCGTCCTTAGTCTCCATGGATCTCCCTGTAGAATTGCTCCCAAAGTTCAATTTCACCAAGGGTTCTGGGAAGATTTTGCTAGGTTTTGTGGGAGGTGAGTTGGAACGACCTCAAAAGCACAGCCAGGCAGGTCACCAAATGTCCTTTGTGGGGATCTTCACTGCTTTCCCCCACCTGTAGGTGCCGGGTGACAGCTGAGCCCTAAGAATGAGATAAACCCGCTGCAAAATGCAGTTACCGGCCATTCTAGGACCTGGGAAATGCAAAGAGCGGCTTTCCCATCCCCCGACTCCTGACCACCGGTCAGCCGGAGCCATCGGTTTTCACCCAGGAACATCTCAGTCTTTGAAGTTACATTGGGCTTTTCCCCCAAATGCAGTGCAGTTTGTTCACAGGGGAACAGAGGGGGCAGTAAATACCATTCCTTCCTTTCCCTCCCGAATGTGAAGGGGGCTTGGGAGTCCATCATGGAGATGGAAGGAAGTCAGCAACGTTCCAGGAAAAAGCAAAGCTGGAGGCGGCGGCCTCGACGGTGGCTGCAAAGGTCAGCCTGACACTCTGCCTCTGGTGGCACAGGCTGAGTGGACACACGCTCGGTGGCCTTGTCCTGTGGGTCAGGGACCTGGGCCTCCTGAGAACAGCCTGCCCGGAAGAGAGACAGATGGAGCCCCGGAGTGATGCGGTCAGCTCGTCTCCCAGTTAGAAAAATGACTGCCCCTCTCCTGGGGGGAGGGCAGGCAGCAGAGATGTTACTGTCAGAGAAGCTCGCCTTCCTCCCCCAACCAGGACACAGGACACTGGGACCAAGGACGCCCCTAACACCTTTTCACTGGAGATCCATTCAGTGAACACTGAGCATCTGCTTTGGAACAGGACCGTGGCGGGTGCCACAAAGACAGCGGTGAAGTGGGGGACACGGTCACGGTGGCCTGGATGCCCCGATGGGGAGACACAGGTGGGCCAAGTCCCCCGGGAGAAGGACGGAAGGCGGCCAGGGTGTCTGGCGGGGGCCAGCCTAGTCTGGAGAAGGGGTGGTCAGGGAAGGCTTGCCTGGAAAGTGGGGGAGACTGAGTAGGAGATGTCTAGGTAAAGAGAGGGAGGTCAGAGGGATGGAAAGTGGGACCCTGCGGGGCCAGAGCATGGAGTGTGGGACATGGCAGAAGGCCCGGTTGGCTTGAGTGTCGAGACAGGAGGGGACTGGACAGGGCAGGGCTCTCTGCGAAACGTTAAAACTTCTAGACCATTCGAAGACCCTAAACCAGGGAGTTACCAGGTCACCAGGGATGAAAAGATTGGGTGCCGGAACTGGATGCTGGTGCCGGGAAATCGTGAGAGCTGGTGGTGTTGACACAGTGAAGACCAAGACTAAAGTAGAGAAAAAAGCCAGCGGGTCTTAAAGAGTTTGCCAGAAGGTCCAGTGTGAGTGAGAAAGAAAACACGGAGGCCCAGCAGGGCTTTCCAGCTTTGGCCAGACCCCCTCTCCACCTCAGGAAGATGGGACAGGTCTCCCCGACATGGCCCCAAAGCCCACACTTTGCCCTTCTTCCCTCAGTCCCAGAGAATGTCTGGCTGAAAACATGTGAAAGCTTCTTTTCACTTCCTCTCTTGGTCCTCACGTTGACCTATGGTGCCCAGCAGGTCCAGCAACGGTTAGCAGCAAACCGCCTGACAGCCCTCTTTTCATCCCTCATCGTGAGAAAACAGTTCAATTGCACCTCAGAAAGTAAAAGGGGCCCCTAATCATTAAGCCTCACAAATCCAACTGGCGACACCGTCTAGAAAAGCTGTGCAAATCTGCACTTGACTAACTCCATTAAACATTAACCTGTGAGTTACACATTTACAGCCTCTAGACACAATAATTATGTGTTTCTTTCACTAAATCTAGCTGAATCGCTTATAGTTTTAGCCCTAGAGAGATTAGAAAGCATTTTTTGTTTTTGCAAGATTTCACTCAGTACATGGAACCTTGGTCTACATGCTATTTGAAGATTCTCATCTTTCTTTAGGTACCTCTACCTTCACTGAGCATCTATCATTCGTCAGGCATCAAGCTGACACATCATCACATTTAAAGCTTTTTGTAAAAAGGAATATCTAAACAAAGGTCTTATACAGGAAGGCTTTTGTTTATTTAAAAAAGTGCGGCGGGAAGCTAAGTGGCACAGCTGCATGGAAAACAAGATGGCGGTTCCTCAAGAAAGAAACTTAGAATTACCATGTGATCCAGCAATTCCACTCTCGGTATATACCTACAAGAACTGAAAGCAGGGACTCAACAACAGGTATCTGGACAACAGTGTCTATTGAAGCACTATTCACAGTAGCCAAAAGATGGAAACAAACCAGATGTCTACCACGGATAAATGGCTAAACAAACTCTGGGATACAAGGGAATATTATTCAGGTGTGAAAGTTTGATACCTGCTACAACATAGATAAAGCTGGAGGACATTATGCTAAATGAAGTAAGCCAGACACAAAAGGACAAATACTGCATGATTCCACTTACATGAGTTACCTAGAATAGTCGAATTCATTGAGACCCAAATCAGAATTGCGGAAAATGGGGGCAGGGGAGGGGAGGATGGGAAGGTACTGTCTAATGGGGACAGAGTTTCAGTATGAGATGATGGGAAAGTTCTGGAGAGGGATGGTGGCGATGGCTGCACAACAATGTAAATGCACTTAGTGCCAGTGAACTGTACACCTAGAAATGGTTTAAATGGTAAATTTTATGTTATGTATATTTTACCACAAGAAAAAAAAAAGATGTGAAAATAAGGAGAGAAAAGTGAATGATACAAAGACTCAACTTTTTGTGGAAGATGGAGATTTCTAAATTGAAAATGACGAGGGACCAACCCTGGAGAAGCCAACCGAGCCATCTGGAGGGCAAGCTAGCAGCTCAGAGGGGATGCGTGAAACCCTGTCTTTCCCATGACCCCATTTCTGTCAGTTTCTTACTAAGCTCTAGTGGGGCCTGATGACACGTCACAAAATACAAAACTGGAGCCCAAACTGTTAGGGTTTGAGAGTGAAAGGAGACCCCTGAGTGACGTGGCTGGAGACTCTCAGCTCAGAGGGCGGCATCTCCTCCTGGTGACGTTGACTAAGTGCCCGGCTGACCTCTGGGCAGCCCTATTCTTGGCCTGGCCCTGGAGTCTGGTGCAGCATTGTAAATGATTCTAAATGGTGAGCATCTCAATGGAGGCCTAAGAAACAGTTATTTCACGGGCTTTCTTGTGCTTCTAGCACCTGAAGAACAAAGATAAATATCTTCTGATTGTATGCCATAAAATAGAGAAAACAAAATTTTAAATTATAAGACTGACAATTCTCATGGTCACCTAATAGCGGGGAAAAGGTATTGGACACTATTAAAACAACACTAGATAGGTCACTTTATGATCTTACTTTTAGAAAGATGATTAAGAATAACTCAAATTTGATTAAAAAAACTATTATAGAGGGGGTATATGGAAACTCAATTTTTCTGTAAATCTAAAACGTCGCTATAAAATAAAGTCCATTAATTTAAAAAGACACACAAAACAAAGGAACAGAACTATTTACACATGTTGTAATAGTTATCAGTTATTCTAAGAAAGCTTAAACCCCTCCGGTTGGCTGCACAGAAGCTAGTAAGTGGTTTTCAGGCTTCACCAAACTTCTCAGGTATGTGGGCTTAGACAGCTGTGGCATCCCAGCTAATTATCTGCAGGTTTTAAATGGATCTCACAGTTTTCCCAGCCTTCATTTCCGGACCTTATGGGGCATGGAGACCACCAAGCCAGGGCGAGCCAGTGCTCTCCAAGTATCTGTGCAGAAATGTCAAAGGAGAACAGAGCTGAATGCACTGGTACAAGCAGGCCCAGTCCCTGAAGAGTTTCCACCTTTGTCACTACTTCGGCAGCCTCCTCACCTCACCAAGGCCAATGCTTGCAGAGTCAGACTTCCAGAATTACTCTCCACCCTCCTCCCAAAAAGGTAGTGATGAACAGATCTTAAATTTCTTACAATCCAGAGAATTACAGAAGGAAATGTAATGTTTCCCAGGATTCAGGCTTAAAGTGATAAATCCAGCTGTGTTCTCTATACCCCACTGCATTATTCACAATGAATATTGTATATCACATTGTATATCACATTGTAAGTGTGAAATAACAAATAGAAAAACACTTTATAAAATGCACGATACAGATGTAAGGTATCACTATCAGATTTGTAATCACTTTCCCTAAGCGCCATAGTTATTCTGCTGACCACTGGCACCTCTCAAGATGATGATATTTGCAGTTCATTCAATTTTTTTCTCATTTGTTATGACTTGAAAATTCTGTCCTGCCTCTTACACTGATTTTCAAATATCTAAAACTGTCACCACCATTTGACAAAGCATTTGCCTCATCAGAGGTAAATAATCATGGCATAATTTACACATGTGAAGGTGATAAACAAGACCAAACAAATATTGTCTAAGCATCTGAAGTCAGCCCGGCGCTCCCAAATATATGTTCAATACAGTGACCAAATGTAAATAAATGAATATATGCTATATCTGAATGAATGAGTGAATGAATGAATAAGTAAATTCCTTGCTATTCAATTAACAGGGAACAAAGAAAGAAAGAACCTTTTAGTCTCCATGCTGCTGAGAGGTTGTGAGACACACTCTTTTATTCACTGTTAGTGAGTATATAAATCGAGCAATATTTTTGAAAAAAAATAAAACAATAAAAATTAATTTTCAAAAATGTTTAAGCTCTTTTGGTTTTGTTTTTTTTGTTGTTGTTGTTGAATGAGTGAATTTATTGCATGTTTCCTTATATAAGCACCACTTAGCAACATCATAAGCGAATTCAGTAAGCTTTACAGAATTTGTAGAAATTCTCACCATTGGGCCATTTTTTTGTGCTGACCCTTGCTAACACCAAGGGTTTTAACAATAAAATGGAAAACATCTTTAGGGGGTTAATTAATGAAACCTTGGTAAACATCTTTTTTAGTGATTAACCTTAATA
This sequence comes from Lagenorhynchus albirostris, assembly GCF_949774975.1. Lineage (NCBI taxonomy): Eukaryota > Metazoa > Chordata > Mammalia > Artiodactyla > Delphinidae > Lagenorhynchus > Lagenorhynchus albirostris. The sequence goes on from NC_083108.1 coordinate 57,022,101, forward strand.
AAAGACAATCTCAAGTAATTGAGAAATGTATGGATAACATGTATGTACTCTTGAGTAATTTCCTCAAATATTATTAGTCAAGTTTCTCACAGGAGCTGGACGATGGTCCGTTCAAGTCTGGACTATCTATGCTGCTAAATTAAAATCTTCATGCTTTGGCTATCCAATGCACAGGTGACAAGACTGACGTTGTTTTGGAGGTTAAGAAATTGTATGTAATTTCCTCTGAGGGGACAAAAGATTTCTTCTCCTTAGGAAACAACTTTTAGACTTATTCAAGAGCTGAAACAAAACTCAGCTGACTAGTTTTGTAAAATGTAGTATTACAGAAATTGCTTTAATCTGGAAAAAAATGTAAACATAGTTTATTACCAGTTTGTACCTTCACCATAGAAAAACCTTAAAATCATTCTTGTGGAATGTCTGATTTTCAGTGGCATTGTCAGATGGTTGAGTAGTGAGTCTGAAGAGACAAAGCTGGGGCCAGTATATGGAAGGCTGAACTTTATAAGGTATTCAACAGGACCTGCTGAAAATATTTCAGCAGAAAAATGAAAGACAGTTCTTGTGGCAGTGATGTGAGGAATGGCCTAAAGTTAGGGAAGATGAGGTAGCGGATGGGAGGTAATAAAGTCTTTTACTAGAGTGATGGCTACGAATATATTTAAGAAATGAATGCGACTAATATTCAAACAATTAACAAGACCCAGTAAGAGGCTAGATAGAAAGAATGGAGAATCCCTGACTAGAATGGGAGAAAGCAGCAACCCCTGAGTAAAAGCTTACTATCAGAGACAAAGCCAAAGGTAGAACTCTGATCTCCTGATTCCCCATCCAATTCTCTTTCCACTGTAGCTGTTGACTGATTTGGAATGTTAAAGCTGGTCTGAAAGACCACAAGCTTCAGTAGGCAACCTGATGTGGCATAACAAAATCTCAGTTAAATTACTTTGAGGATTATTTTTTCTTAGACCATGGTTATAATTCTAGCTTTTGTGCTAACTAGCTTTAATCTTGGGCAAATCATTTGCCTTTGACACCTCTTACGTTTTTATATGAATTGATTTCTCTTGTTAATATTGCACAGACGTTTTTCTTGTCTCCCACAATAAACAATTTCTTTGAGGGCAGTAATATGGACTATAAGTGGATCTTCTACCGTTGATTGTTTATCATACCTAAGCAGTGGCTCTGTGAAATGGTGTCAAGTTAATGAATATAAATAGTTGAGAACATCTTGTTAGAAACAACACGAAATGTTAATAGAAACACAAACAGGGCTTCCCTGGTGGCGCAGTGGTTGAGAGTCCGCCTGCCGATGCAGGGGACACGGGTTCGTGCCCCGGTCCGGGAAGATCCCACATGCCGCGGAGCGGCTGGGCCCGTGAGCCATGGCCGCTGAGCCTGCGCGTCCGGAGCCTGTGCTCCGCAATGGGAGAGGCCACAACAGTGAGAGGCCTGCGTACCGCAAACAAAACAAAACAAAACAAAAGAACCCCACACAAACAGAACCTGAACTGTTCACATTAATTTCGGCTAGTGGGGAAGCTTCCCTACCTTTTATTAGGCCTCTGACTACTTAAAATGAGTTTCTAGCATTCATAAGTACCTGAAAGCCACCGCCATGTTATACTTTATTAGGAGAAGAAAATGTCCCATTTCACAGGAGAACCATTTCCCCACACTCTTCTTCATCCTTCCTCCCGAAGATTTCATGTGGCAGCAACGAAGGGCAAGGGGCACCCTGAAGACGACCTTTCCATTTTTAAGTGAACACAAAGAATGGCTTGGTTTGGCTTCTGTGACCTTCACTGGAGAAAAATGTTGTACAGTATATATGTAAGTTTCCTCAGCTTCTTGTGATTGATAGATAACGCCAGTATTCAGTCCTTACTCCTGTGCAAACTACTTTAGGGCACTTACAGGCAGGCAGGCAGCCCACAGAGGAAGGCTTTTGGATTCGCAGAACTCTCCCTATACAGCACTCGGCGTCAGTATAACCTGAAAGTTCTTGCCCCAGGAACTCTGGCCAGCACACCCTTTTCTGGGGCTTCTTAGGTTATTGGCTCCAGCATAGGTGGGTAGGAGAGCTAAATCAGCAGAAGAAAAACAAAACTGAGGAAGGAAGAGAGGAGAGGTCATAAGAACAAGGGAGCAGAGTCTGCGACTAATAAACACTGAGATGGCTTTTTTATGTGATTTGTAAAATGTCTTTAGAGGCAATTCCAAAAGAAAAGTTTCAAAAATATTCTAAGTAATATCAGCATCACTACAATAAGTGCATGGCCTCCCAAGGGTACCATTTTAAAGGATAATCATTTGATTCTATGAGTTATATGATTGTTTTAAAAAAATATTAGAGTTTATTTTAAAATTCAATATAAAAAGCACTGCTTAAGTGATGGCTGTGACCCACAAATATAAGGAAATTTGTAGGATGTGTGGGTGGGATGGAAACGCTATTAATTTTATAGTCTAAGGACTAAATTCAGCGCTATGTACTTCTGCACTGGCCACCATTAAAAATTGAGGCTGCTGGACATTTGATGAGGAAACACAAGATTTTAAGAAAAGTGAAAATGAACGGCATGTGTAATTTCAAAGCAAGCCTGCTTTACAGAATATATGGGTGTTTGGGTGAAGCAGAGCGAATAGTCCATCTCAATTTTAATATACAGAAGCAACACAGTATGAGAGTAACAGAAGTTTTTGTAGCTCAACAGACCTAGTTTACATCCTGGCTTCACCCTTTTGTAGTTGAATAACCCTCTGCAAATTATTTAGCTTCTCTGAGACCCAGTGTCCTTACCTGTAAAATGTCTAGTGAAGGGCCTGGCAAACAGAAAATATTCCATAAATAACAGTTCCTCTGTAAGGGTGGGGTTTTTTTTCAAACTAAGGGTCAAAACCCTTTGGTAGATTATGAAATCAATTTAGTAGGTTACAACTAGCATCTTTTAAAAACTAAAACAATAAAAAACATCAGAGTGCACTGCACATAATGGTAAGTATTGTTCCATAATGCATATGCTGAGTTTTGATATAAATGCTTTTTTACTGTGGATTACAACCAAAAAGTTTCAAAGTCTCTGTTCTACAGAGAAATTATCAGATTATTATATTAAAAAGGCTTTAAGAGTGCTGCCTTTATCCAAATGAGACTCTGTAAATTTTAAGAACTTAATCAAAGTGTTCCTTACCTTCTAACTTGTTGCAGTAAAAATAAGACATGAATCATAGAGAAGATAAATTTAATCTGCTACTGTAGGGCATTAAATTCCATTTTAAGATTGGTTTCTGTGTTATATTGACTAATTTATACTTCTAAACACTTTATAGTTTATACGTATATCATTTATAGTTGATTAAACACATCTAGAAATTTCTACAAAAGGTTGGCTATTAGCTTCTATTATGGGGAAATTAGATACAATTTCTAAATAATTTTAAATTATAAAACTTTTAAAAAGGATTGCAACTTGCATAAGCATGAAGACTGCTAGAGTAATATTCCCATCCTGATGAGTAGTAAAACTCAAAGGCCTCTATGAGCACATACAGTGATGTCCCACACTGGCTCAGTAAAAAGGAGAGCTCCCAAAACAAACTGTGAGGGTCAATAACAGGCCTCTTTTCTCCTTCAGGTCTTGATGTAGAACCAGCCTGACAGTAGAATGAGTCCCTAGTGCTGTTAAGATGGTGAGCTAGCCAATTTTGGGTTGGCAGAATAGGAATTTTAGGTTGGCTGAAGGGTAGAATACTAGAAATTACAGGATTCAATGATACAGCTGAATCTTGATATAACTGTAACTTAAATTTATAATTTTAGCTGACCAGGCCAGACTGGCTATTATTAGAACCTATGGGACTGAAGTTTAGGAATCTTGTTTTAAATTAGCGCCCTGGGCAATTCTGATCCTCATTCTGGTTTGAATGCCCTGTGTTAAAGGGACAGCAAGGATCCAAAAATACAAAAAGATGGAGTTCAAAAGTATTTATCCCAACCTTACAGGTATCCAATGTCAAATACTGGATCAGACTCTGACACTCAAAGTACTTCCTTCTTGGTATTATATTAAAGATATGAGTCAGCAGGTAGAAATACTTGATGTTTTCCAGTTATTTAAGAACAATAAGAAATGGTATGCTGCTTCATTGGAATTCACTGGTGAGAAGCAAAAAGTATGAATGAGAAAGGTCTCTTTAGATTAGACATAGAAGTAAAAGGTAGCAATCAATAAAAGTTATTAAGAGTAAACTCAGCAAGAGAGAAGTGATGAATCATTCAACAGCTTGATGAATCCATTTGGCGCCTGAGCAGAGATCTCATACCTTTTGTGGTGTAGGTGCCCTTTCCTCTGTCCTCAGAAAAGAATAAGGCAAACGGTGGTTCCTTCCTATTTCAAATGAGGTGAGAGTACAGGATAAGTCTGCCTATAATCTTAAGTTCTTTTTTCCTAAATTTAAAACTTTTCTGCTATTTGAGATAGACATTGGGTTGGGCTGAGCCATGCTTGCTGTCAATGTCAAGTGTTGAGATTAGCACCACAAATCCTCCACCAGGACTGAGTCTTGGCATCAGGCTTTGTCCACCATCAACCTTGAATGTGAGAAAAGGCAAGCATGAATGCCATTCTTGGGAAGAAACAGCAGCTGTGCAAGGTGAAAGAAATCACAGGAGACAGCAAAGCCTGGGGAAAAGGATGGTAGTAACAGCAGTGAGGTAGAAAGCTAGTCCTTAGCTCCACCAACTGCCAGCTGAAGAGACTTAGGGTCAAACACTCCCTGCACGGCAAGTACATGAGTCCCCTGAAATTGTAAGATGCCCCAAGAAATGATCTGCTGTTCCCCCCTTGCTTATTTTTTAGCTCAAACTCTAACAACGTTGAAAGTATTTGGAGACTGACACCTCTCTTTCTCTCACTTTCTTTTTTACCTAGAGGTTACAGTAGAGGATGAACAGAGATGGCAGCCAATACCAAAAAGAACCAAAACAACAGCAACAAAAAACAAACAAAAAAACCAAAACAGATTATGAGAAAAGTCTGCATTACACATGGGTAGAATTCACCCCATAAGTCAAAGAATTTTTCAAAATTACAAGGCAGGGAAGGCAGAGGGGACTAGATATTTGAGGTGTTAAGAGACAGGCTGTTAAAGTCCCCCACTATTATTGTGTCACTGTCGATTTCCTCTTTTATAGCTGTTAGCAGTTGCCTTATGTATTGAGGTGCTCCTGTGTTGGATGCATATATATTTATAATTGTTGTATCTTCTTCTTGGATTGATCCCTTGATCATTATGTAGTGTCCTTCCTTGTCTCTTGTAACATTCTTTACTTTAAAGTCTATTTTATCTGATATGAGTATTGCTACTCCAGCTTTCTTTTGATTTCCATTTTCATGGAATATCTTTTCCCATCCCCTCACTTTCAGTCTCTATGTGTCCCTAGGTCTGAAGTGGGTCTCTTGTAGACAGCATATATATGGGTCTTGTTTTTGTATCCATTCAGCGAGCCTGTGTCTTTTGGTTGGAGCTGTATAAAAAAATAAATAAAATAAAATTCAAAAATTAAAAAAAGAGGCTGACAGAGCAAGCTTAGTGACTGGCCTTATAAGTCTACCACTTGAGACTCTGTGTTCTTTATTTACAGAGAGGCAGAAAAAAGAGTTCAGAGAAGAGGCCAGTGTCACAAATTAAGATATCTGAAAGAGAAGGCGGGCCTTTCTTTCCATTTTCTTACACTATTTGTTTCCTTCACTTGAAACTATTGTTAGACCAAATTGCAATAGGGTTCACCAAATGGACTCGATTAATGCAATTCAATTGTGCCCCTTGCTAGCTCCTGATTTCCCTATTTGATACAAAAAGCTACTGAACTTCCATTCTTTTCTCTGCTAAAATGCCTAAATAATCTATATTTAGGAGATAAAGAAGCATATTTACAATATGCTTAGCCTTGGAGTCTCCATGCCAGAGTTATGGAAGAAACTGTTCTGAAAACTGTCCTTCTGTAACCCAACATGTTCACACATCGCAAGTCCTTATCAAAGTGATGGGTTGGGTTTTCACATTTCCAGGTAAAAAGTCTGCTCCCTGGCAGTCCTTAAACTTTACCTGCCAAACACTGTACACCCTCTAGGCTTCTCAGTATCTAACATCCCCATTAACACCCCAGCAAACAACGAAATATATGCACTTATCACAGTTCAATCCCACTTGAGCATCGATAGCCACTATTTTGATATAATCATGTTCATGTTCCAAAAGCTGGTGAGTGTCCAACAGCAGCAAAGGATAGACATGTTGGCACCAATAATACTGAAGTTTGGTTTTTAACTGCACTTTTTGTCAGTTTGGCTGGAAAGATTTGGACAGCTGGAAGTGAGCTTCTGCATCACTTTCTGTTTCTTTCTTTGTAACAGTTTTCCACCTGTGAAGCCCACCACCCCACCACCAAGCGCAGCTGCAATTCCTGCCACTCTGAAGCCTGCAAGGAGGCCAGTCGGGCCCCCACCATTTCTCCGATGAGAGCACCTGCCACAGGCAGAGCTGCCAGCTTGTACTTTGCAGCCTTCCCCAAGTTTTTGGTTCCCTCTTCAACACTCACAGCAGCACTGTCGATATGGTCTTCAACGCTGTCGATCTTCTCCTGCTGAGAATTCACTAGGAGAGAGAAATCAGTGACCAGTTGGCTAAGTTCAATTAAGTTCGCCTCTAAGGTTTCCCATGATTCTGCAGCATTTTGATCTCGAGGAATTTCAGGCAACACATATATCTGAGGCATACTCTGAGGATTAGCTTCATCTTCAGGAGCGTGAAATGTTCCACCAACAGCCATGGATCTGGTCAAAGAAGGCTGTAATAAGGTTTCTTCATCATTAAATTGTTTCTTAAGTTCTTCTACAGATTCTAGATGGAGTTGAAGAAATTCTGCTGTGGCTGCTGATGCTTCTTCTTTAACAGGATCTATCATTCTCTTCAGAAGTCCTAGGCCATCCCTTTGGACTTTCAAACAAAGCTTCTCCATTTCTCGGATACTGGAGTGGAGTTGCTGAACTGTACGTCCTGCATTGATATGCTCTTCATGCAACTTGTCCCAGATTCTGCCCCTCTGATACTTGTCAATATTTAGCTGGTGCTTTCTTAACCTCTCCAGGTCTGCCGGGATTACTATCTTAGTAAATTTCTGAAGAGCTGGTTCAAGACGGCGTAAAAATTTCACTTTTTATTCATCTTCAGACATCCTAAAAAAAAGTTGTGTCTCTTCTACTTGCAACAACTACCTCCTCCACTCATGTAGAGTAACCTGATGCCCTGCTTCCTGCGGGGCGACCCTCCCGCGCGCGGGGCTGGCACCCAGCCCACATTGCGGTCAGGGCCCTACGCCCCCAAGGCGGCCTCTCGCGATCCTGTTTAAGCTCTTTGACCCAGAAATCCCATTTCCTGGAATCTACGCTAAAACATAATCAGCACTGCAGCCGCAAAACTATTCAGATGTTTGTTGCAGTGTAATTTATAAAATTACAATCACCTTAAATGTTCAACAGTGTGAGCAGGTTAAACAAATCTCTGTATACCCAGATGATGACATTATTCTGCCATTAAAAATTGTTACAGAAATTCAGATACCAGCCATGAAGAAGAAATTGTACTGACTAGCCCTCTGGCAATAAACAACTAGAAACTGGACAAAGGGTTTTCTACTGAAGCCACTTTCCAGGCTGGTGTGTCAATGTCTTACAAAGTTAAATGTGCACACGTCCATTGGCCAAGCAATTTCACTCCTTAAGAAATAAAAACATATGTCCAGAAAGACTTTTATAGAATGTTCACTGCAGCTTTATTTACAATAGACAAAACTGTAGCAACTAGTAGACTAAAAAGTTCTGGAGAGCTAATGCACAATATTGTGATTATAGTCAACAATACTGGATTATAAACGTCAGAGTTGGGATTATTTTCAATACAGAAAAAGAAATGATAATTATGTGATGTGATAAAGGTGTTAGCTAACACTGCTGTAGTAATCATATTGCAATATATAAACCTATCAAACCAACGTGTTTTGTACCTCAAACCTACACAACGTTATTTTCAATTATATCTAAATAGATGAATAAAACAGAATAACATAAAATAGGCACTGACAGAAGAAATTATAATAACCCAAACACCCTAACAAGAGGATGGATAAACAAAGTGTGGTATATTCACGGAGTGAAATATTGCTCAGAAATAAAGGAACAAACCACTAAAAGCAACAATGGGGGAATCTCGCAGACATAATGCCAAGAGAAAGAAGACAGACACAAGAAAGACAGGTTGTGTGATTGCATTTATATGACGTTATATAACAGGCAAAGCCAATCTAAGTGAAAAAATATTCAGAACAGTGGTTCCTCTGGCCAGCGGGTGTTGGGGAGGGGAGCTGGTGAACGGAACGGGATGGACACAGGGGAACATTCTGGGTGATGGAAATGCTCTGCACCTTGATGGCGGTGAGGCTTATACATGTGACTGTATTTGTCAAAGTGCATCCAACTATACCCTTAAGATGTGCGCACATCAGTGCATGTAAATTGTATCTCAATAGAAAGAAGAAATGAAAGACAACTGTTATGATCACACTGGATGAACTATTTTGGCTCCACAAACAGGTCTTTTCTATGATGCTCTCTCCCAGGTACCTGTCCTCCACCTGGTCCTACATTCGGGTCGTTTCTCTGATGCTCTGAGCTGCCCTTCCTATATGTGCCCCATACCTGCTCAGCTCCCCTGACCCCCGTATCAGCCGGCAGAAGTGATCGGCTTACCTGCCTCTTTCCCCAGCCAGCCCAGAAGCCCCTGAGGACCACGGTCAGCCTTAAGCAACAACTGAAGTACAGTGATGATACCAACATTTATATGGAACCGACGGTTTGTTGAATACTTTCCCTGGATGTCGCTACTGTCTTGTTCATCAAGGAATCCTGAGACCCCTGCCATCAATAAGCAGACGTTACGAATTATTAAATACAGGCAATGCTCTCAGATATGCTGGAACGGATCAGAAGATAATTCCTGGTTGTTAGGATCACAAGGGAGTTTTTTTAACAATTCTTTTCTTATGTTAAAAAATTTCTGCTTCTGTATCATAATAAAGGAAGTTCTATATAGAGAAAAGTTCCACTGAAGACATAAGAAGCACATGAGTTATTCTGAGGTATAGCAGAGGTATTCAGGAGCTACTTTGTTTTTCTACTCTGTTACAGCTTTCTTTTTAAAGATGAAGATGTTAGATGTTTCAATTTGAATACACTGCTAAGTAAAAAGCAGAAAGAAAAAAAAAAAGCAAACACTAGAATGGATTCCAAAACGTATTTTTCAAAGAAAAATTTTTTCAGAAACTATAACATCTTTTTTTTAGCTTTACTATAACAGGAAGAAATAATTCCAGAACAGACCTCCCTTTCTTTCCATAAATATACAAAAAGCTTTATTTTGAAGCCAAAACAGTTGGAGATATGAAAAGTATATTTTGACAGAGTCCTGCAAAACTCTCTTCGCTCATTTCCCAGAACCCTCCCAAGGCCGATCTAAGAAGCCCTGTAGAGCAAGCAACACTGTAACAGTATGGCCAACCCTCTGCCATTCAAAACAGAAAAAGAAAAAAGGGGGAAGGTTTGGTAAACTAAGTTGTGCTAACTGGAAAAATGGTTATGCTTGACTGTTTGGCAGACCACCGTTCATGACAGACAAAGGATAAAGCTTAAAAATAAATCTTGCCAGGAAAGGAAGCTCCACATATGGCCTCAATTATTTTCATGTATTCAGCTCACTAGTCATTAACATTGAACAATTTAAGGTACAATATCTGTATTGCCACTTGGTCCTATAGCTCTTTACATCACCTAAAGATAAAGGTATAGCCCCTAAAAGGTAAGCTATGGGAGACCAGCAGAGAGAAGCCTCTTTTCAGAAGTGTGAGGAGGCAATGGGGGGTTCAGACGTGTCTCAAAGTCTTTACCCCTCGTCCTGTGGCAGGCTGGGGTTGCCTCATGTTTTCTCCACTTGAATCTTTGCCCACTTCAGAGACTGGGAGGTCCAAAGAGCACAGAGGAAGATGCTGTGTGACACTGAGGCCAGGTCTTAAAGGGATGCAACTTCTGCCTCTTTCTCTGGAACACTTGTGCTGGAGCCCTGAACTGCCCTATTCACAATGCTGCCTTAGGGCTGCCATGCTGTGAGGAAGCCCCTAGCCCGAGTCCACACAGACAAGCCCAGAGACCACATGAAGGGAGAGCCTTGGCCAGCCCTCAGCTGCCCCAGTGCCCCCTCCCCCAGCAGCTCCATCCCAAGGACTGCAGCCTGAGATACAACCACTCACAGTCAAGCCCTTCCTGAAACCTTGACCCCCAGAAACAAACCCATAAAGATATAAGATGAATGTTGCTTTAAGCCATAAAGTTTGGCAGTGGTCTCTTACAAAGCAGTAGATAATTGGAAAAGCCGCTGTGTAGGAGAAAACAAAATGAGATAACAAAAATGTGAAAACAAAAAACAGACATATCTCTGAGACAAGCAGCTTCATGGAGAATAGGACGGAAAAGATAAAAATGAAGGAGAAGAATTTCATGTGGCTTACTTCCAAATAGTAATGAAGGGCTTGATTTCTTCCAATCTATTCATTTTGCCAAACAAATTCAAGAAAAATTTGAAATTGGTTGAGCCCAGTATGAAGTAATATAAAATTGAAATAAAATCATTTTGAATAAATACAAGTACACAGTCATGGTCATTTCTACCAGGGTTTCCAGGAACAATTTCTGCCTGAACTCTTTTAACAAACACCCAAGACTCATTTGTAATGAGAAGCTCCAATTTACATGCAACTCTTGTTCTAAAAGTCTTTCAAGATTTTCTGCCTTAAGAATGTGAAAGTTGCCTCTTCTTTTTTTATTTACTGTGCCAATGTGCTTAGCAAACACTCTACTTATGGGCGATACAATAATAAACCTCAATCCAGCTCTGGCCAATTTTTCAGAAATTTTTTGGGGAAAAAAGACAACAGCAGACGTCCAGATTAATGAGGTTTTATAAAACCCAGCAAACAAGCAGCTCTTGTCTAAAGGTTTGCATAAAACAAAGGCCCTTCTGTGATTATGTGCCCACAACAAAGTGTTACTTCCTAATTAAACCTACACAGAGTATAGAGCACTGCTTCAAAAAAGCAGCCTTTATTTTCAATGCCATAGGAAACGTTTTCTTTTTTATGAAACACACTTTGTCTTCTAAAGGGACACGACACATTTTTACTCACAAATCTGACCACTCCCAGCGAACATTTTGCCCAGGTTTAAACATTTTGAAAGGAGATTACTAAACATTGATTCATTTTCCTGCTTCTTGGCCAAAAATCACGTTAGACAGCACCCAGATTTACCATGAGAGAAGCGTTGATACTCTGCCCCATTCCCAGGCGAGAGGACCCCATTGAGTGACAAAGAAAACAGGGGTTTAGGAAGAACCCAGACACTCCCAAATCAGAAGGAAATTGTCAGAACTCCTGCCAGCATCCCCAGGAAATCGTAACAGAAAGTGAAACAATGATGGGAGACTGGGAACAAATGAGGTGAGACTGTGTGGGTGGTGTGGAAGGAACCAGAAGTCGTGGTGTCCGGCCCCAGTTGCAGCAGGTACAGCCATGTGACACTGGGCAAGCCAGTGGACCACTCTGCACTGCCACTTCTTCACCTGCAAAGAGGGGGCTATCTCCTCTCCAGGATTGTTGGAGATGAAGTAACATGGATGAGAAAAAAAATGCTGTAGAGTCTATAACCTATACCTATATAGATACCTATATATATGTATATAGACACACATATGCATAGTATATGAATATACAATATATAGGTTGAGTGTTCATATACATATGTAGATTCTATATGCTGTGTAGATAATATACTGTATATATTCTATATACGATATTACTAAATTCTATATTATTCTAAATTCTATAATACTAAATTCTATATATTATATATAGATTCCTATACATATACACGATATATATGAATATATGTATAGATTCCTATACACAACAGGCAATGAACATTTCTTTTGAAAGGGATACTCAAAACTAAACAGAAACTTGCCATATGAGCCTTGAAACTGATTTGTATGCACTACACTCCTTCACTGGCATGCAATCCTTTTTCACTGAAACCTCAAGTTATTATCCATAACAGAAAAGCAACCAACATGTCAGGCGTGGGAGCTATTATGCAAATCATGGGTAAGCCATAGAGTAGGATGTTAATGCAGCTTTAAAATTATTAATAATGATTTTAGTTATATTGGGAAATGATCATGCTATCAAGTTAACTAAAACATCAGGACACAAACGTATTTGTCACAAACCTCAGCCGGAAGGATGATATCGTCCAAGAATGCAGACAGGGATGAGTTCTACCCTTGAATTACTTCAACCAAGGCTCAGTTCTGCCATTTGTCAAAAGGAGATAATGCAGAACCAAACTCATAGTGTGATTACGAGGGTTCCATGAGCTAGTCCAGAGCAAGGGTTCCACAGAAAGCCTGGCCTGCAGGAGTATGGAATAAACGGCAGCCCTATGACTGCATTGTTAATTTAAATACATACACATGCATGCAAAAGTCTAAAAGCAAGTACACTGATGTCACTGGTGATTGTGTCAGCGTGAAGGGATGACAGGTTTTTCTGTCTCTTTACACTTATCTGTACTTTCCAGTTTTCCTACAGTGAGCCTATATTACTTCCCTAATTAAGAAAAAAATAAGAATTATTGACTTATGAGTTTATTTTCTGGAAATCTGCACAATTGCACTTCTTAGCTAACCCTATTAGCTAACTCTAATTAGATTGTATCTCGCTTAATGTTTCCAATGTGATACCTGAAGATTTTTAGGACTCCTAAGTCATTTGTGGACTACCAGTGTGACGGGGGAAAGGAAACATATTTTTTATAAGGAATTTGTCAGGTGCTCAACCAGGAACCCTCCTTCATTTTTTTTTTTAAATTGAAGTACAGTTGATTTACAATGTTGTATCAGTTTCAGGTATAGAGCAACGTGGTTCAGTTTCGTATGTTTATTCTTTTTCAGATTCTTTTCCATTAAGTTATTATAAGACCTTGAATATAGTTTCCTGTGCTATACGTATACAGTAGGTCTCTGTTGCTTATCCATTTTATATAGAGAAGTGTTGCATTTTACTTTGTAAGCTGTCCGAAAGCATAGCACCCAACCACCCTTGACGCATCTCTGCCACGATGCCACACGATCAAAAAGGAATATTAAATAAATACATACAGAAATAAATAGAACTGCTTCCACTTCCCCCAGCACTGTCCTTAAAGTCACAGTGTCACCTACGGCAGCCTCTCAGCTGAGATCCCAGGACGCCTAGTCTGTCCACGTATTAGAAGGCAGTCCATGATTTCGCCATGAGGATTATGAATTTTGCATTTTCATTCCAAAGTTAATCTAAAAACTTATAAAAGCATATTCAGAATCTGGCTGACCACCGTATAACAAAATTCTGACCCAGGATTTCAAGGCTGCCGATCTGTGTTCATGTCACTGCCCTGGCACAGTGATCACCTACTGAGATGACAGTATTACTGCCGGTTGCAAAGTGACTGCAAATCCACCTGCTGTACTCTGCTTCTCGGGGTTTGAAGGCACTAGTGGGAGGCAGGGAGGCCAGAGAAGGGAGGCAGGGAGGCCGGAGGAGGGAGGCTGGAGGAGGGAGACTGGGAGGCTGGAGGCAGGGAGGCTGGAGGAGGGAGGGAGGATATTTCCCCTCTGTCTACTTGCTGTTCCGGTCAATGTCTTCCGCCCAGCAGCAGTTGGCTCCAGTCTTTGGCTTTCCAGAACTCCCCACATAAGCCTCCTCACCCCGGCTCAGAGGTGGGGTACTCTCCTGCAAGCCTCCAGCTGTGAGTAACCCCAATCGCCTCCCTTAGTTCCTCCTCAGTGGTTAACTCTCAGTTAGCTAGGGACTCTCTTTCCCAGTTCTCTCACACCCATTAACCCGTTCCTCCTACTAGACCTGTCCTTTTAAATAACTGCTGTGGTTTCTGTTTTCCTGATTGGACCCTGGCTGATAGAAAACAGCATGTATTTCACAATATTTTAACATTTTTTAATTGTGGTAAAATATATATAACATTAAAATGACCCTTCCAGCCATTTTAAGTACACAGTTCAGTGGCATCAGGTGCATTCACATAGTTGTGCAACCATCACCACCATCCGTTTCCAGAACCTCATCATCTTCCCAAACTGAAACTCTGCACCCATTAACACTCACTCCCCATCCCCCTCTGCTCAGCACCTGGTGCCTTCTGCCTCCATAGACACGACTATTCTAGGAACTGCATGTACGTGGAATCATACAGTGTTTGTCCTTTTGTGTCTGGCTCATTTCACTTAACACACTTTCAAGGTTCATCCACGTTGTTCATATATCACAATTTGCTTCCTTTTTAAGGCAAAATAATCCATGCTATGTACAGACCACATTTTGTTTATCGATTCACTGTTGATGGACACTTGGTTCCTTCCACCTTTCAGCTACTGTGAATAGGCTGCCATAACACATGGGTGTGCAAATATCATTTTGAATTCCTGCTTTCAGTTCCTTTGGGGATATAGCTAGAAGTGGAACTGCTGGATCATATGGAAATTCTGTTTAACTTTTTGAGAAGCCACCACACTGTTTTCCATAGTGTTGCACCATTTTACGTTCCCAACCAGCAATGCACAAGGGTTCCAATCTCTCCACACCCTCACCAACCTTTATTTTCTGTTTTTTGATAATAGCCACGTTAATGGGTGAAAAGTGGTATCTCATTGTGGATTTCTTTTCTCTAATGATGAAAGATGTTGAACATCTTTTTATCTGCCCAGTGTCTTAACTTAGAGTATCTCAAACTGGAAATCCTTGAGTTCTTAAGTTGAGAAACTCTACCATAGGCATACATTTTAATATATTTAATAGAATATATACAGTTTAATATAATTAACAACTAAAATAATGCTGACAATCACAAAATTCAAGATCTATCAAATGGGTATGCTCACTCTCTCAGAATGATTTCTTTAAAATTTTAAGTTATCACAAGAGATCCTGGGCTCATGTCCATGGTATCATGCTAGGTCATTGGGCAATGAGCAATAGTTTATGACTGGACACCACCCATGTATATGTTAGTTTTACATTTGTTAAAGTGACTCGTCAGTTTTATTTTTTTTCTTAAAACTACCGCACTCATTCAATTCCCACAGATTGTTTTCTTTTTAAGTAAGACATTGCTAGATATCAGCGTAAATTCTAAAATATGGTGAATCGATGCAAGAAATGAATAGCAGGCATTGCTTTAAAGAAGTAAAGAAATAAATCTAATCGTTCCTCTTGTAATGTGTTACTAAAGCAAACACTGTAGTTAAATCTTATTGCAAACCACACAACATTTATGGACTTTCTGATAACACCACTTTTTATCTTTTCTTTAGTTTATCTTTCAGGTAACCAAACATTATATACAGAGGTTAAAATGTCATAATTTCTACAGCTGTCATCAACTAGAGAATGAAGAATGGTATCAATGTCTTTGGCATTTGCCAAAACAGAACGAAACTGACTGATTTGGTCATAAAACCTCAGGGGCTGACATATTTATTAAGTTACATGAACACATTTACAACATGAAATTGTTGATTCCTGATAACACTGAGGTCTGCCTAATTTTACTTTAGAGACCTGTACTTCAGAGTTTACTTTTTTTTTTTTTTGCGGTACGCGGACCTCTCACTGTTGTGGCCTCTCCCGTTGCGGAGCACAGGCTCCGGACGCGCAGGCTCAGCGGCCATGGCTCACGGGCCCAGCCGCTCCGCGACATGTGGGATCCTCCCAGACCAGGGCACGAACCCGTGTCCCCTGCATCGGCAGGCGGACTCTCAACCACTGCGCCACCAGGGAAGCCCCCAGAGTTTACGTTTTTAAAGAAGTGAAACAAAGCAGTCAATGGGTTATTAGTTGATGGTCATCTTTTAATCAGGCTGTGAACCAAAAAAAGGAGGGGAGTGTGAAAATAAAGCACTGATTCACAGTGTGATTACACACTCACTGCCTCACCTCTGCCGACGTCAGGGTGTGAAGTCAAGCCTCCATAAACGTTAACAGGGAAGGAAAAGGGAAGAGGAAGAAGAAAGGAGGAAGCAGACAGCTGTGGTCCCTGCCCTCATGGGGTGTATAATCTAGAAATTAACTAGCAGTTGGTGAATTGTTGGCCTGACAGGGAAATACACAGACTTTGACGACAGAAAAGTCATCAGAAGGTATAACCACATTCTAGAGCTGAGTGTCAATGAGGCCCAGGAAACAAAGATGAGATGAGGCGGAAGGGAGCCATCCAGCTGTCAATACCTAAGCAGGACCCAAATATAGCCTCACTCCTCATGGGACAACCAGCTCTGGATGCAACAGAGCAGCCAGGATCGCCAACAGTGGGTTCTGGCCAAAAATATTTAACTGGAAAGTAATCAAGACTTTAGAGCTGAGTTTAGTTCATAAGAAATAGAGGGCATAAAGGAACATGTTAACAAAATCACAATGAAACCACCAGACAAATCCAGAATGTAGGATATTCTACAAGACAACTGGCCTCATCTATTCAAAAATTGAATATCATTTTTAAAAACTTAAGAGAGGACAATTCAGATTAGAAGAGATTTAACAAGCACATAACAGGCATCAAATGCAATGAGTGTTCCTTACTGATCCTGGTTTGAAAAAGAAAAATAAAAGCTATAAAAGACATCGGTGGCTAAAGTGGGACAACTGGATATGGGTGGAGAAATAGTTACTAGGAAATTACTGTTAGTTTTGTTAGCTAATGGCCTGGTGCCTATTCAGAACAAATGTCCTATTTTCTGAAGATACAAAAAATCTTGTATTGGTCCGATGTCACCATGACTGCAATTCACTTGCAGAGTGTTCCCAAGATGAAACAAATGTGACAAACTGCTTAAAAATTCCTGAATCTCGGGGGTGGGTATGTGTGTGTCACAATAATACTGTTTTCTACATATTCAAACATTTTCACAATAAAAAGACTCAATAAATAAATATCTGAGAAAGGTTTGCTCAGCGATAATCATATTGCACTTTTTTTAAACTGAAAGCACAGTAGAAACTTTACGTTATGTAAAAGGTAAAGAAAATTCTGAGTATTTTGTTATTTTAAATAATCTCAATTTAGAAGCTTATGTAAAAACACTAGAAAGTACTTAGAAGCCTATAATTCTGTGTGTATGCTTGTGTTTGAATATGCCTTAAAGACCTAAAAGTGAGGCCCCCGAATTCCTCAAGCTGATTCAGTCCAACTTACAGCAAAAAGATCTCCTGTTAGGAGAAGTCAAAATTGACAAATTGCAAGATAAACAACAGTTGAACATGGATTTGAAGTCTATTCGTAAAATGTCCAGCTGTTAATTTGGCCAAACTCACGTAGTATCGCATTTGTAATGATGAAAATGTTGTAGTTTTTCCCTTAAAGAAGGAAAATACATTGAAAAGATGATGAGAAAACCAACATCTCCTGCAGAAGCATCCTTACCACTGAAACAAAAACAAAAACCAGGGCAAAAAGGGGCTTTTTTCTCTCTTCCTTCAGGCAGATTTGAAAATACAAAGGCATGACATATTAATTCAGGATTCGTGGCTGGAAACACCCAGAAGTATTATTTCACTTACGTTGATACTATGAACCTGAACTTTAAAAATGTCTTCTGAACTTCACATTTTACTACCTCATTTACTGTTACGATTAGAGCTCAAAAGTTCCTTGTGCACGAACAGACACAGTATTGTCTTGTTTTCTACTTAAAATCCTACATTTTTTTTTTTTTGCGATATGCGGGCCTCTCACTGTTGTGGCCTCTCCCGTTGCGGAGCACAGGCTCCAGACACGCAGGCCCAGCGGCCATGGCTCACGGGCCCAGCCGCTCTGCAGCATGTGGGACCTTCCGGGACGGCATGAACCTGCGACCCCTGCTTCGGCAGGCGGACTCTCAACCACTGCGCCACCAGGGAAGCCCCCTACATATTTTTTAATGATCACTTATTCAAAGAATTATGACTTTTCATCATAAGATCTCCAAAATTCCTATTTCCATCCTACAGTGCACATTTCAACTAGTTGTCTCTTTCAAGGATATTTCACACGACAGTGATGAGTTCTAACCCAAGAGAAACGGAATGGACATAAATAAGAAGGCTATGCCATCACTTTTCTGGAGAACTGAAATCAGAAATTTGACAATAGCTGCCACCTTTCTTTTTCATCCTTTCCACTCAGATTTCTTTCCTTCTCCTTCCCTTCCCCAGAAATATCTGGAGCAGCCAGAGCCCGTACCATGTTTCTCTCCATTCTCCTATGTGGTCTTAAAGCAAAGCAAGGGGATGCAAGTGGGGTCCGAGCCATTTAAACGCTGCCTGTCCCAGCTCGTGCTGAAGGCTTGCTCACAGCAGTAATGGACAACCCCAGGTACTCACAGCCCTCGCAGAAGGCGTGACAGGGGTGAGGCTGTGTCCAGAGGTTTAAGATTATCCTCTTTTGTTTCCAAGCTTTGTTTTCTACGTAGAACCCTCTTACAACAGCTGCATAGCGATAACAGCAAGATAACAAGCTCAAAAGGCCGGAAATGCATGCGTTTTGTGACGTCACCTGCAGTGTGTGTGGACACCTGGGTACCGCCTGGCGTGGCATCCTGGGCGGATGGACGATCAGCATCCCGACATGGCTTCTAAGAACATCAGACCACGTGGAAACACTCCACTCACCTCCCCAAGGATACCTGGGCACGATAAACGTGACAAGAAACGGTACCAAGGACAACTTCTGTGTCTCACTTAAATTCACCGGGTGGAAAAGCAGTGAGACCAGAATGTAAACGTATTAAGAAACAAGTGGACTTTCCGGAAGCTCATGAGATTACAACTCCTGCAGGGGCTCTGGCCTTACCCACCTGTCTCAAGTCCAGAGTGATTGTGACCCAGTGGTACTCTCTCCCGTTTTGGATGCTAGGACTCTGCCACCAGCTATTCGTGCCATCGATGGCATTTGATATGGGATGGCGTTCTGTTGAAAGAAAACAAGAACACGCAATGCTCTCAGCTTCTGGTTTAAGTTTTTTAACTCCTAAACTGTAAAATCAGTGGAAATGGACAGGTGAGGAGAACGCAGGTCTGTGGCTCCCTAACGCAAGTCTCCAGTAGTCGGCTCGGAAGGTGTACATTTCCACGCGTCCTCCCAAAGGGGGCGCCACTTGCCTTTGGGGTTGGCACTGCTGCCGTCGCAGAGCCGGCACTGGGCGTTGCGCATGGCCCTCCTGGGCACGTGCTCCACCAGCTTGCAGTATGTCTCCGGCCCCTTCTCCCCGCAGGTCGCGTTGGTGCTGATGTGGGCATTGCTGGCAAGGTTGAGAATGGCAGGGAACAGCCCTGAAAGTCAAAAGGCAACAGATCAGCTCCGCCACTTGAAACCGAAAGGTCAGATCACTTCATCTCACTTTGCAAGTAAATCAGAAAGAGATGGCAAACTTACAGTTACCAAAGGGGAAAGGAGGGGAGAGGGATGAATTAGGAATTTGGGATTAACAGATACACACTACTGTATATAAAACAGAGAAACAATCAGGACCTACTGTATAGCACAGGGAACTCTACTCAATATCACAGAATAACCTATAATGGAAAAGAATCTGAAAAAGAATATATCTATATATATAAATGAATCATTTCACACCTGAAACATTGTAAATCAACTATACTTCAATTAAAAAAAAAAAAAAGGAGGGGAATTCCATGGTCGCCTAGTAGTTAGGACTTGGCACTTTTACTGCCGTGGCCCAGGTACAATCCCTGGTTGGGGAACTGAGATCCCACAAGCCACGCGGTGTGGCAAAAAAAAATAATAATAATAAAATAATTTTAAAAAATAAAATAATAAACAGAAAGAAAAAAAAGAAAAAGATGGTAAGTTCACATGCTGAGCGGAGGGAGCCCTATAGGAAAGCAGTATATATGTCAATTTCATTTACATGAAATTCTAGGACAAGCAAAGCTCATCTGTAGGAAAAACCGAAGAGCAGTTGCAAAGGATGCGGACTAACCATGAAGGGACTGGAGGGAATTTTGTGGGGTCGGGCTCCATTCTCTACCTGATAAAGGTTTGTGTTGCACAGGCACACGCAGGTGTGAAAAATCACAGAATGCACAAGGTTTGGGTATATTTGTGTATTCCGCTATAGGTTGATGTGACCTCAAAAAATAAAAGTCATAAAAAAATTTTTTTTAAAAAGAGTCATAAAAATATTGATGCAAATGCTGAACAGTTTAGGAGCAAACTATACTTAGGTCTTTAACTCACTTGGAAATGCATCAAAAAATTAACCTAGATTGAAGGGTAGAGATGGATACATGGACGGACAGGTGAGGAAGAGAGTAGGTAAATGTTCGTTGCAGAATCTAGGTAAGAGCACAGATGTTCACTGTACAGTTCTTTCCACTTTTCTGATTGAAAATATTCATAATAAAATGTTGGGAAAGTAGGTTTTAAGACAAGGTTCAAATGACCCAAAACCCGTATTTGCCACTGAAATTCAAGCAACTTTCACTTAGGACATCCATCCTGTGTTCACTTTGTTCCAGGTGCCTCTGCTAATACTTACGAGGTCTTTCCTATGATTAACTAGGATTTCTCTCTCTTTGCTTTCTTTACTGCCTGTTTGTTTTGGTGAAGAAAACATTAGAACACAAAGAACCAGTTTTCAAAATTCTCTTCAAGTCAGTATGAATCTCTGTCTTTGTATAATCTCTTCGTCTCCAGAGATTTTTATCTTTAAGCAGCTGATCCAAACTCTTCAGAAAACAACCTTTGGATGACTGTGAGAAAAATAACTCCATTGGGTTCTTTAGAGATTTGACTTTATCTTGGTAAAGAGGATCATAGCAGTGAAGATTCTATAAACTTCTAGAAAGGATGGGGCAGGTGATACAGAAGAGGTGTTCTTCACGAATGGATGTTGTGAACTCAGGTAGTGTGAGAAGGAGGGGTTTCAGTTAAGCGGGCTTCCTCTAATTTACCAGAACTTGACTCAAGGTCACAGAAGATAAACTTTTCTTTATAAAGGGCACGGAATCACTATTATCTCTAAAATATTTCTTTTCCAGTGAAATTTGGAAAAGCACAATATAATTTTAGTAATCTAGAAGGAATTCATGTATTTAATTTTTATTTTTTAGGTACTGCTTAATATTTTCAATGACCTTTTCTTTTTTTTTTTTCCTTTGGCCACACCTCATGGCTTGTGGGATGTGGGATCTTAGTTCCCCAACCAGCAGTTGAATCCAGGCCCTCAGCAGTGAGAACGCAGAGTCCTAACCACTGAACCGCAAGGGAGTTCCCAACCTTTTCTATTACAAATATTTTAATAATTTAAATTATAAAATAAAAATGGTTATTTTTATGAGTTTCTATATTAAAAAAAAACTCACCATGCAACTATTAAAAAAAATAACTTATGGTTCAGTCAAAATAAAAAGAAATATAAATAGAAAAAAAATAACTTATTAGGTAGTCTTCCAAAGACTTTCCACATAAAACAGAGCTATCTATTAGCAGTTCTATCCTAGGAGAATGGCCCTACTCAAATCAATAGACCCTTAGCCTCTCAATAGAAAATAGTTATGGAATATTGTATTCTAGAGCATTACTCTTAATTTTGAAACATAACACAGACTTACATCATATAAAGTTTTAATACGTTGTGTATTTTTTTGTTTTTAACTTAAAGTTGGTCATTTTTATCATATTCTTTTAAAGGGATTTCTTTGTCAATTAAAAAGGCTTTATGAAAAAATAGATGCACCTTTACATTTAATTATGCAGGTCCCCAAATTATTATTTTTCTCAACCAGTAGTTAGACACATTTTAGGCAATGATCTAGTTCCTAAAGTGACATGTAATTCTTGGGAGTCGTACTTACATGGGGGGAGGAGCTGATATTTATTCTGTTTGGTACCGAGGTAAATATTAATTTTAATAACTGTGGTGTTACATCCAAATAGCTGCAGTGGTGTTTTCCAGGCTCTGGATCACGTCTATGCATTTCGATTTGCAGTGCAATCAACTCTACCCCTTCCCTTCTCACAGACTAGCCAAGCAAGGAGAAGAAAAAAGGTCACAGGAACTAATTTAACAATGCATTTCTCTATCAACAAATCCTTTACCAGTTAACTAAAAAAATGTTCCCACTTTCTCTTTTTTTCTCCCCCTCCAGTTGCTGGACATCAAGAGAACAGCCTACTTCCTGCCCGGAGCTCGCCCCACCCCGACCTGCAAGGGCCTTGAGTTATTGGGGGGGTGGAGGGTGAAGGGGGCGGGGGTCAGGAGGGCACCTGCCTCTTTACTCAGGAGCCTGTGCTCTGAGTCACTGAGAAAAAGAAGTTTAAACCTTGTGAACATAACTTTGGTGAACAATATCTCAATTGTAGGAATCAGGTAGGTCTTACACTAGACAGGTTTTAAAGCACTTCCACACCTCCTTACCTGGCTGGTATTCTAAAAACACTTTTAATAAAAAGAAAGGTAAGTCCCTTCGTTAGCATGGTTGTGTAGAAACACCTTGAACTGACTAATTTCTAAAATCTATAGGGTTGCCTTTCACTAAAACTAAATCTTTCTTCTCAGATAAGCTCATATTTGGGGGAAAAAAACTTCACTAAAAATTATTCCTTACCTATTACATTCGCCCTCACTTCATAGTTCTAGAATAATTATTATTCCTTGTTGCATATGACCACAGCTGCTAGAATATGAAAGAAAGTTGGAAATTTGTACTGGAGGAAGCATGTTTGAAGAAGAATTTTTAAAAATTCCTCAGGTTGCTGAACCTTTTCAAAGACTACTGAAATATTTCAATAAAGGGCAACTAACGTGAGCTTCAGGTAGGGGGAGAAATAGGAAATCAAACGGTCAGAAAGGGCACTGGGATCAAGAACCTGCCAAGAACAAAAGTTCAGCTTTACACATAAAAATCAAAGGCAGAACGAGGTCTGCGGCAGGCGCATGTGACACAGTTTCCCATCACTTGGTCGTGCACTTAATATATTAGACGACTGTACATTTTTGTTGAGAGACACTATTTACTTTAGTTAGTGTTAACTGTGATTTGTACTTTTGCCCCCATTCGGGACACACAATGGAATCATTTTTCCACCCCTATACTTAACCAGTAGCTAAAGCCTTCATGACACCAAACTCCATCGAGCATGAAATAAATTCCTTCTCACTCACCAATAGTTCCTTTTCTTTTTTAAAACCCTTTATTCACAGTCTGGGTCCACTTGGCCTTCTTAAATGCATTTTAGGACCACTTTCATCTACTGGAAACTCCCTCATTAATAGTAGGTGAAAACTACCATGAAACTGAGGGCAAAAAAATGCTACTACACATGATTAGTGCAGTTTTTAGCCGAGATACTTTCCACATTGAATAATTTGTTTTTAAAAGTTTCTGGGCTTTTTCCCAGTAAAAAATATTTTTGCTATCTTAAAAATAGGGTATCTAAAACACTGACTAGCGCCAAGGTGCAAGGCTCACTGCAGCAATTTCTTTATCAATATTTCTCAAATTATTCGGGGCCAACCGTTCGTGGCCTTAATGCATTTGGGGTGTAAGAGAAGCATGAGTTTTTTCTAATGAGTTTTTTTTTTCTTTTTTGGAAGAAAAAGAATTTGGGGGTTCTACCAAATGTTATATTTGTCTAATCCATACTCAGAGTCATTGTGATATTCTGAAAAGGAAACGATTTGCAATTCTAAGGTAAAGTATCTGGGAAAATATGTTCAGATCGTTTTTAATGGCATATTTAATATCTAAGCTGGAGGTGTCCAGGCTTAAAATGGACTGTCCATTCTAATCATGGGTTTACTATCACCTCTATTAGAATCACTAGTGCCTGTAACAGCAGCTTTGGGTAAGAAGTGAGCATGTGGGATTTTGAGTCAGAAAGCCCTTGGCTTGAATTCCGGGTCTACCAGTTGCCTGCTGAGGGCTTCCCCTCTTGAGTCTCCTTGTCTGTGTAATGAGAAGCACTATGCCTGGGAATATTTATGAGCATTAAATGAGACTGTGTCATAAAGGGCCTAATACAATGTATGAAGGGCTCAATAAATAATTGCTATGATTATTTTCATATTATCATTGGATATCACTAATACAAATATAATTAGACTTTCATGGTTATATTTCATCTATTGGAGTCTCTGTATCTCTGATTAAGTTTTAGATGAAGTAGTTGGTTTGCATTTAAGGGTCACCAAGTACGAAAAGGATCTACCTTTAAAGAGAAGAACCATGCAGCCCAGAAAGCTGTGCATCACGAGAGAGGCGTGGAGGAAACTCAGACCCTCGGGTCACCCCACCCTCCTCCAAGGCAGGGGGTCCCTGCACAGAAGGCTGAGCAGGAGTGTTCGCCCGACTCACTCATCCCACCTCACCCTCCGGCCCTCCCTCTCCTCTTTTCCTTCTTATTATTCTTTCTGTTGTTGCCTTTGCAACACTGTATAGCTGGATCCAAGTTAAACGTACATTTGTAAACAGCGATCCCCTCCTCTCATTTTTCTGTAAGCTGACAGGGAAGGCATCTCTGGGGTGACATTTGAGAAGCTGCCTCAAAGATAAGAAGGGACTAGCCATGCAGGGGTAGCACTATCGTTTAACACATCTGGCCTTCTTTGTATTCTCCTTGCATTAAAAACATGCTGAGAATAGGTCTGTGAGCTTTGTCAAAGGGGTCCACTGGCGCCAAAAGGTCAAGCACCCAGGCAGGGAAAGCACTTCGGCTACAGTGCTGGGAGCCAGGAGTTCATGGCGTAGGTGACTCTGTAAGTCTGCTTTCCCACCTCCTCTGCCAGGAACCTAGCTCATCCCTGGACAAGGGCAGCCAGGAGGATCCAGGTGGATTGTGAAGGTGAGAGGGGCTTGGACCAAGGCAGGAGTTAATGTCCTGCTCAGGTGAAGTCCTCAGCCACCTGACCAGGTGGCCTGGAGAAGCAGCTGCCTCCAGCTCAGGGGCCCCAAGTGGAAAATGAGTCCTTAATGCCAGCTAGGTTGCAGGACCAGAAGACGAGATGCCTTGAGGAAACTAATGAAAACGTTCCCTCTCTCCCAGGGAATATAATCACCCTCATGAGATGTAGGTTATCATCTGATTTCCCACATTTGGCACACGAGCGTATTTTCAGGGCACGCTCTCTGTGGATGCTAAGGACACACATGAAAGGAGAGAGGGGTAGAGACAGAGGAACGTTTAAACTGAAATTACTTGACAGTAATGCATCCCAACCCCTAAGATATGTTCAGGAGGCTCTTGACAAGCTGTGGCACAATTCATCTTCACTCAAACTTTTTTTCCCAGAAAACAATACAAATATACCTGTATATTATGAAGTAGGTGTATTTGAAAAATATTATAAATTAAACTGTTTTCCCACTTTTACTTCTAATTCATCAGCCACTGACAGCGGCTTCTGACAATAAGGGATTCCTTATTCCTGTTTCTTTCCCACAAGAAACCTACAACCAACATTTTGCCAAACAGAACTACACCATTTAAAGACATTCTATTTCAAGTTATTTATTATAAATTAAAATCACTTTAATCATTACTTGTTTTATCAAATACCAATATTTTCAGAATGTTGAAACAATAAAACATCGACACTAAAGTTGAAATAGATGAAAGTTTTGCTTGCTTTGTGTCAAACAGGGCTTCTGTTTCCGATGAGAATTCTGCAAACTTACCAGTTATTTTATTTCTCAAAAAATCTACCACTTGGGAGCACTTGTGAAGGAAAGTGACTTGAGTCCCCTGTGGGCTGTAGCAGACCCCTTGCAGCCGAGACAGAGAATGAATGGCCCCTCCCTCCGTTCCCAAAAAGCAAATACTTGGTTTTTGGACGAAACCTATTTAATCATTGGTGGCTGTTAGTAAAAGAAAAAGCTTTAAAATATTCTAGGGATTCCAAGGCCCTTTCCAGCACAGTGGGAAAAAAAAAAAAAAAAAAAAAAAAAAGATGGGAAAGAGAGAGAGAAAGACCCCACAGGAACTTGAGGGAGAAGTCAAATCCCAGCTCCTGGGAGTACGGCATTTAACACCCTTGACTTTTTTTCTCACGTGGGAAGATGAAAAGAAATTTAATCTCAGAAAACCCAGATGGGGTGGTGGGCAAAAGGCCTTGGAAGGGTTTTGCCAGAGTCCATTTCCATAGCAATGGGCTCGAGGTGTCCTTGACAAAGACAGAGGTTTTCACTGTAAGATAAACAAGCTATGAGGACCTAGGCCTGAACACTGTCTGTAGAAACTAACACCTTATCAAGACCGCCTCCTCCTGCCACAAAGGTTCCTTAATGCTTATATTTGATGACACTGCGGGTTTTGACTCAATACCCAAGTTTAGTTGCAGAGACCATGACTACAATTCAACCATCAAGAGGTTTTCTCTTTTGTTGCCACAAAACTGAAATTTAAGGGCAACAATTAAAAAGCTCTACAGGATCGAAATCACTATAGCACACAGGCAAAGCGCAAAAGCACCTCAACATCCATAAGTATTTTGATATTTCATATTATTCCCATTACCCTGGAAAGCCACTGCCCCTCCTCCCTCCTCTAAATTCTTACAGGAGGGAACTCAGCTTAAAGGGAAATCAAAAAGCAAGTGCAGCCCTTAGGTGGAATATTGACAGCTCTGTTGAATGAAAATGCAGTTATATTTTGCTTGTATCAACATCGTTTATCATGTCTACAATGTTGATATCATTTGCTTAAATACCTAAAAGCATCAATTAATTCAACATTTCCTAACCAGCTAAACGCTTCCAAAAACCACCAACTTTTCTACGAACGCTTCAAAGTCTTAGATTTTTCTTCCCCCTTCTTCTGCCACTTCTGTGCTCCATTATATAAATTTTACTTGCTTATGCTTTAAAGCTTTGGCATGCTCTTTAGGGACGTACCCAAGGCCACTTCATGGGTGTGCAGTCGCCCTTGGTTTACAGCCCTGTTGACACTGTCTTGAAATTTCTCATAATGTAAACAAGGGGGCCCACATTTTCACTTTGCACCAGCTCTTAAAATTATGTAGTTGGTTCTGGATATGCCTTGTGGAAGCGTCAGTCAGGGACTGTCCTCAAGCGCATCCATGGACCTACGACTGGATCACTGGGCATTCGAGATGCCCGATGCGTTACCGCCTCTAACACCAGGACAATGACCCCGAGGAGGCTGGATCCACCGGATTACAGCTCCATTCATTCCAGAACATACTGAGAGGGACAGCTTACAAACCACGAAAGCATTTGCAATATCTTCCACCTCAGAGTCCAACAGCAGACAAACACATCTGACAACTAGAGTAAACACCCCAATCAAAAGTCCAGAGTCACATTATCTTGGTATCATTCTCACTGGGGCTGATAACACTGTACTTTCTGAGTTCTGGTACCATTGTTTTTTCTGAGATTGGGCTGCTTCTTTATCTAGATACATACGCTTAATGGGATAATCTGTCTATTTTTTTAGAGCTATTACTAAGTCAAGGATGTATATGAGAATCGTGATCACTCTCTTCAGTTCCTGGCCTCACGCTGGCTCTTCACTCAACTTCAGTTCGGATTCTCCTCCTTTAAATCACTCAAAATGCCCTCATCAAGGTCTCCATCCCCAGCGTGCAGTTCACCTGCAGTTTACTGGACCTCACGGTAGCTTTTGTAAACAAGGACCCTTCTCTCTGGTTTAAACCCCTCTTCTTTTGGCCCTGTCATAACTGCAGACACCTAGTTCTTCCCTCTGTCACAGCAGCTTGCTGGCCGTCTCTGCCAGTGATCCAGACTCTCCCCATGACCCGATGTCCCAAGGAAAGCAGAAGAGGCCCATCCCCCATACAGGCACATTCTCAGGGGGAAAGCGGGAGGCGTATACTTTCCCCAAAAACTATTTACAAACACTATTTCGGTTTTCCACCCCACGTGCCCAGCACTCCCTTGTTCGATATGATTAGTCCCCATGTGGATAACAACAGAACAAGGCATCACACACATGGGAAGTGAACACACTGTGTCCTGGAATGAGTGGAATCTCAACAGTGGCTAAAATAAATCCAGTATAAGTTTCACAGGGATAGATGCAGGACCTTCCACATTTCCCCAAACCCACCTGCAAGCACAGCGCAATCTGGGTGAAGACGGAAAAGATGCTCTAGTTCCTGGTGACAGGGACACACAACATGAAAACGGTGCTATGAGAAAAGTGAACATGACCTAAGGTTGAATCAATAGAAAATGACCCATGGCATCCACAGATTTGATCTTTATAATTGAACTATGCACAAGATTTACGAAAGTCATTCTGTGCTCAACTGGGCAAAGAGAGGGTTGGAGCAGAGCTTCTCAAACTTTTATCAAATCAGCTGGAGATCTTGTTACAAATGCAGATTCTGATTCTGCAGGGCAGGGCTGGAGCTGAGCTACTTCCTGGTTAAGTATCTCCCTGGGGCTGCTACTCTGACTTCAGCAGATGAAATGGTCTCTTGGGGGTTTTCCAGCTCCAACTCTCTGGGGTTGGCCTATTCAGCCGAGCCCTGGAACAAAGTTCATCAGACTGATGAGTAAGATCACACTTCCTCCAGAGTCTTCTGTCACTATTTAACCAGAACTCCAGATTCCCCGCACTGCATTTATGTTTTGGAAACCTTTGGCAATTATTTTTAGAGGGAATTCGGGACTTTGGTTAAAACAAAGTTTTTTGGCTTATTGTAAAGGGGGAAAAAAGGTGAAGGCCTCCAAAATTAAAGATGTAACATACAAACAAGGTCACCTGAGCATCAGCCAGGACAATCTATTAATCCAGTGTTTTGATTCCTCAGTCCTGTTCGACCCGAGTGATGCTGCCACTGGCTGGTTCATCCATGTTGAAAATGATACTATTGAAGACATGGTGAAATGCTTCGATGATGTTAAATTTTAAAGAAGGCTATGTACCTGCGCTGCCTATTGCTGACAGAGACCCAGCCCTTGCAGCCTGTCCTGTCCTGATGGTGCTGGTATTCTGACCTGATGTCTTTTCACAGAGGCCTGGAGGGGGCTTTACACACGGGGGTGGGGTGGGCCAGAGGGGACAGCATGGCATCCATCCCCTGGCTGCCCTGGGACCTTGCCTTTGAGCTTCCGGGACATGGTCCAGGTCTAGGTGACAGAGGAGAGGAAGCATTTTCAAAAGAGCCTCTGAGCAAAAACAGGGCCATCCTCAGAAGGTGGGGCCGTCTCCCCATCCTAGCGAGGAAGACAGCTGGAGAGACTTGGGAAAGGTCAAGGACACAGCAGTGCCCTTGAGCCCTCCGCCCCCATCATGTTAAAGTAAGATTTCTAATATTATTTTTCTTTCATTTTCTGAACTTTTCCCTATATTTTCATTATGATAATAGGGAAAATTTAGTCTATTTCCACACATTAGTAGTGAATCAGAACCCAGCCTGGACCGCACGAATAGGTGACTCTCAAACAGGTCACATTTATATACAACTTCTCTTTTTATTTTTTAAATTGAAGTATAGTTGATTTACAATGTTTCAGGCGTACAGCAAAGTGATTCAGTTTTATATATGTGTGTGTGTGTGTGTGTGTGTGTGTGTATTCTTTTTCAGATTCTTTTCCATTATAGGTTATTATAAGATATTGAATATAGTTCCCTGTGCTATATAGTAGGTCCTCGTTTCATATTCATCTTCTTTAATACATTTTCTTTTCAAACAAACCAGTAAAAACCAAATAGCCTGTCTTTCCTGCACACTGCAGTAGGATTCACATATAGGTTCCCCACTTTGAGCAAAGTACACATCTTCAACCAATGGACTGTGGACGGTGAGTTCTCTGTTTTAGTCCTAAGTGGCACTTTCCATACTTGCCCCTCCCCCTCGGGTCAGCACCTCAGCACAGACCTCCCCCTGCTGACTCTCCAATCCTCTGCCCTTTACACTGGACAAGCTGGCATGGTTAGGAGCCTAATTTGTTTACAGGAGGATGTCAGCCCTTCTTTCAACCTCTGAGATTGGTTCCCCACTGGCCAGTCCAGAACTTCTGTGAGTGCGGCAATTGTCCCCTCCTGGGGGTTGCAATTTCCAGAGCCCTCCCCAACTTGAG
The DNA here is from genome assembly GCF_949774975.1 of Lagenorhynchus albirostris. Lineage (NCBI taxonomy): Eukaryota > Metazoa > Chordata > Mammalia > Artiodactyla > Delphinidae > Lagenorhynchus > Lagenorhynchus albirostris. The sequence goes on from NC_083108.1 coordinate 57,052,396, forward strand.
TGTCTTGAAACCGAGGATGTAAACTGATTGACTCAAGATGAGCATCCTCTAAACATAAACGGTAACTAGTACAGTGTCTGAAATTAAGAAACTTCAATATAAAGACAGTGACTTGGTGCATGTGATATCGTGTGTGTGTGTGTGTGTGTGTTACTTAGGTTAAACTACCCATTTGCAGCTGGTATTAAAATCAATGATGCGTCTCTTGGGGTGGTCAGGGCATATTCCAATAAGGAAGACTGTCCAGGGTCGGGGCACTCACCATAATGTTCTCTGTCTCCATCAACACCAATACTTTGCTAATTAGCGAGGAAAATATTTAAAATGGGCTATTAGTAAAATTAGTGGATTGTTAACAGAATCACGAACAGAAACAGAACAGAAACAGAATCTCATAAAGAGAATTTCATGGTAGTCAAGATATTTATATAAATTAAAATATTTTAGTGGGACTTCTGGCTATGGTAAGTAAAGAGATTGACAAAAACAGTTATATAACTGAACAAAATTTTCAGAAACAACCATTTCAGGATTCTGAAACTAACCAACAACAAACAAGTTGGGAAGCTTTTCTTTATGAAAAGCTACTCTCTCTCTCAGACTGTGAGAGAGAGAGTAGCTTTCTGCCTGGGTCTACTCCATACTCACCCCCGCTCCCAGGGCAGGGTGAGCCCTGAAAACCAGCAGCTTTAGTGCTAGAGATGGACAGCTGACTTGATTTGGAGCAGAGAGTGGAAACAGATGCTCCGTGATGCTGACAAAGTTGTAAACTCAGTAGAAAACAAATGGGGAAACCCTGTAGTTCGGCTAGCTGAGGTTGCCATGCTAGTAGGGGAAGATACAGATGGCTAGACCAGCCAAACACTTAACAGGGGATCCTGGGCACACGGGCATCAAAGAAGGACCAGATCAGCTCTCCATACTTCCCAGGCTTTTTTAATTGAAAAAGAATAAAATAGTTAAGAAAAGATTTAACAAAGGAAATTCAAGACCAATACACTGAAAACTGTGAAACATTTCTAAGAGAAATTAAATAATATCTAAATGAATGAAGACAGGTTTCTTATTCATAGACAGGAAGAGTCAATATTATTAGACAGCACTTCTCCCCAAACTGATCTACAGATTCAATCTAATTCCTATCAAAATCCCAGCTGGCTCTTTTGTAAAAATTGACAAGCTGATACTAATGGAAATGCAAAGGACCTAGAACTATCAAAGACATTTAGCAAAAGTGAATTGTGGAATGGCTTAAATCACCCAGTTCAAAACTGATTACAAAGCCAAAGGAATCCAGACAGTGTGATGTTAGCACAGGGACAGACACGTGGATCAAAAGAACAAAAGAGGGTCCAGGAATATACACTGAAAATCTATCTGATTCCTTCAAATATTATTTCAGAATTATTTGAATACTGAATTTGAAATTACTTCATTTACAGAAAACTGTCTTATGCACAAATTTTCGGGGAATGTTTGACCACAGAAAACAAGGCACATCTTAACTTAGTCAATTTTAATAATTAAAACTAAACCAACAAGGTTGGAAACTACTAAAGGCACACTAGGTGTTATGCTCATATTTCTAAAGAGAATAGGCCATTCTTCCATTCAGTAATAAGTGATTTTTATCACACAAAAATCCATCTGTGACATAAATTCTGTATGCCTTTGTTCTGCTCCTGAGAAGACCAGGCTGGCTTAGCCCAAAATGCCTGGAGGAGAACATCTGTTCCCCACTTAAACGATGTCCTCCAAAGGCAGGCAGGTAGAGTTCCTTTAAACAAAAACTCTATATAAAAATGTAACTCCAAGAGCTAGTCAACAAATGCCAAAAAGACCGAAGTCAAGACAAAATAGAGTGTTCTACAGTCACAGTCTTCAAACTAAAAGGAAACACATTGCAGTAGAAATGCAGTGTTTACTCAGAGCTCTCTCTCTGTTTACAGTGACACTATTTTACAGCAATAAGTGGGGTGATAATGGTGGTCCAGGCATTCAGAAACAAAAATCCCTCCAAATTTGAACTGATGGACACACGTAGCCTAGGATTCCTTGGGCACTTCTTGTGCCTGCTTGACTACAGCTCTAGGGGTTCAAGGACCAGGGTGCAGAACTCTAGAAACTCAACAAATACCTATTGAATATGTGAGTTAATGAGTTGTGGGCTTGAGATGCCTAGAAGTCAGTGGCCCCAAATCTAGAAATAAGATTTTGTTAAATATAATCTGGGCTTCAAGCCGTATTCGTCATTCAATATTATTTCAATTACAAAAACGTAATCCTTTTTTCTCCTTTGTACTGAATTGGTATATGGGGAAAAAAAGGTGAATGATCTCCTCAAGCTGCCAAGCCCCTCCTGATTTCCAGATTCTGTGGCTCTTCTCTCTCTGTATTGGACCCCGTCTGCGAGCAGGGAAAGTATCTGGATTCAGTGTTTCTGCTACTAGGCTGTCCCTGGTCATGTGTTTTGGTTCAGAATGTGAGCTTTGGTCCCCAGAATGTCTGACCATCTCCTACCGTAGCTTGGTTACCTGCATTCTTGTTCCCCATCCCTGCATCCTGTCTGGGTACCTGCTAAGGCCTCCCAGCCTTCTCGAGCTGGCATCTGTCCTGTCCCAGCCCATCTGTGCCCAGGAATCATCACTCTGCCTCTTCATTAGGGACTTTTCCAAATCCCAACCGCCTGTCTGTCTGAACCTCTCAATACTATCCATCCACTGGGTTCCCTCACAGTCCCTGGTGCTTGTCTGAACTGGGACTTTCATTCATTCATCCAACCAATATTTACAGAATCAACACTAAACGCCAGACGCTGAGTAGGTATTAGAAATAAGAACAAAAATCTCTGCCCTCCAGGAGAGACAGGCAAGGTAACAAACCGTTACAAAATGACGTGCTGGTCAGAGGTGTGCACAGATTGCTATGGCAGGAGCAGGAGGCACACCTGGATGACTGGGTGGACCAGAATAAGGCAGTGTCACAGGTGAACCACCATGTCACATTATGGGAACCACGGATGCGTCAGAATGGCCCGAAGAGGGTACGCAGTGGGAGAAGCAGCTGTGGAGAGGCTGCAGCAGGGCCAGACCACAGAGGGCCGAGTAAGTCCTGCTCAGTAGAGTGAGAAGCCACTGTAACAGTTCCACAGGGACAGGATGACCCCATTAGCTTCACGGCCCGCTAACCCCTGGGAGGCTTCGGATGCCAACGGCTTTCTGGGCCCTGGGGAAACTTTTATTAGCCACATTAGACTCATCCCAGCATCTGCAGCCCGGCTATCCATTCCTGCAGAACCTGCCTCAACCCAGCAGATGGGCTGGGTCCAGATTCCAGCTCCATCAGTCTGGGGTTAGTCCAATACAGCACCCTCCAGTACCGTTAAGCCTTTAGGTGGGTGCTGGTCTGCAGGTCAGTGTAGGTGGGTTGTGGGTGTGTGTGGTGTGCGTGTGGTATGTCTGGTGTGTGTGTCTGTGGTGTGTCTGGTGTGTGTGGTGTGCGTGTGGTGTGTATTTGTGGTGTGTGTGGTGTGTGTGGTGTGTGTGTGGTGTGTGTCTGTTGTGTGGTGTGTGGTGTGTGTCTGTTGTGTGGTGTGCGTGGTGTGTGTGGTGTGTGCGTGGTGTGTGTGGTGTGTGTGTGGTGTGTGTGGTGTGTGTCTGTTGTGTGGTGTGTGTGTGTGGTGTGTGGTGTGTGGTGTGTGTGTGGTGTGTGTCTGTTGTGTGGTGTGTGTCTGTGGTGTGTGTGGTGTGTCTGTGGTGTGTGTGGTGTGTGCGGTGTGGGGTGTGGGGTGTGTTCGGGACATAGAAGGTAGAAAGGCTCTTATTTTGCTGTTGGAGCTTGAAGGGAAGTCATGAGCCAAACACTGAAAAAACCTTCTAACATGCAAATGACCAGGCCCCACCCCACACCACATAAATTGTAGTCCCTGAGGCGGGGGGCCCTGGGCATTCATGTGATTAAAATCTAACGCGCAGCCCAGACAGAGAATTTCTGAATTAACTGTACCTGCTCTCCACGCGCAAAGAGCTGGCCAAGCAGGAGAGCTGTGAGGCCCCCTGAGACAAAGGAAGTCTGGAGGAGTAGATGTCACCCAGCAGGTTGTTTGGTGAGGAAGCTAAGGCAGGGCACTCGCTGCCCCTCCCCTCTCCCCACCCCACCCCACCCCCACGGGGCCTGCTTGCTGCAACCTGAACTTATGTGACGGGGAGCAAGCAAAATACAGATGCTAACTTCCACCTGTGCTACTTGAATCCCGTCAACCATGGTTTCTCATGGAGAACGTTTCTTTCTAGCTATGCACTTGGACTTCCTCAAAAACAATTCCATCAAGAATGTCCAGGGCTTCCCTGGTGGCGCAGTGGTTGAGAGTCCGCCTGCAGATGCAGGGGACACGGGTTCGTGCCCCGGTCCGGGAAGATCTCACATGCCGCGGAGCAGCTGGGCCCGTGAGCTATGGCCGCTGAGCCTGCGCGTCCGGAGCCTGTGCTCCGCAGCGGGACAGGCCACAACAGTGAGAGGCCCGCGTACCGCGGAAAAAAAAAAAAAAAAAAAAGGAAGAATGTCCATAGTGGAATCATAATGAGGAAAGCAGCTGAGAAGGACCTCAGGACACACCCCGACTTGGGGCCTGGAAGGTTGAGGGTCCACTACACGTTTGGTGCATGAAACTGAGCAAGTAAGTGAATGAGCAAACACAGGGGAAAATCTATAAACACTGACTAGAAATGACAACAATCCCACAAGAAAACATTATTCCCTACCTCAAGAAGGTGTCAAGGACTTAAAATGCCAACTCCCTTACAAGGAAAGCAGTGGGAGCTCCCAAAGACACTTCACAACGTTCATGAATATCTCAAACTCTCCCCACCCCAAACTTCTAGAATGAACAAAAGTGCAGCCATGAAGCCAGGGCAGAGTTGTAAAGAGCTGGGAAAACTAGATCACGTACAAAAACAAAGACAGAAATGCCTGAATTGGAGATTCAGAAGGAAGGGGCTGAAGGATGGACAGTGGGAATTTTGAGGATGGGGAAAGAGGACTAGCCCACCACAGGACAGAGCAACAGGTACAGAAACTACACCAAGTGGCAAAGATAGTTCTGGAAACAACTATGTAAACTAGAAACCCAACAGGCTCAGCTTGAAGGCCAGTTGGAAAATTCCTTCCACCTCTGGTATCCAGATAGGAATAAGGTTTCCTAAAACAGATTCTAGATCCTACTCAGACCTGTGGAATCCTAATTCCCTCCAGTGGTACGAAATCTAGGAAGCTGGAGGACCTCCTGCCCCGAGAGGAGCCGGGCTCAGGGCTGGGTTTGCAATCCAGGGGCTGGGTAAGGGTTTCATCATTGTTAAGGCAACCCCGTTGCCTCTGCGGGGGGCTGGGGGGACGGTGTGTTGGCGTTACTGCCCTCTCACTGCCTAGGGCTCAGGTCCCAGCACTAGAACCTGTGCCCCCAAGTTATCTGTGTGTGGAAAGAAATGTGGGGAGCTAAGTTTTTGCTCTTTGAAAGAACAATGTCCCCTCTTTTTGACCTTGATCGATGGCATTCTGGGCAAGCCATCCACAAGAGGACCAGATGGCAACTCTGGCTGGATGGGAACCCCGACTGATCACAAAATACAATGCAAGTTCAAAAACGGCCATAGAGGCCATAAAAACAAGTCTGCCCTGGGGCGGGGACCAACTGGCCATGGGGGGTCGGCTGAGGTTTCAGGTAGAGAGTGGGGATGCCACTCAAGTGAGGGAGTCACGGGAACAAATCACACAGCCCAGAGTCAATACCTGACTTTGTGAATCTGGGGGGATGACGGACGGCTGTGGCCAGCGGGTGAAGCCAGGGGGTGCATTATGAAGACAGGGGTTAAGGAGCACCAGTCTCACCGCCATGTGGGACTAGACTAGATGAGCGGATGCTGCCATCAGAGACTTATTCCAAGTGGCTGGCTATAGTCTTCTGGACAGACAGTGATCATCTGCAGTGTAACAAAGAGGAACAAAGGCAAAAAAAAACAAAAAAAAATCAGGGACCTTTTTAAAGGAAGAAACAAAAATGCAGAGGGATGATTTAGATAGGGGGAATACCAAAAAAAGAAAAGAAATAAAAGGAAGATGAAACCAAGGCGACCGAAAGAATGCCATAAACTGGGAGAAACAGGGAAAGAAGTCATTGGAGCAGGAAAGAATTCCTGTGCTGGGCCTGAGATAAAAAGAGAATCGCTTTTAGTGAATAAAATCCTGCCATTACAAAGAGGTTGGAAGACATTTAAAAGTGGGGTGTACAATAATCAGCATCGTGGAGCGAGGTTTTTCTCCTTTCTGAATGTCCCCTCTTAACTAAAAATGATCTGCTAAACTTAAGCATCTTTTATATTGTTGTAAAGAGTTTCCTGAGGTTCTGGCAGGAAATTATGGAGCAATGCCACAAAATGCAGGAAATCCTTCAGGGAATGGGAAAAGACGGCACTTTCCATAAATACTCATGGAGCTAAATCTGACATTCCCATCAGCAAGGCAGGAGGTTCTCTGGCACAAGAACTGGAGTCATACTGCCTGCTGGGCCAGCAGATCTGACTTCAAAGATAAGTTCAGGAATGAAGAGATTCGGACTTCAAATGGTTGAATCAAAAAAGGGAAAAAATGCACACACACGCTGAAATCAGGATCTGATGTGTTTCCACAGCATCGTTTCTGGATTAACCTCTGAGGTAAATGCTTACCTAGGCAAGAATGTTACCCACCACGCTGGTGTGGAATCTCAGTGTTTCCATTGTCTGTCTCCTGCCCCTAAGCAAGACAGAAAATCACTGGGAACGAGTTACCCCAAAGAAAGCTCTCCCGATCCAGCCCTGAGAAAACAAAGACGCTGGTGGCAAGCATCTGTGCCGTGAAATGGTTACTCTGAGCGCTGTCACCTCAGTACAAAGGACATGAAGATGCAATGAACCCAGCTGGAGTGCAGCATTTTACACTGAAATAACTCCCTGGCGGGCATGTCCCAACAGAACCCAAGTTCACGAACTTACCTAAATTACTTCTATAAAGGAGTTTCTTCTCCTCATTAATTTTGAAATGCATTTATTTACTCAATTGTCCATGGATACACGCTAGGATTTTAGAAATAAGACGAGTAAAATAATTATTTGCAAGCATGTAAATAAGCTACATACATCCTTCTTAGGAGACTATAGTTTATCTTGTTCATCCAAACATTTCTGAGGAATATCAGTAACAGGTTCAGCTAAGGTCTCAGAGCAAGAGTTCTCTCTGGTTATCTCCACTTAACTTTGTATTCAAGGTACAGGTACAGGCTTAACTTTATTCATCAGGAATTATTATTATTACTTGTTGATGTTGTTTTTGTTGTTTTGCGGTACGCGGGCCTCTCACCGCCGCGGCCTCTCCCGCTGTGGAGCACAGGCTCCGGACGCGCAGGTCAGCGGCCATGGCTCACGGGCCCAGCCGCTCCGCGGCATGTGGGATCCTCCCGGACCGGGGCACGAACCCGTGTCCCCTGCATCGGCAGGCGGATGCTCAACCACTGCGCCACCAGGGAAGCCCAGGAATTATTTTTAAAATTTAAGTTTTTCTGTGTCTGCCATTGTCGTTCCAGTAATAAATCATACTTTTTAGAAAAATAACACACTATCCTTAACTTCTGATAGAGTTATTCTTAAACTTAACCTCTCTACATCATAAATCGTCTAAATATATATTTTTTTAATTATTTACAGCTTCAGGAATAGCTTATTAATGCTACAGTAAGCAATACTTTCAGAAGGAGTACAGGGTCATGAAAGCAATCAATGAGCTAGTTTTTAAATTCCAAAAGATCTAGGAAACAAGGCTCTAATACCGTCTGTCAAAGGCCACGTTGAAAGGGACAAGTTGGAAAGTGAAAAGTCGGTAAGTATAGACATTGATTAAGTGATGCATTTAACATCCGGCAGCAGGGATATTAAAGAAATAGCATGAAGGAAGGGCAGTGGAGATAGGAAGAGTGTTTCCTGTTTTATCAGGAAATAACTAGTACCTTTCTTATACTATTAGGAAGTGCTAGGGAGGAAGCAGGTTTTAGGAAGTAGCTTGCTTTTAGGAGTTACATGAAGAAACATGTAAGGAAAGATACTCAAGAAACTCAAAACCGTAGTTGCCTCAGAAGTAGGTGACTTAACCTTTTCTATATACCCTTTGGTATCTTTTGAACTTTGTACCATGGGCATGGATTACCTATTCAAAAATAGTTTTTAAAGTTACTTGATTCGTGAATAAAGATATTAATCTCAATGTGGCTCAACCAAGACAGGTGGTTAGTAACCACCAGGAACATGGCACAGCGATGGACATCCAGTTGGGAATAAAACAGCCCCTGCCCTCAGGAAGCCCAGGTCAGTGGGTGAGACAGATCAGTGAGCCACTTGCTTAGGCCACCAGGAGAAGGACAACAATAGTGCTAAGGGACCAGAGCACCAGGAGTCCAGGGAAGGGCACATCATAAATACTTCAGCAATGACGGTACCGGGGAGGTTTCTGGGGGTTTTAGACTGCAAATGGGAGGCTTGTCCAGCACTGAATAGCCCATGTGCCCGGCATCACTGGTCAGCTATGAACAGGGGCACGTTCGTCCCCAGGTAACACCCTGAGCTCTGGGCCAGCAGGCCAGCTGGGTCCCAGCCTCCTCCTTTAGCCCCATGGGATTCTCCAATGTCATTTTGTGTGTCTGTGTTATGAAATCAGGAGTTTGAGAGGCGTTAGTCCAAGCCTATAGGGTGGTACTTCTAGAAAAATCACGGTGATGGTGGTGCCGAAGATGGAGAGGAGAGGAAGAGGGAGGCCCAATGAGAGAATCGTCACAATATTTCATGGGAAAGACAAACAGTTCCTGAGCCTAGTCAGCAGTGGGGACAAAAATGGGAGATGGATTGCACAGATTTTCAAGAGATAAAATCAACAAGTCTTAATGCCCAAATGAATGTGGGTCCAGGATGGTGAGGATGCACCACAGGCGGGACAGTTAAGACCATCACCATGGACTGCGTGCCTATGATGCTGACATGCCCAACGCTGGGCCAATTTTCTCCCTGTGTTACTGAATCACATCAGTTCTCTGCATTTCACAGATCCAGAGATGCTGAGAAACTTAACCAACATCACGGCTCGCCAAAGTGACAGGTCTGGCATTTGAGCCCAAGACTACTTGATTCCAAACCCAGACTCCAAATTCCAGAGAATACAGCTGGCGAGAGGGCCTCCCAATAGTTCTGTGCAAAACAGTAATAATGATGCTTAGATAATGCTTATTGAGGGCTGATCCTGGGTTAGGCACTGTTCTAAGAACTTATCTTGCATTCTTTCATTTCATCATGAACAGCCTCTCCAAGGAGGCACCATTACTACTCCCACTTACAGATGGTGAAACCAAAGCACAGAGAGGTTAAGTAACTTGCCCAATTTCCCACAGCTTGTAAAGCCAAAAAGTAAAACACCTAAAGCTTAAAGGCATATCTTGTCCTTTCTCCATAAAAACCTACTGTAGGGCTTCCCTGGTGGCGCACTGGTTGAGAGTCCGCCTGCCGATGCAGGGGACACGGGTTTGTGCCCCGGTCTGGGAAGATCCCACATGCTGCGGAGCGGCTGGGCCCGTGAGCCATGGCTGCTGAGCCTGTGCGTCCGGAGCCTGTGCTCTGCAACGGGAGAGGCCACAACAGTGAGAGGCCCACGTACCGCAAAAAAAACAAAACAAAACAAAAAAACCTACTGTAGATGATAATGAATATCTGTAGAAACTTATGAATTATTCTAAAATTGTAGGGTGTCTCAAGGAAGATTACCTTGAAATAAGTGGTCATATAAACATTTTACAATACTCGCGATTCTAAGAGTGGCACGAGACACTATGGAATGGCATGTGTTTATTTCACATCCTTGTTGCATCTGAATTCTCGATCGTGCTATATTAACTACAGATGTAGGCTTTATATTAATGTCTGGAAAAGTGGAAGAGAAAAAAGGAATGGGCCAAAGTCTGGGATATGTAGGAAGTGGGCAGTGATGTTTTTATTACACAATCCTTGTTTCCAACTTCTAAAATAAGTATTTTTTCTTGGCCCTTACTTGGGGAATACAGCTACAGGAAAGAAAAATGCACCTTTGAAAGCCATTCAGGTACACACTTCACTGGAGAGCACATACACGCTAAATTTGAATGCTATATCATTTATGAGAATGAAGTAAATTTCCTCTAGCCATAGAACAGATTTTTTCCCCTATCCTTGAAATTGTCTATTTTTACTAAGAAAAAAAAAAAACAGTTCAAAACAAGAGTTGCTGAGCTGACCTGTGAAGCAACTATAATCCATGTAATTGCCAGCTGTGGACGTAACACAACAGTATTGTTAGAAATATACCACCTAGTATTTTATACTTAGGAATAGCTCACTTTGCACAGGTTACATCTCAAAGGAACTGAGCTACTGGGTCACATACCATGAGATGTAAAGTAATCCAGAGAGGCTGTGAAATGATAGAGAATTCCTAATAATCTGAATGCTATGATTGCTTTAAAAAATATAAGCACCAGATAACTAACTCACTGATGATGCTAGTCAGAATTATTTTATTATTATATTATGACCAGATTACACCATTTCACTAGTCATTCATGCTATATACATGGGGTCCCAACTTATATTTTAAAAAGTCAAAACTCCCTTAAAGGTGCCTGTTAGGAAGGGTGATGGTTGTGGGGTAAGGACTGAAAATCTGGAAGGTAGTGTGAAGGATTCAAAGGCTCCCACGCAGTGGGTGGTTTTCCGCAGCATCTTAAAGCAGGAAAGCCCCACGCGGTCCCACTTTCTCCAAACACCATTCACAGCCGCCCAGGCCAAGTGCTGAGCCCAGAGGGGGGCGGAAAACACTCAGGGCATCTCCCCAGTCCAGGACTTTCAATTTCTTAGAACAAGGAAGCTGAGTCCAGCTGCTCTCCCTCCACCCTGTGGGAAACCAGGCTTTTCACTGTCAGCAAAACGAGAGAAAGGCGCTCAGCTCGAAGAGTCCAAGCCCGCTCTCCCGCAAAGCCGGCCCCTTTCTTCCCGGGATAACTATGTAAATTCCCTGCATCCCAGCCCCCGCCTCGCGCAGAACGAACGCCCAGCCATTCAAAGCGTGTCGCTCGCTCCGGTCCAGCGCTTCCACCACGAATGCGCCAATGAATGGGACGGGCTGCAGAGTTCACAGCTCAGCACGATGCCAAACACCCATCTTTCCCACGGGGTATTTCGCGTTCTGCCTGCCTACTTTTTTTTTTTAATTGGAGTTTAGTTGCTTTACAATGTTGTGTTAGTTTCTACTGTACAGCAAAGTAAATCAGCTATACGTATACATATATCCCTTCTTTTTTGGATTTCCTTCCCTTTTAGGTCACCACAGAGCCTTGAGTAGAGTTCCCTGTGCTATACAGTCGGTTCTCATTAGTTATCTGTTTTATACATAGTAGTGTATTGGCATATATACGCCGCCTACCTACTTTTGGCCTGTACTTTCCTCCGTTTTTAATGGCACGTGTATTTGTGGGAGCATGCCCGCGGTCACGTATTGCATACATTAAGACGTTTTCAACAAATATTTGTGACCGCCTAGCCAACAGCCGGCGCCGAGAAGCCTTAGCCTCTGGGGAAAGCGGGCACGGTGTTGTCCACAGAAACCGGAGGGGGTTTCCCTTTCTCTGGGGCACTGACAGAAGCTTTGAAAGTTCGCTTCGGGTTTCTGTTCGTCGCCAACGTTGCCCCGCGAGTCAGCGTGTCCGCGCAGCCAGCCAGCGTCCAAGTTCCCGCTCCCTCACCCCGAAGCGACCACCGTCTATGCTGCGAGGGAACGGCCGGTTCGGTCACTTCGGGGCCTGCACCCAGCGCGCCCGGGAGGCGCGTCCGGGCCCTGTACGCCGCCCGCGGCCGGTTCCCACGTCCTCTCCTCCCCGCGCACTACCCGCGCGCCGGCCCGCCCCGAGTGGCCATGGGACCGCCCCCTTTCCCGGCCGCGGACCACCAGCTTTCCGCCGCCGGTCAGTGGCGGGGACTCTGTGGGCGCCTTTCCCATTCATTCTCCGCCCACCCGCCGCAGCCCAGACCGAGAGCCGGGCCGGCGCGGCTCTCCATAGGGGCTCCCGGGTCGCCAAGCCAGACCCGGGGACCCAGAGCCCGAGGAGGGGAAGCCCGAGGCGCGGATGAGGGGGCTGCGTCCGTCAGGGGTGCTCCCCCAGCCCTCTCCCCACCCCTGCCGGGCGACCTTTCCAGGGGCCGCGCGGGAGATCCACGTGTCTGGTCCCCGCTTAGGGGTGAACGCGGATGCGCGCACCGACCTCAGGCGCGGCCAGGCGTGGGGCTTTGTCCCGTAGCCTCCCGCCCGCCAGGGGACCGGGACGCGACCCGGGCTCACCTCTCTGCTGGCCCTGCACGGCGACCCAGAGCAGCGAGGCCAGGAGCGCCAGCCCCGCGCCGCCGCCACGCATCTCGTCTCTGCCGTTCGGGTGGCTCCGGGGAAAAAGCGGCGACCGCGCGCCGGGACTCGGCGGAGCGCGAGTCTGCGCTCCTGCGGGCCCCTCGGACACACCCCCGCCGACCTCCGCCGCGCCCGGCCCCGCCCCGCGGCCTTCTTCGGAGACCCCTCCCCCTGGAGACCTCCTCCCCCAGCCCGGAGACCCCTCCCCAAGGAGACCTCCCACCCACTCCGAGAGCCCTCCTCATGGAGGCTCCTTCCCCCGGAGACCTCCCCCCGCCCCGAGAGCTTTCCTCCCCCTCTCCAGAGACCCCTCCCCACAGAGACTCCCTTCCCCCAAGGCTCCTCACCCCCGAGGCCCCCGCGCTCGGCCCGCGGGGACCGCCAGAGCCATCCCACAACTCGGAGGTGGCGTGGGGGTCGACCCGCTGCAGCCGCGGGCTCGGAGTTGGGGGGCGGGCGGAGAAAGTGGGATGGAGGGGGTGCGGGGGAGATCTGCCGACGTTGGCCGAGGCGGATGGATCAGAGAAAGTATTTGCCCTGTTGACCTTTCCCGCCCCAGCGCGGCCCTGCAGCCGAGCCCCCGCCGACGCCGCCGCTGCCCCTGCCGCCGCCGCGGCCGGGACCGCCGCTCTTCTAGTCCGCGCCCGAGGGGCCCCGGCCTCGCCCCGAGGATGGGACCCCGGGCCTACTGACCGGCGCCCCTGTCCCCCAGGGGGTGGTGGCTCGGGCCTGGCCGAGAGCCTCCCCTCCCAGGAAGGGACTCTCTGGGGCTTTTAGCTGCCAGCCTCCCCGCTCTGCTGTTGGCAAAGGATTTTGTGAAGATTTTTCTGAAAATGAGTTGTAATTTGTTTCCCACTTTGCCTAAGAAAAGCAAGAAGGATTGCTTGGATTTAATTATTATCATTAGCATACCCTTACTGTTCAAGAAAGAGGGCTTATGGAGGGGAGCGGAGTTCAGTCTTAACAGGAGATTTCAACAGCTTTGTTCTTTTTTTAAAACTACATCTGGTCCCCGTTAAAGAATTTTTAATTTCCTCTGATTTTTTTCCTATTGAAAGTATTCATAACACTTTGCAGATCTCACTTTCTCACAATATAAACATGCAAGATAACGTAAGTCACTTATTACAGCCCACGCTCTCATTTTTGTCTTTTTCTTTTTTGCCTCATAGGGAGATAATTTTATTTCAGTTGTGTCAATCAATTTGACAACCTCACCAATTACAGTTTTTCTCAAGACATATCCTTCCGCACTTAATAAAATATCATTATAATATTAGCAATTATTATTACTTTTAATCATAGAAGTACAGAACAAAAAGGTAGAATTTGGCCCTTTAAAAAGGATGCAATATGGCTGGGTAAGAAGGTACTCATCACAGTACTGAATTTAAAATGCAGACGTTCTTAGCTATTAAAATATTTAAGTATTAAAGTATTAAGTATTTAACAAATCAATGATGACATTCAGTCATCATTTAATAAGTAATCAAGGATTGAGCATTTAATATTAAAAGAATTACAAGTGTTTCTGCACTGAAATAACTTTGTATTTCCATTATACACATACAGATATATCTTTTTGAGTGTCTTAAGAGCATTCATGTAGATTAGCTCATGGGATCTTCCCAATTCTAAAAGATGCAATTACCCTTGTATGAGAGATGAGGAAGTGAGTTCAGGGGGTTTAGGTCCCAATGTCAGTGAATGTCCTGTCCAGAGCTAGTCCCCAGATCCGATTTCTGGTCCTGCGTTCTCTCCCTAGCTGCACTGAGACCGTGGAGGATGAGCTGAAAGGCAACAGGGGAATCACGAGGGGTCACCTGTCCCCCCCATATCCTGGGTTCCTAGAAAGTCCCTCCGGACTTCAATCAGACCTTGTCTTTGAACTGCAGACAGGGAACTCAGGCTCCTGATTTAGGGAAACGAAGGGTCAGCACATCTGAGGAGTGAATAAGAAGCATCAAAAGTTGCCAAGTTGGCCTGTTCTGTCACTGCTCAAAATTAAGCAGAAAGATTTCAGTGAAAGAAGAATTTCAGAAGCCACTTTAATGACTTAGATAAGATAATGACTTTAATGACTTGGATAAGATAAATCTTGGATAAGATGGAACAGTAAAAATGTCACAATTCTACGTGTCTTATGAAACCCTGCAGTGCAAATGTTCCCATTCTTTAGCAGGCTTGGAAATATCTAAATTAGCCTCAGCACCATGGAAGGTCAGAGGTGGCCTGTTCAAGGTGAAAACGATATAAGAATGTTCATGTTTTGTGAGAAAGTAGAAATTCAGCTCAACCAGGCACCCAAAGATGCTGGCTTCAATGTCACCTGTAAATAAAGAACAAGGACAATGCCTAAATGCTAGGCAAGGGTTAAATGGTTAGTAATTTATAGTAATCAAGTGATAAGCTAATATGTACCCATTTTTAAAGTATGAAAACTTTAAAAACAAAAAACATTAAGTAAGAAAAGCAAAATTCCAGTTAACATGGGCATCCTGGTTATAATTATATAAAATAGCACATGTGTAAACAAGACACTAGAAGGCAGGTTACAGAAGAAAACTGTTGTGTTCAGCTGATAAGAGGGCAAATGGTGGGGTAGGTTCTTCTAACAATGATAAAGAACTTGAGCCAGGCTCAGAGACGGCTCTCTCTCCCCCTCGCTTACTAGAAATGACATTGTGGGCAAGTTTCCTCATCCGTAACATAGGACTAATAATAGTGCCAACTTCCTTCATTCAACAAATACTTTTTGAGTGCCTGTTAAGTATCAGGTGCGATGGATTCACCATTAAACTAGACAGGGTCGCACCTCTGTATTCAGTCTGACAGTTAAGACAGAAAGAAAAGTATACTAAAATTATAAACGTAATAAGTTCTGTAAAGGAAACAACAGTTCACTGAGATAGAGAATTTGAGACCAAGCATTGATCGGGCAGTTTGGGAAGGTTTTGCTGAGAAACTTCGTCGTAAGGATTCAACGATCCAATGTCTATAAATCACCCACACTCTGCCTAACATACACTAAATACTCAAGAAAGATGAATTATGATTTCAATTTTTTTCTAATACTACTATATTTTTCAATTAAAAGAAAAAAAAAAACACCCTGCTCGATTATGAACATTTTTCAGAACAAGAGTTCAGACAGAGTGAGACGGGCTAGATCAGAGCTTTCAGAACCACTTGGGGGATCTTGTTAAAATGCAGACTCCAGTGCAGTAGGGCTGGGATTGGAGGCCTGAGTTTCTGCATCTCTAACAAGCTCCTGGGTGATGCTGATGCTGTTGGTAGGCAGAGCTCACCTTGAACAGAAGTCCCTGGCTTGCCTGTCCTTGATCTTGCCTGCAAATTGGAATCAATGGAGGAGTTTGAAAAGATACTGATGTTCATTTCTACTCCCAGAGATTCGGGTTCAGTTGGTAAGGGGTGCAGTCTAGACATTAAAATATTTTAAGGCTCTCCAGGTGCTAACGTGCAACAAAATTGGAGAAACCCTGGGCTAGACTGGCCAGCTCCTGCAGGGAAGTTAATCCAGGTCTAGTCATTGGTGGCTGGGCAGGCTGCAGGAGCCAGTCTCAGAGAAGTATGGTCACAGGCAAGAGGAGGAAGCACGGCCTGACAGATGTTTTCCCTCGAGGACAGACAGCCACGTAGCAGGAACCCAGCCAGTGATGCCCAGAGCATGAGGCAGGACCGTTTCTCTGGAGGCTTGGAATAAGCAAGGCTGCCCTTTAGTTCTAAAGGAATTTAGATTCCAGGCAGGGACATCATACTAGGATCCAGGCACCAAGCCTGGAGTATACAGCTGGGGGGGTTAATTACCAGGAAAGAGGTAAGAGGTCAGTCACTAAAATTGGGTTATGGTGTCAGAATCTGATCCAAGGCAAAGCTAAAGAGGCTGAGTGTAAGCTAAGCTTCTTAACGTCCCACGGCAATAAATAAGGTGATTAGGAGACTAAGCCTTAGGCAGGGGTGAGGGGTGCTGGTCCAGTAGACAGAGTAAGCAAATTAGGGATGGAGGCCGAATAGTGCACCCCAAAGATGTGCACGTCCTAATGGCTGGAACCTGGGAGGATGTTATGCTACGTGACAAAATGCATGAAAAGTTGCAGCATGATTCAATAGGAATTTTTACAATAACTTTATCTATTGATATTTATTCATTCATAACCCCAAACTGGAACCAAGCCACGTGTCCATCTCCAGGAGAATGGATTTTAAAATGTTGGATGTTTTGCAATGGAATGTTACTTGATAGTAAAGCAGAATGAACTACTGGCTCACACACCACATGAATGCATTTAAGAAAGAATTTTGCTGGGCTTCTCTGGTAGCTCAGTAGTTAACAATCTGCCTGCCAATGCAGGGGACGCAGGTTCGAGTCCTCATCTGGGAAGATCCCACATGCCGCAGAGCAACTAAGCCCGTGCGCCACAACTACTGAGTCTGCGCTCTAGAGCCCACGAGACACAACTACTGAGCCTGCACGCCACAGCTACTGAAGCCTGTGAGCTACAACTACTGAGCCCATGCACCTAGAGCCCGTGCTCTGCCATAAGAGAAGCCACCACAATGAGAAGCCCACACGCTGCAATGAAGAGTAGCTTCTGCTCGCCTCAACTAGAGAAAGCCCGCGTGCAGCAATGAAGACCCAACGCAGCCAAAAGTTTAAAAATAAATAAAAAATTTAAAAAACATTATGGTAAGAGAAAGAAACCGGACCCAAAAGAGTCTATTAAGGGAAGTTTAGCAACAGGCAAAAACTAATCAAAAGAATGCTTGCCTATGGAGAGAGTGAAGATTGACTGGAAAAAAACAAAAGGGAACCTGGGGTCATGGAAATGTTCTGTATCCTGGTTGGGGTGTTGGTTTTATGCATACAAACATTCACCAAAATTCATTCAATTATATAGATTTAGGGTCCATGCATTTCTCTGTATAAATAAGGATCTTGAGATGAAGTGATTTTCCTGGGTTTTCTGGGTGGGCCCAATGTAATCCCAGAGGTCCCTGTAAGTGAAACAGGAGGTGGGAGGGGAGGGGAGGAGAATCAGGGAGATTTAGTGTGACACAACCAAACCTGCCATTGATGGCTTTGAAGACAGGGGAAGGGGACCGTGTTCCAGAAATTCGGCAGCTTCTAGAGGCTGGAAAGGCAGGGAAACACATTCTCCCCCAGAGGCTCCGGAAAGAACCAGCTCTGAGGACACATTGACTTCAGCCAAGTGAAAGTCCATTTTGGACTTCAGACTTCCAGAACTGTAAGACAATAAATTCCGGTTGTTTTAAGGCACTAAATTTATGGTGATTTGTGACAGCTGCAATGGGGAACCAAGATACTAGGTAAAGACTGTGGCCCAGAAATCAGATATAGATGATATTAGGGGGGAAAAATAATAAGTAGCTAAAATCTAAGCAGATAAAAATTGAGATCTAAGCAGATACTGAAGATTCCATTCGTGTCCATGATAAAGAAAGATCAGAAAAAGGAATAATTTGAAGAAATTACATGAATTATTAAGGAGAAGGGAAAAAAAGAATAGAAGGTCTCAGAGCTCAGCAGTAGAGGAGGGCCTGGGGCCTGGGGAGGGACAGGACTGCTTTTCTGAGGGACCATGAGGTTTATAAGCTTTGGTCTTCGGGTAAGAACTGATGTTCTATAAACTCTGTAAATGAGTGGGCAAAGCAGCTATAAAGTGACAGGCAGGACTCTGCTTGTAGCCCAAGGGGACAGATAGCTACTTGCCTCCTGAGATCCAGGCTTCTCTTCTGAACACATGGTCACCCAGGTGGGACTGCATTTCCAGCCTCCCTTGCAGCTCAGCAGAAATAGTATTAGTCTGCCCAGGCTGCTGTAACAGAATACCACGGACTGGAGGCTTAAGCAACATGAATTTATTTTCTCACAGATCTGAAGTCCAAGATCAGGATTCCAGCTTATTCTGTTCCTGGTGAGACCTCTCCCAGCCTAGTAAATGGCCGGTCTTCTTGCTGTGTTTCCATATGGCCTTTCCTGTGTGTGCAGATAGAAAGCTCTCTGCTATCTCTTCCTACAAGGACATAGTCCTATTGGATCAGGGTCCCACCCTATTAACTTCATTTAACCTTAATTACTTCCTGAGAGGCCCCATCTGCAAGTACAGCCACATTTAGGGGTTAGGGCTTCAATAAGGAATTTGAAGAGGACACAAACATTCAGTCCATAACAGACTCTGACCAGGTTCAAGCCAACAGGATATGAGCAGAGGTGAAGTGTATGACTTCAGTCCACCTTCAACTGAAGACCTCCTTGCCCTGCATGCTGGGTCGGCCCCTGTTCCACCGGCTTAAACTCACCTGTTGTTTTGCCATGAAGCTTCTACCCCACAATGGTGGGCCAGTCCGGGAGGATGGCAAAGGAACATAAATAACTTCATGAAAGAGAGCTGCCTTGCTGCCAGGACTGCATTTTGGAAGAAAGAAATAAAATGTTGTTAAGCTAAGCCACTGTATTTTGAAGTCCTTTATAAAGCCAACATAGTCTTACCCTAATACATCCTATAACCCCCCAAAACAGGCTCTCTATGTAGTTAACAGAAGTAATTTATCATGACTTTCCACCAGATTATTTTAAAATTAAAATAGAAAATTTTTAAGATAGCTAAGCTTACTTAATGAACTAGCCACTCCACAAGAGTCAGCTTCAAAAGAAGTTAAGAGGGCTTCTCTGGTGGCGCAGTGGTTGAGAGTCCGCCTGCCGATGCAGGGGACACAGGTTCGTGCCCCGGTCCGGGAAGATCCCACATGCCGTGGAGCGGCTGGGCCTGTGAGCCATGGCCGCTAAGCCTGTGCGTCCGGAGCCTGTGCTCTGCAATGGGAGAGGCCACAACAGTGAGAGGCCCGCGTACCGCAAAAAAAAAAAAGTTAAGATAAATACCATCTCAAAGCCGAAACTTACCCTCAGTGTGCTCCAGGCCTGAGTAGAAAGCTACTTTCTCCCTCACCCTGAATTTCTTAACTTTGAGTTAATTTTGATTCAAATAGTATGTCCTCATTTCATTACTTCTTACAAGATTTTTCTCTCTTGTTTTGGCTAGTCATAGCTTTTTCTTTTGCCTCATTGTGTCTTATATCTGCTTCAATGTCAGGGAAAGTTTTACTTTTCAAAACTCTGTTATTAATATTTGTTTGCAAGAGTACAGAACCACATGAGTAGAATTATAATTAATGTCAGGAGCCTATCATGCCTTGCCTGGTCTAGAAATGCCTTATCAAATGAGAACATTTCTCACCGTTCAATTTAGGCCTGTACTTTTGACAACATTTCTTAGAAAACGTTTCTTAAGGAAATTTCCTAGCTTCTCCACTGTCTTTGTAGACATGGATGGGATAGTTTAACCACACTCCCACACACTCTCTGAGAACTACCTTCCCATGGTTCTGTTGTTACCGCAAGAAGACCCAGTTTGCACCACATGACCTTATTCTACCCACCCATATCCAGGCCACCACTCCCCGCCTCACCCCCCGTGGCTTGGCCAATCACAGTCACTGTCTGAGACCCCACCTAGGTGGTGTACCTGAATCTTGGCACCATCTTGGTTTTTCAGCCTTCCTTACATCCACCTGCCAATAAACTCTCCTCTTTCTTTAACTATTTTGAGTTGGGTTTTTGTCACTTGAAACTGAGTCTTAATGCACTTTTTAAATATTTATATACCTTCCATTACTGATCATAGAGAATGTCAGGTAGCATCTGCTTTCTGACCCTTAATGGTTTCTTAAAGTGCTTGTGTCATTTTACATTTGCAAATCTAAGTTTTCAGAGCATACTTAAAAAATACATTTAATTAGACTTTCACAAGAATTTCATACACAAAACAAGCCATGGCAAAAAATACAGGAATCAGACAGCCTAAGACCAAATACCAGTTCCCACATTTACTTAATTGGGTGATCACTGGGAAATTATTTGGCTTTCTTGTCCTTACTTTCCTCATCTGTACACATAGAAGACCTGTATCAAAAGATGAGAATCGGGCTTCCCTGGTGGCACAGTGGTTGAGAGTCCGCCTGCTGATGCAGGGGACGCAGGTTCGTGCCCCGGTCTGGGATGATCCCACATGCCGTGGAGCGGCTGGGCCCGTGAGCCATAGTCTCTGAGCCGGCGCGTCCGGAGCCTGTGCTCTGCAACGGGAGAGGCCACAACAGTGAGAGGCCGGAGCCTGTGCTCTGCAACGGGAGAGGCCACAACAGTGAGAGGCCCGCGTACAGCAAAAAACAAACAAACAAACAAACAAAGATGAGAATCAAGGTTCTTAGCATAGTGCCCAGTATCAAGTCAAGTAAGTGTCCAATAATTATTTTCTTCGATTATTGTCATCATCATCATCAGAGGATTAGAAAGCAATGTTGTTACAGCCACTGTCATGAAGATGGGCAGATTTGTCAGCACAGGCTTATAAAAGGCAGTTGGACACACGTGAAGAGATAAACCATTTTTCATCTTCTTACTTATATGGAAGAAGCACAAGAGACCCTAAGGGGAAAGGCAAACTAGAAACGAACATCTTCCTGAAAGCCAACTAGTAGATAGCGATTAATGTAAAAGAGCGACCAGCTACAGCAAAACCCAAAAAGATTTTTTAAAAATTTTGGCAGGGAATTGATCATTAGGGAACTTGGTAAGTGTGTTTTTTCTTTCATCAAGGAAGAGGAAGCCAAATTGGGAGGTGGGGGGTGGTCTGGAAGACAGCTGTTCATAAGGACATGTAAACAGCATTTGTCCCCCAGACCCTGCAGGACATCCCTGCCTGCTGGGTATTTGTAACAATGAAAACCTTCAACAGGAAAGTTAGATTTTGAAATCAAGGTTTGCAGCACACAAGAAATTTAAAGCTGGACACAAATTATCTGAAAATTAGGAAATGGATATTTATTTTAAAATTTATTTTATTGAAGCATTTACAATGTTGTGTTAATTTCTGCTGTACAGCAAAGTGATTCGGTTATACATATATATACATTCTTTTTCATATTCTTTTCCATTATGGTTTATCACAGGATTCTGAATATAGTTCCCTGTGCTATACAGTAGGACCTTGTTGTTTATCCATTCTGTATATAATAGTTTGCATCAGGAAATAGATGTTTATAAAGATACTTGCCGTGTCATTTTCATCCGCCCTGGTTTGGGAGAAGACACCTACAAACCATCACTTCTTCTGTTTTCTATTAAGGTCTCCTTCTATTCACTCCTTGCGGAGGCAGATATTCTACAATATTCTGCACTTTCAGTTCTCAGAGCATTTCCTTTCTCCATGTTTACCTCCAGATTCCCATCTTTCCTCTCTTTATAACACCTTCTACATATGTTTCATCAGGAAGTCAATTTATAGTCAAATAACCTATAAACCTGGTAGTGATCTAGTGGCAGAGACAATATTCAAATTTTAGGAAGAAGACGTTACTAAGAAATAGGATTTGCGGTAGGAATAGACAGCATTCTTCCATCAAAAGGTCCTTTTCAGGATTCAGGAAGTAGTTAACTCTGGAAGGCAACGTTGTATATTGGAAATTCAGAAGATCTAAGATTAAAATTGTGTTTCTGGAAAATGTGAGCTATCTGACTCTTGGACAGGTCAATTACCTTCTCTGAGCCTCAGTATTTCTCCTCTGTAAAATCTGGAAAACAACAGATGTTGTAATTACTGCCTCTAATGACAGCAATAATAATAACAGCTACCAGGTACTGAATGTTGAAAGGGTACTTTACACCCGTGATCTCCCGTATTCTGCTTCAATCTCTGTCCCAGGACTGCATCATGTCCGCTGGACTGCATCATGTCTGCAGAATGAGGCTAGAGAACTACACTGACCAGTGTCTCTTCAACACATGCCCACAGTCGTTAAAGTTGACCTTTAGAATTGCCTGGAGATCTCAGGACCTGCTCTAAACTGTTCACATGCCACTGATTGACCCCATCCTTTCAGAGCTCAGCCGCATTTTCCTCCGGCTAGGATGCCCATCTCTTCCTTTTCCTCCTGTTGAATTGCTGGCCATCCTTCAAGACCCACCTCAAACATCCCAACCCCTAGGCAGCCTTCTGTGATTGGTCCAGTGCTCAAGGACTGCTTTCTCCTTTTTGTCACCAACGTACCTTGTAATGCAATCTCCTTCATAACCAACCTGTGGATTTTATTAACCTCTTTTTCACATTAAGCAACGAATGCCTGCCCCTTTCTATTTTATTTTGTCTTACACTTCCCACAGTGTCTGAAACTAGACAAATTCTTGTTGAAAATGATAATAATGTTGCTGCATTCAACACTATGTAATAATGTTGGTGCAGTTCCTGCGTTATGCTAACATGTCACATAAGCTATCTCCAAGTACTCTAAACATCCCAAGGTGGCAGAAGGCAATGTAAGCTACTAAGTATAAACAGAGTTCTCAGTTACAAGCAACACAGGCTGACCCTGGTCACCTTAAAAAGGGCAAGTTAATTCCGGAGATATTTGTGGAGTGGGGAGAATGGGGGTCACAGAATCCACAGGAACCTGGAGGATGGGGCTTGGAGAACGGGTAGGAACCGAGAGAGTTCCAGACGCTCGGCAACAGGCCCAAGGGCAAGGTCTCCCATCCAAACAGAACAGCTGACGCGGACTACAGCCCAAGAGCCATCTGACCTTCAAATGCCCGCTTCATCTTTGTTTTTCTAGCTCAACTTCCAAAACCTGGGGAAGCAGTCACTGGCAGAGCTTAAATCCTGTGCCCATGGAGTTTTTGTTTGTTTGTTTGTTTGTTTTGCAGTACGCGGGCCTCTCACTGTTGTGGCCTCTCCCATTGCGGAGCACAGGCTCCAGACGCGCAGGCTCAGCGGCCATGGCTCATGGGCCCAGCCACTCCACAGCATGTGGGATCTTCCCAGACTGGGGCACGAACCCGTGTCCCCTGCACCGGCAGGCGGACTCTCAACCACTGCGCCACCAGGGAAGCCCTCCAGTAGTTTTGACCAATGGGAAATAGAAGACAAATGAGCCAGACTGAGACGCCCTCTTGCTTCTCTCTACCAGGCACTGCGGGAAGGCCCGGGGCCTCCTTCTCCGCCCAGAGAAGCTGGCAGGCAGACGGGCCTGCTGAGCGCCCGTGAGCTGCTCTGGCTCATGCAGAAGCAGAATCAGCCCTGGCCTCACTCTGCTGCCTCCCCCTCTCCCACCTCTCTTCATTCTCCTCTTCTCCGTTGCCATGGATTTCACCTCCCAGCTAGAGTGTCAGCATTTTAATCTTTGCCTCTGCATCTGTGTTTGAGATGCTGGGCTCGGAACAGAGCAACTAGGGACAAGTGGGAAGTTGGTTTGGCTACAGCAGTGAGACCATGGTGTGAGGGAGAAACTGGGGCGAGGAATTTGAGCTTGAAACAGAAGTGATGGGAAGGGATTATAGATTCTTAAGCAGAGAAACAAGAGTGAAGTCTTTCTTAGAAAAGTCTGTCTGCTGGCAGTGAACAGAAAGAGTGGAATCAAGCGAAATGGAAGGTGGGTGACTAGGGAGGTGATGGAGGTGAGGTGGGGAGAACGGAGAAGAGAGGGAATGGGGAAAAGTAGGATAAAACGAGATTTCAAAAGAAGAAACACGACTTAGTAACTAATTGGATACAGATGATCAAGGAAATCGGGGATTTACATTTTTCTTTCCAAAACGGCAAAAAACTGGTTACATGGGCAGGTGAGCCACTGGCAGAGGAAATCACGAGTCCAGTTGTTTGTTGTAGTTTTGATGTTACAAGAGAGTCCAAGGGAGATGTTAGGAAAACAGCTGGAAATTCGAGACAGATGGAGAGTTCCATTCTCTGCATGATCGTGAAGCCACAGACAGAAGTGAGCTCACAAAGTGGGATGCTCAGAGAGAGAGGCAGTGAGGACTCAAGTGAGAACAAGGCAAGGAGGGGCTCCTGGCAGATGGCCGAAGCCTTCTGTGGAAAGGAGGTGCAGAATCATCCACGGAAGGCGAGAGCTAGAGGAAGGAGATTCGAGGAAGGAATAGGACAGAGGATGAACTAATGGCTACGGTGAGCACTCCAGGAAGCTGTAGGGAAGATGAGGGACACCCACTTTACTGAGCAGTCATGACGCCAGCTGCTTAACCCTCACGTGCAGAATCAACATTTCATTTGTTGAAATGATTGTTCATTTCAATCGTCCATTTCAAGGGTAAAACAATAAGAGGCTCCCAGAGGTTAACCAACTTGCTCGAAGTCACACACCTAACATGTATATCCGTTCGTTTCTGCTATGGTCACAGACCACCCCCAAACGTAATGGCTTAGAGCAATCATCATTTCTTTTCCTCCAGACGATTCTGTGGGTGGGCAGGTGGTCCAGTTCAGCGGGGAGCTTTTCCTGCTGGTCTTCCCTGGGCATGTTCACAAGGAACTAGTGATTTAGGGGGTGCCACGGTCAGGATGCCTGGAGCTAAACCACAGGAAAGAAGCATGGTCCAAGGATGCTAATAGATTCTGTGACTTAGAAATTAATAAATTTAGAAGAGATGAAATTAGAATGAGAACAAAATATCCAAAGTAACAGGAACGGAGAGCGAATCTAATGTGTGGTAGAGAGCAGCTGCCTACAGCACATGGTAATAACAACAATGATTAGAGCTAATGGCTGTTGAGCATTTGCAGTGGGCCAGGCACTGCTCTGAGGGCTTTTATGCATGATCTCATTTAATCCCCACCGCAATCCGATCCGGCACGGTCGTTAGCTTTATCTTTCAGTGAGGAAACAGGCTCAACATGCCTGGTAGCTTAACCAAGATGAATCCAGGCAGAGGGGTCAGGAGTTTGGAATTTGGAAGAAAGGTTTGATTGAGTGATTACAGTCTTGGTGTAGATGTCTTCGAATAATGAATTCCAGGACGTGAGCCTGTTGGATACTGACTAATACAAAGAAAAGTTTTAAAGGTAATGAGGACACAACTATGAGCCGAAGATACTGAAGGTCATGAACTTGGCTGTGGAAGTCAAAAAGAATAAGGATGGGGCTTCCCTGGTGGCGTGGTGGTTGAGAGTCCACCTGCCGATGCAGGGGACACGGGTTCGTGCCCCGGTCCGGGAGGATCCCACATGCCGCGGAGCGGCTGGGCCCGTGAGGCATGGCCGCTGAGCCTGCGCGTCCGGAGCCTGTGCTCCACAACAGGAGAGGCCACAACAGTGAGAGGCCCGCGTACTGCAAAAAACAAAACAAAACAAAACAAAAAACAAAAATAATAACGATGGATAGATAATAAGGCAAAAAATTTTAAAAAGAATGCAAACCAAGTCCTGAAGGCTCCAGTAAAATACAGGATGTGAAAAGTTTATACAATACTGTGAAACAAAAATAATAGACAAACACAGGAGAGGACGTATTGTCTGGACATGCCAGCTGTACTGTAGTAACAAACAACTCCCGAACCTCAGAAGAGAAAATAACCAAGGTATCTTTCCTGACCAACCATGGTGGGTTAGCTGTGGGTTCTGTTCACCCTTGTAACTCAGGTATCCAAGCTGACGGAGAATTCATTCAATGCCTGCTTCCACAGGGAGATCAGCTGGGTGCTTTGTGACCACCTAGAGGGGTGGGATAGGGAGGGTGGGAGGGTGGGAGGGAGGGAGACGCAAGAGGGAGGGCATAGGGGGATGTATGTATATGTATAGCTGATTCACTTTGTGATACAGCAGCAACTAACACAACATGGTAAAGCGATTATACTCCAATAAAGATGTTAAAAAAAAACAAAACCAAAAACCACGTGCTTCCATAATCACTGTGTCCGCAAAAGAGGTACATCGCAGGCCAGCTCTTAAAGTTTCCATTTGCATGTTTTGGGCCAAGGCAAGTCACTGGGCCATACTAGCCTCAGGGGAATCTTATTGTGTGCCTGTAAGTGGAGAAGACCCAGAAATACTTGGAGAAAGGCTGCTAATGACAACCGTGGATACATTCTTGAGGATTCTGCTACGACATGAGACACATAACTAGAACACAGGTGTGGTATAGTCTAGGGATAGCACAGGGACACCAGCTGAGTATGCAGAATGAAATGGGGTGCAAGGGAGACAGAGCCGGGTGGTGACGCCAGGTGAGGGGCAGCGGGATCAAAGCACAGTCAGGGTCACTCTCCAAACAGCAGCTGTGCGGATGGAAGATGCTGCAAACAGGGAAGCTTACTGTTAGAGCAGCTTGGAGTTCTCCTGAGCTCTCTCCTATTCAGGAAACTCTATTCTGTATTAGGATGAGAAGGTTCTTTTCCTTTTGGTCCAGCCATTCTCCAAGTCTGCCCTGGGATAATGTATTAGCAATTCAAGGGTGGGGTGAGAACTTCACTGGGGACAAGAAAGGCCTTAAGTAGAAGTGGCCAGAACCATGTTATCCCCAGGGCCCGGGGCTCCATAGCTGGGCATGTGCCAGACTGTTAGAAAAACAAACATATCAGCTGTTAATAGGTGTCTAAGCTGGGCTCATCGTTACAATTCTTCAGAAGGTTTTAACTTTATGTTTCCTAACAACTAACACAAAAATGAAAATGCCCCGAGCTACACAGTTTTCATTTTCTAATAAAACAAAACATGGCTATTTATCTGCAAAGACAAACATTTAAGTGTACATACATTCCAGGATGTATTTACTATTTGTGAATTACTGGCATAATGGACAATATTTTTCGTTACAGGTTTCCAAGTGACAGTGCTATTCAGAGATTGTTATATTCACCTACTTGAGTGTCCAGGGCACAGCTTCACATCTGTCACTCTGGGAGGGCTTTTAAGGAAGGAAAGGGACTTTTGAGATAACGTTTGTTTGTTTTTTGATTACCTACATTCCTAAGGTATTTAGGACCTAAAGAAAGTAGAAGAATGCATTGATTATTTTTCTACTAGATTGTCTTTCTTACATATCAGATGTTTCAGCTAAGCTTGTACTAGATCTCAGTCAATTTATGCGTGAATTCTTTGACAGCTACCAGGAACGCATCATGAGTAGAGAACTTAAGTTATGCACAGTCCTGTAACTCACCCATAAAGAGCTTTGTTCCTGAAATCTAGATAGTAGCAGGGACCAGCCTAGGCCTATTTTAATGAGAACCGTTGGTGCAAGGCAGGCTTCTTAAATTGCAGCACAGACATCAGAAATGGAAGCAAAACCTATGTAGTGGGGAAAAATAAACAGATTTTAAAAGCAAAGCGGCATATTCTTTCCTCTCTGAGAGTTTGGCCAGAAATGTCCTCCCTTCAAAGCCAGCAGGACAAGCAAAGTAGCCAAGGATTGAAAACAAAACAACCCAAATGAAGGGAAGGAAAAGAGACGTTTAAAGAAGGTCACTCACCACATGTGCCGCTCGTTCAAGGGGAGCTTCACCTTCTCTTCCCTGAAGTGCCAGCTCATGGAGCTGCAGGATTGGCTTGAAACGTGTCTTTTCATTGAAGAGCTGTCATTCAGTAACATCTACACACTTTGGGTCCTCGGGAAGGGTTCAACACATAATTACCTATTCATGAAAGGCTGCGCTGTAATTATGAGATGATCATGTATGGTTAATTCGAATAAGGATGTTAGTGTTCTCTGAAGTC
The DNA here is from genome assembly GCF_949774975.1 of Lagenorhynchus albirostris. Lineage (NCBI taxonomy): Eukaryota > Metazoa > Chordata > Mammalia > Artiodactyla > Delphinidae > Lagenorhynchus > Lagenorhynchus albirostris. The sequence continues at coordinate 57,080,490 of NC_083108.1, forward strand.
TGTAGATCTGACCTTGGGTAGAAGACACACCTGGTTGTAACCCCACCTTCCTTCTTGCTGACAAACCCCCAGTTAATCCAGGTTTCAGATGGTCTGTGTTTGAGGGAAGGTGAGCTCTTTCCCCACCCCAAGGCGTGAATCTCGATAAACCCAGATCCATCAGAGAATTCTATTCTGTTCACCAGGGATTGGCTTAGATAAGGCTCGTGACTCAGTTCTTTTCTTAATCAGCATTAGTGAGGTATCTACTTCTACACATAATAAAATCCAGCAATTTTAAGTGCACAATTTGAAAAGATCGACAAACGTAAACAGCCCTGTAACCACTGCCAGGTTCACGACATACATTTTCCTCACCCCCAGAAGTTTCCTGTTGTCTTTGTGCAGTCGGCTCCTTCCCCCACCTTCTAGAAACAATTGCTCTGCTTTATGTCACTATGGATTGGCCTTCGCTAAGTCATCACGTGTATGGAATCATACAGTATGAGGTCTGTGTACCTTCTTTCACTTAACCTAATGCCCTGAGACTCTTCCATGATGCTCGGTGATTCAGTGGCCTCTTCGACACGTGGCTGAGCGGCTCTCCCCTGGACATCTCTAGTACCATAATTTACTCGTCAGTTTGGATGGCTGACAGACTTTGGGCTCATACTTGCAAAGCTGTTGTGAACATCCAAGGGCAAATTTTTGCGTGGACCTGTGTCGCCTTTTCTCAGTAAACACCTAGGAGTGAGATTGCTGAGTCATAGGCAGGTATATGAGAACTCTGTAAGAGGCTGCAAAAGTGTTTCCAAAGCGGCGTTGCCATCAACAATTCTTGATTTCCAAGATTTCCGGTTGTTACACATCCTCGCTTACATTCGGTATTGTTCCTCTTTTTTTTTTTTTTTTTTTTTTTTTTGCGGTACGCGGGCCTCTCACTGTTGTGGCCTCTCCCGTTGCGGAGCACAGGCTCCGGACGCGCAGGCTCAGCGGCCATGGCTCACGGGCCCAGCCGCTCCGCGGCATGTGGGATCTTCCCGGACCGGGGCACGAACCCGTGTCCCCTGCACCGGCAGAAGGACTCTCAACCACTGCGCCACCAGGGAAGCCCCTGTTCCTCTTTTAAATAGCAATGATTCCAGCGGTAGGAATTCAGCGTAGTTTAATTTGCATTTACCAGTGACAACGGATGGTATGATAATCATTTTTTCACGTGCTTATTTGTCATTTGTACCTCTTCTTTGGTGACATGTCTGTTCAAATCATTTGTCTTTTTTAAAAAAAAACTCAGTTTATCTTCTTAATATTGAATTGTCAAAGTTCTTTATGTATTCTGGATATCAATCCTTTAGCAGATATGCTTCAAAAACATTTTCTACCAGCATATGGTTGTCTTTTCATTTTCTGAATAGTTTACTTTTTAAATGAAAAGATTTTCATTTTTAGAACACTTTTAGATTTACAGGAAAAGTGAGCACCTCTCATTTCCCCACCCCACAAAGCTCCTTGAATACTGGTGGGCATGGAGCAGTCTTTTTCTGAAGAAACTATAGGAGAATTAACATTAATAAGGGTAAGTATCCTAGTCCATGAAACACCCTACATCTCTCTAGGAATGTCTGCAGGGGACAAAACGCCAGGTGACATAAGTGAGCTGACTCCTGACAAGCCCCCTACTGCGTTATCTGGTACATTCTATTAAATATTGTGCAAATTTAAATTAAATGAGGGAGCAAAATGAAACAAAAGAGCAAAACCCTCCCAAATAATAAGTTTAGTCATAATTGTCATAATTATATTTTCACTTCTAACATAGGCCTAACAATAGATTTTAAATATATATATAATATTATATATAATATATATTATATATATATATATAATATATATATCCTTCTGCTGGTATTGCTTATTTATTTCAATTGATGGAAAAATCCTAAAGAGATTCCCTCACATTTTGGGAATCGTCAAACAAAAGCGTCAAACATTTTATTTGGGAAGTTATTACTGTTACCCTCTTGTTTTCTAAATTAGGGATGGTCAAGAATATAATTGAGTCCTTTTGTGGAAAAAATCACGCCTGGCAAACTATGAAGGAGCTGGACTTCGCTTGTCCTAAGAACCTAATCTAACAAAGCGACTTCTTTTCCCCTTATGTGTGGAACTGGTTGAAACACGTCTACAGACCTGCTTGAGATGATGTGGAAAATGTGACAGAAAAATCACCAGAGTCGTACGTTAAAGGGGACTATTTCTCAATACCCGGGGGAAAAGAGAAAGAGTAACTACAGCCAGCAAATCCAGGAGCGCCTTGGAAAGGGATCCAGAAAGGCCTGGTGATGGCAGACAGGGGAGATTTTGGCAGGAGTGCCAACTGGACACGAGGAAGTAGATGGCTGTGGAGGATCGCCTCTGGCACACAGACAGTTAAAATGCAGGGGGCAGGGGCTTCCCTGGTGGCGCAGTGGTTGAGAGTCTACCTGCCAATGCGGGGGACGCGGGTTCAAGCCCTGGTCTGGGAAGATCCCACATGCCGCGAAGCAACTGGGCCCGTGAGCCACAACTACTGAGCCTGCGCGTCTGGAGCCTGTGCTCCTCAACAAGAGAGGCCGTGACAGTGAGAGGCCAGCGCACCACGATGAAGAGGGGCCCCCGCTCGCCGCAACTAGAGAAAGCGCTTGCTGCAACTAGAGAAAGCCCTCGCACAGAAACGAAGACCCAACACAGCCAAAAATAAATAAATAAATAAAATTTTAAAAGAATTTACAGAAATACAAAAAAAAGAAAAAATTCAGGGAGCAGGACAATCTCCCTATTACCTATTTTCGGGGGAGAAGACAAACATTCAAGAAGCGTGTACGTCCCAATGATGCTCTTTGCAGGAAGAGTGGGATCCAAGCAAAATGGTGGCAGGTGGGGCCATGGGGGAATGAGCATGGGGTGAGGGTCTCTCCATAACTGTGGAGAAACTGAACAACGGTGATGTGTTCTGGTAACTTGTTTAAAAACCCTAAGACGGCCTTTTCTTCAGAAAAAGACTGTTCCATGCCAGTCTTAGAGGAGTTTTGTGGAGTGAGGAGAGAGGGACGGTGTCCGGGGTTAGGAGGAGGATGGAGACGGAGGGAGGACGTGATGGTGTGTGTGTGTGGGGGGGGGTGACACAGGGGATGATGGAGAATTCCTCGGAGCAGAGAGTCTGAACAGGAAGTGACCCAGGGGCCGTGAGGGAATCCTTCAGACAAGCTCCAGAAGAGGCGGCAGGGCCCAGACTTGCTACCCTAGATGGGGTGGGGACTGCTTCATTTCAATGTGCTCCTAAAGGAAGAAACAGTCCTCAAAGGAAGGGGGATTTGAGGACATCGGTGGGACAGACACGTAGTGAAATAGATGTAAAAAACAGCCCCTCCTTATGGTTTGTCTATTAACCTGATCAGGCCTTCACTGCTTTGCCCTTTGTGCAGTGCACAGAACTACCTTCCAGACTTTCTCTTCTGTACATCATTTACCGCATTTGATCTTACATCTGTTCACATCAAATTCAACTGCATATAACAGAAAAAGCAAAATAATTGTATTTTCTCACAAAGAATTTTGGAGGAGCCAGTTCAGGACTGGTTTGGAGATTCCAGAAAGTCTTCAGAATGTTTCTGCTCCATCGTTCTCTCTCTGAGGCTTCTTTCTTGAAGGTTACCTCGTGGCCCAATAATGACACTGGAGTTTGGGGTGCCTGCAGGTCATCTTTGGGGAGATGACTGATGGGTGTTAGGAATGTGGAGGGAGACTGGGAAGGGCTGTAGTGTATGAGTCACCAGCATAGATGCTGCAGCTAAAGTCGAGGGTCTAGGGGGACATGGGCTGAGGACAGCTCCCAGGGGGGCACCTGTAGTCAAGGAGAGTAGGAAGTAGCAGAAATGAGCCTACCATTGGGATGGCACCGATAATACTAATACTCAAAACTAAAAAATTTTAAATTAGGACGTTCCTTGTATATCAAAAAATGCAGACCTTTGAGTGTTCTAGAAAATTGTAGACACTCAAGATTGTCTCTCTATAATTTCCTAGGATGCAAATGTGTGAAGCAGATTCTCTGAAATATGAGGGGGTGCCCACACAAGACTATGCATTTCTCACGAAGGCAGGGTTTTGTGGTCCCCCCACTGCAGCCCAGGGAGGGTCTGGTACACGGTGGGCATTCAATATCTGTCAAATGATAAAATGTTGTTCCAGCCAAAGATCCCTGTTTCCTCCCTTCACTCCTCCCAAAAGTCTTTTGTCTTTAAAGCTATACCCTAATCTGGAATAAATTAAGTTGAACACATGCATACGGAGTCGAAGAGTCGGAAGGGAAAGAGGACGTGGGTCCTTACCTGTTCTGGACCACGGGCAGTTTGTTCGGGGAGCCACTAGATGGCGGTGCGTATCCACTCATCAGGAGAAACCCGCACTCTCTGAGCCAGTTTCCAAACGTCTAATTCAAATGTAACAGGTGTAAATTCCTGAATGAGATCACAAAGCGAGTCTACCATTTCATTTGTCTTTAGTAACAGTCTGATTCACTAAACAAAAAAACACTACCTCCTGATAATGGGTAGCACGCCGAACACAATCAACTATCAAACCCTATCCCCCAAGCCCGGGTCCTTTTCCTGAGGTTTCCCAAACAACAGCAGAAGGCTACCTTCCCTTCAGTTAAGTAGACGCCTAGAATTTCCTCCTTTTCCTTCTTTCCCATCTACCTCTCTCTTCCTCAAAACCCTACTGCTGTCCTAAAAGAGCCAGAGCCCTTGACCTCTCATCCTAGGGACCCACGCCCTTCGTCAGCCATCTGCCAGGACCACCTGCAAACACCTGGCCTGACTCTGGAAGCCACCAGAGGTGATGCTGAGCTTGAACCAGAAGAGTTCACTCAGCGGAGGGTTGGGGATGGGTGGGGAGGCCCACAGCGACCATCCCATGCAGCCCAACTAAGAAGTTCCCCAAGCTTGAATGTAGAGTCAGTGGGAGGGTGGCTGATTGTAAGATGGGAGGGACTCCTGAGGATGGACCGTGTGTGCCCCTCTGACATCGAGACCTAAACACTCTGAGCTATGAGGAGCCGGCAAAGGCTTTCCAGGTCTGTTACGGGTTGAACTGTGTCTCCCCCTCAAAAGATATGAAGTCTGGACCCCAGTCCCTTTGAGTGTGAGCTTGTTTGGAAGAAGGACGTTGCAGATGTAATTGGTTAAGGTAAGATGAGGTCCAACATGGCTGGCGTCCTCGGGAGAGAAGAGACACATGCACGTGACGAGGGAGACAGAGACTGGAGCCCCGTGGCTGCGAGCCAAGAGAGGGACACCAAAGATGGTCCCCAAACACCGGAGGCTGCAGGAGGCAAGGAAGGCCCCCCCCTGCAGATCAGAGGGAGTACGGCCCCGCTGACCCCTTGGCTTTGGACTTCTGGCCTCCAGACCCGTGGGGAAGTACCTTTCTGTTGCTGTAAGCCCCCCAGTCTGTGGTGCTTCGTGACAGCAGCCCTAGGAAATGAATACAAGGTCATTGGAATGTCTGCTGGCCACTGGAGCCTGGCCTGGAAGGCTCACCCTGGCCTCACCCCTATCCCCGCTCTCCTATCTGAGCTTCAGGGATGGACTCGAAGCCCACCTGTCCCTTCAGGGAGCAGCAGCCTTAGACGTCCGTCCCAGGTGTGTGTCTCTGAGCCCCGCAAGAGCAGCCACGGGACTAGCCCTCATCCTGGGACTCCTGCCGCAGGCAGGGAGGGAGGACTTCACCCAGCAGCTCCTTCCTCCTCCCTGACTCCATCCTGCCCCTGCCCTGTGAGTTCCCAAACCCCGCCAGGCCTGAGCTGTGGAAAGCTTTGACTTGAAGGACAGACTTACATTTTGAGTCACAAGGGTCTTGACTTCTCAAGGTCTGAAAATGAGACGGTTCTAATCCTTGAAAGCGACAGGAAAAGCTTAGGGACGTCCTCAGGCCTTGGAAATAGGGATCAGATCCTACAGGTGTGAAGACAGTGGGGTGAGAGGGGAAAAAGTTCCCTTTTCCTTGCTCTGAACAAGGTCAGTTCATTCAATAAATGAGTTAAACACACCGAACGTTTTCTCCCTACTGACTTTATTAGTTTTTGAAGAGTTGGCATCTTAAGTGATCCTAATGACACCAAATCTATCTTAATTATAACCCTTCCTCTCAGGGCACAGAGATGTCTATTGGAGAATTTTCTAAATTTCTTAATGAACCTGCCCTGACTTTATGTTGCCAAAGATTGTGCTCTGAAACCACTATGAGATATTCTATATAGGCTACCCCAGAGTAGTTAAAAAAAATTCTTTTTAACACCATAAAGCAAACAAAGTATAGCAATAACCTGCTCAGTGACTAAAGGTCAGAAAGACTAAAGAAAACAGACAACGATCAGAATTTAAAGGTCAAGGGTTATAGAGGTTCATATTCTGCAACATCATTTCCAAGGGAATGTTTGAAGATAGATTTTTTTTTAACCTGCCCCAGATCTAATGTTTGATGGTGAGGGTTTTATAAGCAAGCTTGAATTCATTAATATGTGGCTGTTTACTCTCTACTTTATCTTTCAAAGAAAGTACTTAATCCTTCATCTAAACAGAGACCAGACCTGGAGTTTAATGAGCAGAGGTTTAACTGGGAGGAAAACTCATCTTTTTCCCTGTTTCCCTTTAAGCTCTGGTCCCTCCCAGCAAGAGGAGGACTTACCTGCAGACGTAATGAACCTGCAGCTCCTTCCTCCGGTCCCTTGTGAGGCCTGAGAGGGACCCACGCTAGTGTCACATGGTCTTAATGGCATATCCGACGGACAAAATTAAGATGATTTAACTGCACTGGGTCAAGAGCATCCTATCTTTTCACTCCAGCTTGTCCTTTCCGCAAGTTTCTTTAAGGTCAGGTGGCATTGGGGAGGCCGTGGGCATTTTGGGGACCCAACTAAGGCAAAGTCGAGCTAGTGTGGGTTCAGGGGGCAGGGCTCTGAGGTGTTACTGGGGGAACCTCTGGCCTCTGGCTGGTTCTTGGTGGCTGCTGCCCTGGGGAGGGTCCCTGAGCCGCCGGGGCCGTCTGAGGCCCACATAGGTTGCCTCTCTGACCCCTCCGAGGGCCCTGGGGTCTTTGGCCTCCCCCCACTGTGGGCCCGGGCCCCTCTTCACCTGCATGGCTCCTGGGTACCTTCTCCTCCAGACCCTCCTGGGTGTCTCCTTGCTCTGTCCCTGGGGCCACACAGGCCACTCAGCACTCCCACGACAGGGCTTCCTGGGGAGAGCACCCCAAATTCCTGTCTGGAGCTACCACCAAGGTCATGCCAACCTGGAGATTATACCACTGAAACCACTGTCATTGCTTTTCTAGAACTCTGCCCCCGGGGGGTAGTAGTGGGTGGAGAGCAACAGTTCCTTTCTTTGCTTCCTGAGCTTCCCTGAGAGAGGAAATGAGGAGCCTTAGTTGCACCAGACCCCCATCAGGCCTCCCGGGCAGGAGCCTGCCCCAGTGGGGATGAGGGTTCATAACTGCTGCACTAAAGGATGCTGGAAATCCACCCGGAAACAGATTTCCTACTGGAGGAGACTGCTGACCACCTCCTGCCAGCCCTTCCCCTTAGTCCAGAGACTCAGAGAAGAAGGCAGCCTACCCCACCCCCCCGAATGCACACACACACGCATGTACATATATATACAACACAACACAGACCACACACACACAGTGCGCATAAAACACGTATAGACATGCACGCACAACACGCACACCCAAAACTCTTAGTAAACAAGATATCTTATTATGGTATTTTCAAAAATCAAAATTAACATAAAAATTCCTGATGAACAACATATTAAAATTCTAAAGATCGGGTTCGACCCTGTGTTTGCACAACCTCACTTGCCTCGTGCTCTTCCCAGCTCTAAAATAAAACGTTATTTATGAAAAGAGGGGGCCAGCCTGGGAGCCGTGGTTTGCTAACGTGACTTCTTTTTATAAATTTATTTATTTTATTTATTTATTTTTGGCCGCTTTGGGTCTTCGTTGCTGCGTGCGGGCTTTCTCTACTTGCAGCGAACGGGGGCTACTCTTCGTTATGGTGCGCGGGCTTCTCGATGCGGTATCTTCTCTCGTTGCAAAGCACGGGCTCTAGGCGCGCGGGCTTCAGTAGTGCTAACACGACTTTTTAAAATACTGCATTAAGATAGTATCTGTCCTGATTAATGAGTTGTCTGGAAGCCTCTTAAATTCTGTGCCCAAGGCCAGGGCCTCCGTCTCCTTACCCTGGTCCTGCCCTGGGTAGTGGAGTCAGGATCTGAACACAGAAAGCCTGGCTCTGAGCCTGTGCTCTCAAACACTGGGCTTACCTTCCCTTAAAAGGCCTGGAGGGGAAGGAGCATTGGGCCATCCTTGAGGTCAGAGACCTGGGGATGTGAGGAAGCCATTCCTTCATTTACCCATCCTGGTCCTGGCTAACTTGAGAAAACATCTCTACATGGCCTACACTATGCTCTTAAAAATTTTTTTTTAAACTGGCTCATTTTTAAGATATGGAAACAGATTCAGTGATATCTGAAGCAATTTGCCTACGTTTACTCAGCTGGTAAGGGGAGGGGCCAGGGTTCAACCTAGGACTCTGCTTCCAAAGCCAAGCTCTTTGACCAGGACCGCCTGGAGTGCTTGTAATCTATGATACATGTATTTAGTGAAATTAGACAAATGTAGGCCTGGAATAGAGATTTTACCCTGAAATGAAGCCCAAGACACACAAAGAGATAAATAGAGACACAGGAAGAGATGGGTGGGGGGTGGGTGGGGAGGGGAGGAAAGGTGGAGGAGGGATGTAAGGGCGATGGGGGAGGAGAGGTGGGAAAGTGCAGGGCAGTCCCCAGAAGGATGCTCTCATTAAAAGAGGACGTTTGACGGACAGGACGGTTTGTCCTTCCATCTCAGGGACAGCCCTGTGAGGTACACAGAAGAGATGGCACAGGTGGGAAGTGAGAGATGAGACGCTAGGTGACTCGTCCAAGGTCAGGCACTCAGTTGTGATGTCAGGACCCGCCGGGAGGCGAGCCTGACGCCCTCAGCTCCAGGCCTGCTGCTCTTTCTATTTTATCAGACGACTGTGTTTGGGAAAGAGACAGGGCTGGAAATGCGTGGCCATCAGAGCCTCCATCTGAGCTTGGAGTGGGGACCGTCAAGGGAGGAGTCGTGGAGGCTGACAGCAATGATTTCCCAAATCCCCTCAATGAAGAGATGCCTCTCCCTCAGCCCACCAACCCCACTTCCTTTAAAGCTCAGCTCACTGGCCTGTTGATTCCTGGAGCTCCTAGAAACCCCTGCTTCCCGCCCCGACCTCTCCTATGTGACCTTCAACTCCAGGAATGCTGGAGGTCTTTGAGGGCTCAGGAGAGAGTCTGATAACATTAGAGCGAGGACGCGTTATCTCCCAGGCACTGAGGTTGGGTAACTTGCCCAAACCCCTTGCAGAATAAGTGCAGAGCCAGCGCCCGCTCTCTCCAAGCCAGGCTCTCCCCGGACTGAGACCTGGAAGGAAGTGTCTCCAGTTGCCAGCTCGCTGTCTGCATTACCATGACTCCAAGGTCCTCCCCAAAGTGTTTCCTATTCCAGGAAGCTCTCACCCAGGAAGCTGCCGATTACTTTGGCTTCCCAAATCTTCTTCAGAGACCCATCAGCTTTTCAATCGAGAGCATCAGAAATAGCTCACAGCCCAAGACGCTTTCAACCTCTGCCTCTCTAATCCTTGCCTTGCGGTGCCCAGCCGTCCTAAGGGGTGGGGTTAGTGAGCTCACCCTACCGTAATCCAGGCTCCTTCCCATGAAAACCTACCTCAACCAGCCTTCAGAATCTTGGTGAGGATCCTGGCTTTGGCCTCGTTCCTGTGACTCTCCTCCCCGCTCCCCCCGCACAGTAAGAATAAACACAGCTGGGTCTGCTAATCAGCAGATTGTTTGGGTGATATTTTTTGCGGAGCTGGAATTTGATAACAGGAAGAAAAGAGGAAAAGAGAAGTAAGAGTTCTCTGTACTATATAGTAAGTGCTTATTATCAATAGTTATTTTATATATGGTAGTGTATGGGACAAGAATCTAAAAAAAAGTGGATCTATGTGTATGTATAACTGATTCACTTTGCTGTACACCTGAAACTAACACAACATTGTAAATCAACTATTGCAATAACAAAAACAGCAATATAAAAAAAAGAGAAATAAGACAAAGAAGGACGAATAGGGACATTTCACTGGGGACCAGGGACCAGCTCATGCAGCAGCAGGACATCCTGGGGCCCCAGGCCCACAGGGAACTCGGGCCTTGATGGACAGCAGAAGTGGAGGCAGCTACGTGGAATCCCAGGGTTAAATCTGCGGCCCTCCTGTGGCCTGTGTAGGCAGATCGCAAACTTGGTTCCCCATCCGCCAGGTGGAAGGGAAAGCTGTGTCTGCTAAAGAACCATCTTTCAGTCTCCTTTCCGGAAAAGGTTCAGGGTTTCAGGTTCCACAGCCCACGTCTCTCTCCCCAGGACGCTGTCCGTCTGGCCAAGGGGAGCCTGCTGAGCCCCAGGGCCTCGACGGTCCTCAGCCGCGGCCACTACTCACTCTGCGGGCATTTGCTGCCGGTGGTCCAACCCCGACTCAGCTGGACCTGGTGTGCTCCCTGCTAGCCTGGCCTCACCGCCCTCTCCCAGGAACAAGGTCTGAACTTGACTCCCATTTGCCCCCTGCAGGGAGTCCAATCTGCGGTCTTCCTAGAGTCCGGCCTCCTCTGCCCGCCCAGGTGACTGTCCTCCGGCGTGGGTGCTGCCTGCCCCGCCCTCCGCGGGGCCCACACAGCAGAAGCCACTCTCCAGCCCAGCTCTGGACTCATGGCACGCAGGCGGAACCCCTACACTAGATCGAGGTCTTGTGGAGGTTTTCTGCCCAGAACCCCAGAATGTCCAGACAACAAATGACCTGCCGTCAGCCTCCCCTCAGCCTGTTCACACATCATCCCTTCTCCAGACATCAGCCAGGAGAGGGAGGCCGGGGCCTGTGTTACCACCAACTGGGCGCTCAGCCAGCAGAAGCCTATTGTCTCCCAGTGCGGGTGCTCGAAGTTGAAGAGCAGGGTGTGGGCAGGGCTGGCTTCCTCTGAGGCCCCTCTCCTGGGCTCGCAGATGGCCGTCTCCCCGCTGTGTCCTCACTGGTCGTCCCTCTGTGCCTGTCGGTGTCATAAATGCCTCTTTTTAAATTTTTTTTCCTTTTTGAATTCCATTTTACTTTTTTTTTTTTAATACGGCAGGTTCCCATCAGTCATCCATTCCACACAGACTAGTGTATACATGCCAATCCCAATCTCCCAATCCACCCCCCGCCCCTGCTTTTCCCCCCTTGGTGCCTCTCTTATAACGACACCAGCCATACAGGATCAGGGCCCACCCATAGGGCCTCATTTTACCCCAGTCACCTCTTTAAAGGCCCTGTCTCCAAATGCAATCACACCCCGAGGTGCTGGGGGTTAGGACGTCGACATATGAAATTGGGGTGTGGGACACAATTCAGCCCCAAGAACACGGCTCTTCTCTGCTGTTTCCCTCACGTTCCATTCTGTTCTCTTCCAATCCCCAGGGGCCAGAATCCTCGCCTGCCCATTTCTTTTTTCTTTCCAGATGGGAGTTTTCTCATCACGTCCTCTTTCTAATCTGCCGTCTCCCCTTCCATAATGGGGAAAAGGTGACCATGGGACATGACTTTGAGGGGAAAGATGAGAAGTCCTTTGACTTCACATTGTCAAAGTCTTCTCTTCCTTAGCTTTATGTGGAGGTCGAGGATCCCCGTGGATAAGCCTGGCAAGATGGTGAGGAAAGGAGGTTGATAGAACCGACGAGCAAGAGGAAGGGCAGGGCCTCCAGCAAAGGAGGGTGAGCTCGCCTGGGCTCCAGGATGCCTGGCGCTCTGCTCCCTCAGCCTTTCCTGCCCGGGCCCCTGCAGCACGTTTACATCCTGGGAGGAAAGGCTCTGTGCCAGTGGGGAGAGTTTGCTCCCTGCTTCCGTAACCATTTGGACCCCAGGAGAAGTTAGAACCATAAAAGAGGGAGCCTTTTCCCCACCTGGAGAGACTGCTGGGGCTCTCAGATTCTAGAACAGCAGGAGCACTTCCCAATGGGGCCAAGATTCCACAGTGACAAAATGGGTCGAGCAAGCCACTGAAAATCTCAGTGACCATATGAACTCGTTTGCACCCTCAAGCTGTGAGGGTTAGGAAGATCCAGATTCTTTGAAGTGGATTGGAAAGAAAAAAAGTTAAAAAAAAAAAAAAGGAAGCTAATGGACAACATTTTCGTGGTAGTTTGTTCTTTAATAGGCAGTATTGAGACCACTTACCATGTCCCTTTTGACCTACCATTCCTTTCGACTGTAATGAAATGAGTTTGTTGTATGGAATTTTTATAATTCTACTTTCTATGTTAGAGTGGTTAGTATTTGATGATGGGCCTGAAGCCAGCTGAACATCCTTTAGAAGTTTTCAAGGTATCTGACTGAGTTTATCAGCTTCTCTTTTGAAGCTTCTTTACTGCCTCTCTGAATGATGAGAGTTTTTTTATAATTGTGCAGAGCTTGACGTGATAATGAGACAATCAGAAAGTAGCTGCACAGACAGGGCAGAGCCACTGCTGCTTTACTGAGCAATGAAGGACCAACAGCTCTCCCTAGTGAAATAACAGGGGTACTAAACGTTTCTATGAGCTACCTTAAAAACCCCATTCAATCCGCACAAAGTCGGGATCAAACCTCTTTCTACTGCAGATCTTCACAAGGAGAATCGAAACGTATCAGTAAAACTTCTGATTATCAGTTAGGAATAAGTTAAACAATATATCAATTATTATATTTGTGACTGAAAGACTTTATAATATGCCCTTATTTAAAGAGTCTTAAATCTGAAAAAAACAGATAAAAGTGAATTTAATTGTCTCAGAATAATCATTCATCTTATCAAAACATAATTATAAGGGCTTATTAAAAGAATAGCAAATATTGATAGACTACTGATATGACCAAAAATATTTTGACTGGATTTTCATGAGAAATTGATAAATATGGTTAAGAAACTGCCACTAATACATTTGGGGAAAATTATAAAATGCCAAGAAAGAAACCCATATTCAATTTTTCTTTTCTCCAGGTGTGAACAATGCTTAGTAGAGACTGGGATATTCATGAAGGTCTTCCCTACTTGCTTCATTCATGCAAATGGAAAGTTATTCTGCATAATTCTCAGTTAATGCACCACGGGAGAGGAGAGATTCCCAGAAGACTTTGAAAATTAAATGGAAAGAGACCCAAAGGCCAATATTACATGGAGCCACAAATTGCAGACAGAAGTCAAGTCAGTAAGACTTGATAATCTAATGGAAAAGGCTTGATAGAGAAGAAATTACTTCTTTCAGATTCTACTAATTGTTGAATAGAACATGTATTCATGGGATTCATTCACAATCTAAGTGCATTCACTTGATGGGTTAGAGGAAAGCTCTTAACAAATTAAATTTTTAAATGTAAGCTGTATATGGTTGGTTAACATTTAATATTAACCCACCATTTTGAGGCATTCAGTGAAAAGAACAAAGACAAGTTCAAGCTTTGAACCAGGAAGTGAAAAGTTCAGAGTTGTTTGGATTTTTCAGGCAGAAATATATGTGGTGACCTAGATGGGTGGGATGGGGGAGTGGGGCGGGAAGGAGGTCCAAGAGGGAGGGGATATATGTATACACATGGCTGATTCGCTTCGTTGTACAGCAGAAACTAACACAGCACTGTAAAGCAACTATACTCCAATTTTTAAAAAATTGAAGAATCCATGGTTAGGCATAGAGTTTCTGATATAGAGACCTAGAAAAATGAGTTTCAAAGCAATTGGTTTTCATTAACAGAATGTGATGGGTCATAAAAACCCCATCTAAATGGGTATAATGTCTGGAATGGGATCTAAATTTGGATCCCCGCTAATGTGCAGCAGTGGTTATTTGGGCCTCTTTATCCTCCCAAGCCTCTTCAAATGCACCTGTCCTGACCACGGAAATGCCTGGAAGTGAGGAGAGCTTGCTGTTTCCAGCTCAGGAGTTAATATCCTGTCTCCCACTTGCCTGCTTTTAATCCTTTGTGTCTCGCTGGTGACCTTGGTTCTTTGATTCTGTTGTTGTTTTTTCTCCCCTCTCTCTACAATATTTGCTCTCAAAAACTTAGCTATGGGGACAAGAAAAGGAAGCATATTTTCCCAAAGTAGCATCTTTTCAATCATTGTGAATGAGACTATGTTGACACAATATAATCACTGTTGAGATAACAATGAAAAGACAGTAGAAGTCTTGTGATTCCAACACTCAGGGGTGCGAGAGACCCTGACCAGTTCTTCCACTTACATAAACTAAGTCTGCTGGGCTACAAAATAATTAAATGTATTGACAAACTAATAAGAATCTTAAGAAAATGATGCAAATGAACTTACTTACAAAACAGAAATTGACTCACAGACATAGAAAAAACTTATGGTTACCAAAGGGGAAGGGTGGGGGAGGGATAAATTAGAACTTTGGGATTAACATACACACAATACTATATATACAACACATAAACAACAAAGACGTGCTGTATAGCGCATGGAACTCTACTCAATATCTTGTAATAACCTATAAGGGAAAAGAATATATATATTAAAAATATATATATATATTAAAAAAAGAGAAAAACAAGTCTTAAAAAAAAAGAAATTAAGGCCAAAAACTAAGTGAAAGTGGAACGTGAAATAGAAAGTACATTGCAAGCAGGTTTTAGCCCTGGGTTCATTTGCCAAACCTGGTGCCTTGGTCTTTGGCTTTTATGGCTGGTCCAAGAAGGAGAATGTAATAGGAGACCCCCTTGGTTTTTTTAATTGATGTGTAGTTGATTTGTAATGTCATGCTAGTTTCAGGTGAATAGCAAAGTGATTCGGATGTGTGTATATATATATATATATATATATATATATATATATAGAGAGAGAGAGAGAGAGAGAGAGAGAGAGAGAGAGAGAGGCTCTACTACCATAGGAATGGGTCAAAGGGAACATTTGAAGAAATAATTGTGGTGGATTTTTCAGAACTAATAAAAAATTTCAATTCAAAGTTTAAACCCAACAATTTCCAAACACAATTAAAGAGGAAAGAAATCAACATTTACTTGCATCCCAATGAGACAAAGCGATCTTCTCAAAAGCTAGAGAGAAAACGCATATTATCAACAATGGCATGAGATTTATTCTGATGATTTTTATTCTGATATTTATTCTGAGATCTGATTTTTCACAGCCCAGGAGAGTGAAACTCTATTTTTAGTGCACTTAGAGAAAACAGATGTAAACTTAAATAATTTTCAGATCAATAAAAAAGCCAATAGGGCTTCCCTGGTAGCACAGTAGTAAAGAATCTGCCTGCCAGTGCAGGGGACATGGGTTTGAGCCCTGGTCTGGGAGGATCCCACATGCCACAGAGCAACTAAGCCCGTGCACCACAACTACTGAGCCCACGCGCCACAACTTCTGAAGCCCGCACGCCTAGAGCCCATGCTCCGCAACAAGAGAAGCCACTGCAATGAGAAGCCTGTGCACTGCAACGAAGACCCAACACAGCCAAAAATAAAAAAATAAAATACATAAAACAAAAAAATATGTAAAAAAATTAAAAAGCCAATAGCTTTTGTTAAGGAAATTCTGAAGGAAGTGTTTCATGAAAAGGAAAAGGATCTCAAAAATAGATCTGAGATGTAAGAGGGAACATTGAGAAAGCATACATTTATGCAAACACTGGCTGTATAAAATAATATCAATCAACCCTGTTGGATGAAATAAAAACAAGACAGAAAAAGGCACTACAAAAAAAGGAATAATCAAAGTTATGGTGTTCCAAGTTTCTCGTATCATTTAGCAAAACTATGGAGCCATTGCTTGGCTTTAAACTTGGTTAACTTAAACAATATGTCAACCGTGGAGTTGGTGAGAGACACGGGTGGGATTCCCAAGGTCGTGGTAATTAGACATTTCTTAATCTAAGCTGTGGGCACACAGTTGTGCGTTGTATCCCTATTCTTTTCTCTTACACATCTTGGTATCTGCTCAGTGCTATGAATTAGCCAGGAGAGAGGTTCATGTGATTAGAAAGTTGAGTGAAATGCAATACTGCCTTCAAGGTGCTTTCTCTGCAGTGAAGGAAATACACATGTAGGAACTGAAAAGCCACTAGGAATGTGCACATCAAATATAAAGTGATAGGAGAGGGCAGAGAGCAAAATGGGGCTCATTAAGTGGCCAGAGAAGATTTGTAAAAGGGGTGGCCCTGGAAATGAGGCTTAGAGGAAGAGTGCCTGCAATGGGGTGGCTGATTCTAGGAAGGACCTGGTGAGGAGAGACCCTGGAGTCACATGGAGCAGACAGAGAAGAGAGTCGTCATTGCAGATGGGAATACAGCTGAAAACACATAAAAGGGATGAATATTCTGTCTAGTTCTCAAATTGAATAGACCAGTTTGGGGTGGGTAATTGAAAATAAAAGCACTGATTGTTAGTGATGCTTTACCCACTTTTCTTCATTTCCTAGAGAGACTCTGATTGGAAGGCCAACACCGTTCCATTCTCAGACATCCCTATTTAGCAAGGAATCTGCCCTTTGATACAACTTGAAAATTTCTTCATACCCCTTGGTAATTTTTGCTCCTCTCTGCTTTCCTTCTTCCTTTCTGATCTAGAAGAATTTTCTTCCTTTTCCCTCTCTTATTGCATTGGCAAGGACCTTTAGTAAATGTTGAATAGAAGTGGTGAAGTGGGCATCCTTTCCTTGTTTCTGGTCTTAGGGGGAAAGACTTTAATCTTTAGCCATTGAGTGTGATGTTATCTGTAGGTGTTTTCTAGATGCTCTTTATCAGGTCAAGGAAGTTTCCTTCTATTAGTTTGTAGACATTTTTTTTATTTTTATTTTTATTTTAAATCAGGAATGGTTGTTGAACTTTGCCAAATGATTTATCTGCATTTATTGAGATGATCATGTAGTTTTATTTTTTAGCTTGTTAATATGTGAACTATATTGATTTTCAAATGTTAAATCGACCTTGCATTTCTAGAATAAACCCCACTTGGACATGATATATTACCCTTTTAATATATTGCTTGATTAAATTTGCTACAGTTTTGTTAAGGGTTTTTATATCTATGTTCTTGAGGGTTATCGGTCTGTAGTTTTCTTTCCTGTAATACTTTTGTCTGGTTTTGGTATCTGAGTAATGCTGGCCTCATAGAATGAGTTGTTAAGTATTCCCTCCTCTGCAATTTCACTGAGGAGTTTGTATAGAATTAGTATTATTTCTTCCGTAAGTGCTAGATCTGCAAAGGGGTCCCCTCCAGTCTGCAGCTGAGTCATATTTTCTTACTTCTTTGCCTACCTAGCATTTTCTGATTGGATAACAATAAAGGTGTGATTTTTACCTTGTTAGAGTCTGGATATTGTGTTACTATAAATATTTTTGAGCTTTGTTCTGGAATGCCGTTCATTTCCTTGAAAAGGATTCTATCCTTTTGTGACTGGCTTGTAGGTTTGTTGACTGGGTACGAGCACATCTGCTTTTGAAGTTTGTCCACTACTGAGGCAATACTACATGAGTCCTTTAACTGATGTAGTATATATTTTTAAAATTTATGTTGTTGAAGTATAGTTGATTTACAATGTTGGGTTAATTTCTGCTGTACAGCAAAGTGATTCAATTTTATATATATATATACTTTTTCATATTCTTTTCCATTATGGTTTATCACAGGATATTGAATATAGTTCCCTGTGCTGTACAGTAAGACCTTGTTGTTTACCCATTCTATATATAATAGTTTGCATCTGCTAATCTCAAACTCCCAATCCATCCCTCCCCCACCCCCCTCCCCCAACTGACGTGCATAAATGGCAAGGGTTCCACTCTGGAGCAAAAACGATGGCTGGTCCTGTGTGAGTTGAAGCAGCTGTTCTCTGTAATCCTTTCCGGTGGTTCTTTTCCTGGCCTCGGGTCATTTCATGACGTGCTTATGCTGACTGGTGCTCTGCAGACAGAGGGGAAGGGGCCGTTTGTAGATTTCTAGAGCTCTCTCTGTGGAGCTCTTGCCTCTCTGGTTCTCTGCCCTGAAAACTCCATCCCTTTGACCTCCTCTTCCTCCCAACACCTTCTCCTGAACTCAGGGAGGCTGCCCAGCTCTTCCTGGCTGCCCTCCCCTCCAGGTGATGGTGGGACTCACCTTGTTTGTTTCTCCTATCTCAGGAATCTCTGTCCTTTGCTTTTGTCCAATGTCTAAAGATCATTGTTTCATGGATTTTGTCCTCTTTTTTAGACATCCCATCTTGACTAGACGTGAAAGTCTCAAATTTACTATCTACACTAATTTCGATTTACATGATTCTGTCTTTTCTGCTTGCCTTTCCACTTCTAATCAGATGCTAGGATTTCATGAAACCAAAGTCAAGTCAAATGAGAATCCAGGGTTTGGAGGAAAGAAGGAACAGAGAATTAATCAAGTTAAAGATAAAACTAGTTCAATACCTTCACTGGGTTCCTCCTACCTGTGAAGCAGCATGCTTGGTGTCAAGCAGGTATTAGACGTTTGCAAAAGCCATAGTCCCCTATTGATTTAGAGTTGAATGCAGTTAGGAAACAGGTTTTCTGAGATTTCAAGATTACTCTTTGGAACAGAAAATACCCCTACCCATTTCTTTTTTTCCTCTGCTTCTGCCTCCATTCATTTCCTAAGCCTCCTAGAAAACTATTTCCCCAGCAAGAACGGCCTGTGTTTGCCACTTGGAAGCTCTGCAAGCGTCCTTCCCTGGTTGCTAGGGGCTTCCTAAGGCTTCCTACTCAACTGTTCAGCCCTGATCTGAGAAGAAACGAGGAAGCCATTAGCCGCATCCACTCAGGGATGATCTTACAAAACCTGGCTCTTGTCTGCATCTCAGTTCATTTACGCGTTCTGTTTGTCCTGTAGTTGCTGATGCTTTATTTATGTTGGGCATTCAGGCAGCTGTGCTGGCCTTGTTAGAGCAGCTGGTGCCCTTGCGGGAGCATTCCATTCTGCTACATTTGTGTCATACTTTTGCAACACACTGGAAGGCTGAATCTGGGGGGTTCAAGGAAATGTCAGCCCGTGATGTGTGTGAGGCTCAGCTGTGCTTCTCCATCTACCAGAAGAAACATTAGTAATTGATTTGTCATTTGCAAAACCACAATCCTAATAAACGTTTCATGAGAGGGTGCTACCAACTTTGACTCCAACACTGGTGGTCTCTGCAGGCTCCAAATCTGACATGAGCTGATTTTTAAACTTTTGCTTATTTTTTGAGCTGCCCATCGAATCATAGAGTAACTTCTCCTTAATAGAAGCTTAGCCAAAGAAAGGGCTATATCTTCCTGGTGGGGGTAGTCATGATGCTCAGCTGTGCCCTCCCACATGAAAGAGAAGCCTAGGAAGATGTTTAGAAGGAGTAGAGACAAGTGAGAACCTACTAAGTGCTCGGACCCAGGTACCGAGAAGCAAACTCCTCCCTCCCCCATCTCTTCACACAGGGCTACAGTTAGGATGCAATCTCTGATTGTGTTCCTTGTGTTTATGTACCTTGTCTGGCTCCTCCGTGAGGCTGAGACCTGAATGTGTGGCTTTAGGTGACAGGTGAGGTGCAGAGCAGTGGTTCCCCCAGATGGTACCCCTCACCTGCCAGGTCTGTCTGTACACAGCATCTCCATCCCTGGAACCAGCCCGGATGCTCACCTCAGCTCTGTGAGTTCAGGTGAAAGCCCTCGTGAGCACTGTCAGCTTTAGTGAACGTTGGGGGGTGGGGGAGTGGGAGGGGGGGTTAGATCACGTGCTCCTCAGCAAAGAACTCGAAAGTCCTACCTTGACATTGACATTGATGTTCTCCAAAGTGATTTCTCAGCCATATGGCTGGCTGCAAAAACTCTCTTCTTCCCGTTACCCTATATCAGCCTCTCTGGCGTCGTTCCCCTCAAATGCCTTTCCTTTCTGTCATGGAAAGAACTTGGCTCTGTGCCAGCAACTGCCCTCCAAACTTGCATCCCTGAACTAGTCACCGTTCTTCAGCAGAGCTATGAGCTGTCCAGGGAGCAGCTCCATCCTCTTCAGAAGGCAGCTGGTGGCCAGCTCTTGTTACTGATTCATTCTTTTCAATCTCACTTTTAATCCAAGAAGATTTTCAAGTGATTTGAAAATCACCCCAAAGGGGGTTCTGGTGGAGTAAATCTGCTCCATCACTTTCCATCAGAGTTCAAAGTATGCCTAGGAGATGGAAGGACCAGAGAAGGTGTTAAAGAGAAGGTGGGAATGGAGTTGGACCTTGACACAAAAGTAGACTTAATGGGTGGGGATGAAAACAGAGGACCACTTCAAGCTATTTTCTGAACTTCCAAGCTATTCACATGTTAACTCTTCCCAAATAGAAACATGACAAAAAGAGCTGATATTCTCTTCACATTCTCCGTAGGAGTTGACTAGGAAGGGTTCTAAATCTTTCATCTGGCTTTTTTAGGTCCCTTATATAGGTGATATCATACAGTATTTGTCTTTCTCTGACTTATTTCATTTAGCATGTCCTCAAGCATATCCATGTTGTCACAAACAGCAGGATGTCTTTCTTTCTAATGGCTGAATAATATTCCATTGTATGAATACATACTACATCTTCTTTATCCATGTATTCATTGACAGACATTTAGATTATTTCCATATTTTGGCTATTGTAAAAAATGCTGCAATGAACATGGGAGCGCAGATAACTGTTTAAGATCCTGTTTCCATTTTTCTTTGGATAAATACCCAGAAGTAGAACTGCTGGGTAGTTCTATCTTTAATTTTTTTGAGGAACCTCCAAACTGTTTTCCATAGTGGCTGCACCAGTTTACATTCCCACCAGCAGTACACATGGGTTCTCTTTCCTCCACACCCTGGCCAACATGTCATTTCTTGTCTTATTGATAACAGCCACTCTAACAGATGTGAGTTTTGATTTGCATTTCCCTGATGGTTTGTGATGTTTGTCTGAGGAAATCTAGCTTCCATTGTTTCATTCACAGCCGACACTCCAGTGAATTCACCTGAATTAAGTTACTGAATATGCACAGATCCTTCTTTTCCTTCGTTAGGACTGCTTTGTCCTTTTCTCCATCATTCTCATTTCTAGCCTTTCACCATCTGCCACTGTTTATTTATGCTCTTCCTCATTTCCATTTCATAATTTTTAAAAATACTGACTTCTGACCACAGTTTCATACCTCCAAAGCCCTTAACTGTTTTTTTTAAGCTAGTAAGGAATACTAAAAAATAACAGTACCAAATAACGACATAAAATAAAAACCAAATACCAAGAGCTGTTGGGTAAACTAATAAAACATTACAACTTTTCATCCAAACCAGAATGGATCATGGTGGGTGATTTCTCAAATCCAGATCACCTTTCCTTGGCGGCTGGGTCTCTAAAAAGATCACAAAGTCAGGGAAACCCAACTGAAAACGCAAACATCCTTGTGCACAGGGAGAGCTGCAGGGTTAGTGACAGTTATCCAAACAGAGGGGGTCCTTGCGGGTGGGTGGGACTGGGAGGGGCAAGCTCACTTGAAGACCCGGAGGAGAAAGGAAATATGAGAAAGCCTAGAGAAAAGGTTTGAAAAACGATTTAACAAAGGCCAGAAAAGAAGAAGGAGAAGAAGAAGAAGAAGAATGAGGAGGAGGGGGAGAGAGGAGGGGGAGGGGGAGAGAGGAAGGGGGAGGGGGAAGGAAATAAGGAAGTACATTAGGAAAATTAGGTAGTCAACATCAAAGGAATTGAGTCTGCTTTTCTAATTCTTCCCTTTCCAATCTGCCTGTGTGTATTTACTACACTACCTACCTAGTGTTTCTAGTCCTCTGTCTCTTATTCAATCCAGCATCACTGCTGAGTATCAGACACTTTGGCATCTGCTAGGGCAGCGGCACCAGGATGTGGACCCTGCCCTGAGCAGCAGCCAGAAGGAGGAGGCGGTGATGGGGGAGGGCAGGTGGGACATTGAAGATGTCATTGCAGGGCCGAATAGACTTTTGACAGGGTAATGGTTTTTATTAACTAATTACAAGGCTTAACATAATCCCAAGAATGACATTTTACAGGTTTAACAGATTCAGCAGTTCTATCAACTAACTACATTAGCCCCAATGTCACAATAAAACTCTTCTGTTTACTGAAAGTCTGTAAGACATTGAGCCCTAGGCGTTTTCCCAAAGAGTAGAATAGACAGTGAAACTAAATGGAATAGAAAATAAATGGAGAAAAGCAGGGGGTGGGGAGGGAACAGGAGGGAAAGAACAAAACAAAGAAAGTGCATGGAGTAAATATGAAAAGGACGCAGGGTTTGATGACTACTGAGAATAAGAGCTGGAGGGATTTGGGAAGGTTATCTTTGAAAGTCATTGTAGGAGCACGTTTGCACTCAGAATCAAGTTGACACAGCAACCTCTTTTCCTACAAGAGTATTCAAGAAAGATTTTGTCTTCAGCACCTTCAACAAGCTTCATTTGAAATGGCCTAACCACAGTCAAGTCCTTCCATATAACATCCTGCCAAAAAGTTTCACAACTATCGTTTTGGAGCCAAGTAAATTATTTTTAACCAGTAGACACCAAAGACTCTTTCAAGTAGGTCATCAAACAGAAGTCTGTGTTCTTCCGCTGCTGATTCTAACCTCATAATTCAAAACAGTTGAAAGGTCTAAACACCAACAATGAACATACAAAATGCTTAACAAAAACCTAGCTCCTAAAGTGGGGAGGACTCCCGGGTCTCTGGTTTACCGCCTCTGGATTTATAGATAGTTGAACTGAGATGTGGTGCCCTTGAGTGATGCTCTCAGAGCTACACAGCTGATAGCAAAGCGGGGGCTGAACTTGAATCCCAGCCTCCAGACTCCTGACAGCAGCATCTCCCCCCCACCATACCGCCCTCTCCTCGTGAAGAAATAGTTTCAATCTCCTCTTTTTCTGCAGCCCCTCTGCTTTCAGGATTCTCCCGAGATTCCATATAAGGTCATAAGAGTAAGACTCGTGCATTGAACAGTCTGAGCTCGGGCACAAAAGTGAAATGTTTTTATTTTCTCCAACTGCTGCCTTTAACTATGCTTTCCTCTTCTTATGGCTTAAACACATCTTGGGTAAATTCCTCAGTTCTTTTGTTCATTTTATGTATTAAAAAATGTCCACTACCATTTAAAACTTCAATTTCTTGTTTTCTTGCCAACCCACCATTGAATGATTCTTACAATTTACTTCACACGGAGAGAATAATTGCAACTTATTTAATTGTTCATCTTTACCATTTTTGTTGCATGTTCCATTACTTAAAAAAAATTTAAACACTTTAATTTGAAATAATTTTGGACAGAGACAAGTTCCAAAATGGTACAAACAATTCCTACATATTCTTAGCCCATAATCCCCCAGTGATAATATTTTACTTCTTTGGCTTTATTATTCGGTTTTTTATATATATTATATTTTAAAAATACACTTATATGCACATTTTCCTAACCATTTGAGAGTAAGTTGTAGACATTATGCTTCTTTGCTCCTAAATACACTTCAGTGTGTATTTCTTTTTTAAAAATGACATTCTCCTATATAACCATGCAATGATTTTCAAAGCATAAAATTGACATTGATGCAACACTACAATCTAATCTACAGGCCTTATTCAAATTTCAGAATTATCTCACTAATGTCCTTAAAATAAAATGAGAAAATTAATTTCTTTCTGGTTCAAGATCCAATCAAGCATCACTCATTGCATTTAGTTGTCGTTTCTCTTTTGGCTTCTCTTATCTGGAACAATTCCTTAGTCGGGTGTGGGTGTGTCCGGGCGGAAGGGTGGGACATAAGACTGCGGTTGTGCCATGGCCCGGGGGTGGGGGGATGGGGGGTGTGGGGGGGAGTGGATGGACCACAGAGGGTTCCGGGAGGGTAGCACCAGGTGCCCTGCTACTCACTTTGCTAGTGTCATCCCATCCAGCCTCACTACAGGTCAGTGAGGAGGAAGCATAATCACCATCTACAGACGGGGACATGGAGGGGCTGCACCTCAGCTGCCCAATGCCCTGCGGCTCACAGGAGGGTGGGACCAGGACCTTCCTCAGACAGCACCGAGGCCTCCTCTGAGAGATAGACTAGACTCGGCTTGTGGGACAAAGCTTTGTTCAAGGAACTGCTGCCATGGCGGTTAGATCGGGGATTCTGAAAAAGCAAAACACGAAAGACTGAGCTCATAGACACAGAGAACAGAGTGGTGGTTGCCAGAGGTGAGGGTGGGCGAAATGGGTGGAGGGGGTTAAAAGGTACAAACCTCCAGTGATGAAATAAATGTCCTGGGGATAAAATGTACACCCTGGTGACTAGAGTTAACTTTGCGTTGCATGTTTGAAAGTTGCTAAAAGAGTAGATCTTATAAGTTCTCACCACCAGAAAACAAAATTCTGTAACTATGTGTGGTGATGGGTGTTAACGAGACTCAGTATGGTTATCACGTCACAATATGTACGGATATTGAATCATGTGGTACACCTGAAAGTAATAGAATGTTATATGTCAATTATAGGTCAATAAAAACAATTCTGGATTATGTGATGAGCCCATGCACACAGGACGCGGGTAAATGGAGGGGTGCATTAAACAGACAAATGTCAAAATATAGTAACAGAGAAGCGATTAAAGGCAAACGGGATAATACTACTCAGCCATAAAAAAGAGTGAAAGTTTGCCATTTGCAGCAACATGGATGGCCTTGGAGGGCATTATGCTAAGTGAAATAAGTCAGAAAGACAAATACTGGATGATATCACTTCTATGTGGAATTTTAAAAATTACAACAAACTAGGGAATATAACAAAAAAGAAACAGACTCACAGATGCAGAGAACAAACTGTGGTTACCTGTGGGGAGAGGGAAGGGGGAGGGGCAGTGTAGGGGGAGGAGAGTAAGAGGTACAAACTATTACATATAAAATAAGCTACAGGGCTTCCCTGGTGGTGCAGTGGTTAAGAATCTGCCTGCCAATGCAGGGGACACGGGTTCATTCCCTGGTCTGGGAAGATCCCACATGCCATGGGTCAACTAAGCCCGTGAGCCACAACTACTGAGCCTGTGCTCTAGAGCCAGCGAGCCACAACTACTGAGCCCGCAAGCCACACTACTGAGCCTGTGCACATAGAGCCTGTGCTCCGCAACAACAGAAGCCACCGCAATGAGAAGCCTGCACAATGCAACGAAGAGTATCCCTTGCTCGCCACAGCTAGAGAAACCCCACACACAGCAATGAAGACCCAACACAGCCAAAAATACATTTAAAATATTAAATAAATAAAAATTTTTAAAATAAAATAAAATAAGCTACCGGGATATATTGTACAACATGGGGAATATAGCCAGTATTTTATAACAACTATAAATGGAGTATAACATTTTAAAATTATGAATCACTATGTCGTACACCTGTAACTTACATAATATTGTATATCAACTATACATCAATCAATCAATCAGTAAAAACAATAGACAAATAAACAAACAGGAAAGTCAGGTGCCTTCTCTGTTTTTTATCCTCACATCAGATTTCCATCAGCACCCAGATGTTTGTTCCTTTCAGTGAGCATTTATTGAGCACCTACTGTGTCCTCAGAATTGTTTCAGGGATCTGGGGAGATAAGGAGCTTGAAATCTACCTGAGCTGAAGGAACAGACTGAGACAGTGAACAAATCTGCGGATAAGCGGGTTTGGAAGAGGAGCCTGACTTTGAGGGAAAGCAGTTGCGCTTGGATCTGCCCCAGGACCCCCCTGCTCACCAGGAGAACATGCTGTGACCTGGAAAGAGCTGACTGCTGGCACAGCTTGGCTAAGAGGAAGGTCCAGGAGAGGAAAGGACCAGGCTCGCCCTGCACGGATGAACTTCCTGGCACTCGAGCCCTGGGGCAGCCGTGGAATTGGCCGTCTTTCCTGTGCTCTGTCTAGTATCCATTCATGGGCTACCTATGGAGATGGGTCCTATGCGTTTTATGTGTATTAAGCCATTTAATTCTCACAGCACCCTTATAAAATACTGTGATTATCTCCACTTGACATATGAAGAAATGGAAATACATACAAGCTAAGTACCTTGCCCCGGTTCACATGGCCTTTCAGTAATAAATCTAGGATGACAACCCAAGATGCTCAGTGGCAACCAGGGCTCACGACATTGACCACCAGGCTGGGCTGCCTCTCACTGCGGTGGCTCTGAGCTGGCAGGCGGGGGCATGCTCTAATCAGAGTAGTAATAAGCCACTTTACTAAGAAGAAAAGCTGTGCAGAGGGATGCTGGCTAGTCACATGGTAGAAAGAGAACAGGATTTAGATCAGAAGACTAGGTGTTGATTGAACTCTGATACTAACTAGTTATGCATCAGTTAACCCCACTGACTCTCAACTTCCTCATATTTAACCTAAGGTTAACAATATCTACCTCACGAGTCTTCTGAATATCAGATAGACTGTATAACTGTGTCTAAAACAGCTCCTGGCACTAAGTAAATACGCGGTAAACAGAAGGTGAGTGAAAGATCAGTGAGAGATGCTTCATAGACACAGGTCTGATTGCCCTTGACGAGAGTGTGAAGTTCATGAACAAGGACAAAATAAGCATCAAACGTGTGGGGATGTTCAGTGAATGAATCTAGGGGTGTCTGTGGGGGTGGGGGCGGGTGGTCTATGTGTATAATAGCTGCCATTCATGGGGCAACTGTCATTTACTGAGGTCATCATGAACCTTCAATGTACCATTAATAACCATGAATTAAGGCATTTTGTTATGTACTTTGGGTTTCACCATTACATGCATTTTACAGATGCTTAAGCAGGGACTGTTCTGAGACATGGTGGTCCAGCCACCGTGCACATGTCTATGAAACCTAGCAACAGGCAGGCCTTGCTGCAAAGATGTAGCCAACTTAGCCCCAGAGCTCCTGCCTCCAGCTATGCTACTGAGGAAACCTGGGCTAAAACAGATGAA